>NC_135618.1:20050382-20357882 GCF_053574225.1 Canis aureus
TGTTTCAGTAATTTAAATGTGCATTTCTAATCAAAAGCAAATAGATAAAGATACATGTATAAGAATGTTAATTGTAACATTAGTCATTAAAAAAACTGGAAAAACCTAAATATACATCAATAGGGTAGTCATTAAATATGTTGTGCAGATTTATGCACATACTGATTTATATCAATCAATGATTATTAATGATTAATATCAATCCATTTATATTGTACTGTTCAATGAAAATAAAATTAAAAAGCAGATTATAACCCCACCCTAAAATGCATGTGTGCATGTGTGTGTATGTTATCTGGATGGCTACACTCTAAAATACGCACTATGGTTATTACCAAGTAGTAGGATTGAGGGGGATTTTAAAATCTTTGTACTTCTGTATTACCTGAAAATTCTTCTTTTGCTATCTTTTAACCCTATTTCCTACTTAGATCACTGAAACCACCCCCCACTGACAACTATGTTAATGCATTTGATGTAAATCTTCTAGTTTGTTTGTAGTCTTACAGAATTTAACTTTACTTAGATGGTATCACATTCTGTGTCTTACATTTCCCACTTCATACTGTCTTTTAGATCTATGTTGCTACATGTACAAGTTTTCTGCATGTAACTGTTGAATTACTTTAATAATACAGCTATTGTAAATAAGCATGTGCTTTCATAATCAGAAAAAAATCTAGTAAAGCTCTTTTTATGGTGAAGAAAGAAAACAATCTTTCTTCTAACATAAGAGCATGAAGCTATAAATTGCTTTACATAATTTTGCCACAGAAATATTCCAAAGGAGAAATACTTTTTAAACTGGTGATTCTATTTTACTAAACACTTCTTTATAAAAGTGCTTGGACACATGGATCCCTTTTCTATAAATGTAGAAAATTTGAAGAGAAAAGAGAATCTTTCTTTGAAGTCTCTGAAATGCTTAACTTATTTTAGGAGGCAAAAAATTATTTTGCAACTGAAAAGTAGTGAAATGAACTTATTACAGTGTGTTCTCACTATATATTAAAAATGAAATTAAAATCATTTAAAATAAAAGAAATATGACATTGTAATGCAAACAGAAATTGAGGAAAATCCCAAAAGGATAGGAAATAGTTGGTTGATGGACAGCACAGGAAAATGAAAAGACAATCAGAAGAAGTAATAAAGCCTATTGGGAAAAACCTGAAATTTATATATTGAAAGTTCATAATTTTTAACATAAAAATCTAATAATAACTGCTAATCCCTTTTCTTTCTTTAAACTTTAATTTAAGGATAAAAATAGAACTTCAAGGCTAACTTTATTCAGTCATTTTTTTTATAAGATAGATATCAAATACTCTCAGTAAAGGTTTGTGTTTAACTTCCAAACTTTTCTTCAAAACAATATATTCCTAGATGAGAGGTGTGAAAAGAAACCACATATAACTGTAATATTATGGGGAAAAAATAGCAAGATGAGAGTCATATTCCAAGCAGATATGACTAGAGTATTGTGATCTCAGAAAAGGTCACAAAACACTGTTTCTTCTCTTTCTTATTTAGGCTAGTTTTCACTGATAGCAGCAGAGAAGCTTTATAACCCAGCATGGACAGACAAACCCAAGTTGCCCTTATTAAGAGGATTCTCTTAAAAGCAGGGCGTTCTTTTTTCCCTCTTTCTTTTTCTCTCTCTCTCTCTTTCCAAAATATTGGATTTCAGAATGAAGTCATCAATTTAGGGAAAATAAATAGCATTTAGGGGAGGCAGGTCAGAAAAGTAGATTAAAGTACAAAAGCTTAAGTGTGGAAACTAAAAAACAAAATAGTGACCTGAAGTTGCAAAGCCAAATGGGAAGAAGAGATGTCTACTCACGTTGATAGGTGACCTGCACAGGGGAAAGGCCTCACCCAATGATCAGATGCTCTATGGAAACAAGTCATAGTAGACTTGCTTCTCTGGAAAATAGAGTTAAACTGGAAACAGAGAATTGAGGATGGGTCTTGGCTAACAGCCCTCTTGAATTTGCCTGAAATTGTCTAACAAAAAATCTCTACAGATTAGGGGGAAACCTGGATTTTGATGATTTGATGTAACCTTAAAGATGCCGTATTTTAGTATTTCATTCTAGACAGAATGGCATAATGATTATGTAAAGGGTTCTCAAATCACATAAAGTTCAAGCTTTGCAACGTTTGGCAATTTATTTAGCTTCCTTGTGTAAAAATATATATACATAATGAGAGTATTTACCTCAGAGGACTATTGAAAGGATTAAATATGCCATCCATAGGGCTTAGAGCAAGATCCAGCATATAGTACAAATTCAGTAATATTAGCTAGTACTAGTAGTAGATAGAATTTTTTTTAAGGCAGTGTATTTACAATCTGCACATTTACCTGACAACTGAGATTCAGATTGGAGTTTCTTTTTCTTTTTTTTTTAAGATTTTTATTTACTTATTATTTTATATATATAGAGAGGGAGTGTTTGAGCCAGAGGCAAAGCAGAGGGAAAGAATCTCCAGCAGACTCCCCACTGAGCATGGAGCCTGACCAGGGGCTCTATCTCAGGACCCTGAGATCACGACCACAGCAGAAATTGAGAGTTGGAGGCCTAACTGACTGAGCCACCCATGTGTCCCATGACATAATTTATAAACTTGATTACTGGTTTCCACACACTGGCAGAGTAACTCATGTGAAATACATGCTTAAAATTTGTACAATTGGTGGTGCCTGGGTGGCTCAGTCGGTTAGGCAGATCTGAGTTTCTATACCAGCTGAGATTAGTATAAGGTTTTTGTTAGATCATATTGAATCTGAAGACGTTAGTTTTTACTAATAGTATTAGGAAATTAGACTTATTTAGACTTTAGAAAAAATCTAAAAGAAAGCTGAGCCCACGTCTTTTCTCAGGTACCCAGCATCTGAGCTCTTTTCTTTTCCTCTGACCTCTCTCCTTTTCCCCAAGTCTAGCGAATCTTCAGTCTTGAGGACAGGAAAAACAGGTATTAATCCACCAGATATTTTTCCAATTCTTTTGTCTCAAGTCTGGATCTTAGATTTGAGATGTTAAAAATCAAGGATTTGAAAACCCTTCCCTGAGGAACATCTACTTTATAGTCTAGCTGTTTCAATGAAGGAGGCAACAGGAAAAAAAAGAAAAACAAAACAAAATAAAAACAACCAACAACAGGGGTTGACACCTCAAAAATACATCAAAGTAGGGAGAAATGTATGTTTTATCATTTCCATCTAAAACTATATTTTAAATACTTTAACTTTCCATAATGAATAAGTCTTCCAACTAAAATACTTTTCTTTAGTTAGAAACATGGGTTACTTTGTACTGTTGATAAGTGCTTGATTTTATAATTTCCTTTCAGCCCAAATTGTAAATATTAATTAGATATATGCATGTAAATGATCATAACTCCAGTTTACCAGATGCAGATGACTCATTTTAGTCCCTTAATCCCTTTGTTTTCTCCTTCCAGAATCTGTCAATCTGTTCCCTCCATGACCTTTTGCTCCTCTCCAAATTTACCCCAACCCCTAACTTCGCTCTTTTAATAATTCACTGTCCAAAAGAATGTATAGCTTTCCTTTTCATAAATTTGACTATGTCTGCATGTTACCTCCTTAAGAAGTCCAGACACTATGAATCTTATGTAGAGTCTAGAAAATGTTGCGGATGATAGAATTTGATAGTGATATTAATTTTTAAAAAACCTTGGGGCTCTGTGGTGGCTCAGTCAGTTAAACATCCAATTCTTGATTTCAGCTCAGGTCTTGATCTCAGGATCATGAGTTCAAGCCTGCATTGTTCTCTACACTGGGCATGGAGCCTACTTTAAACAACAATAACAACAACCAGAAAAAAACCTTGATAACTTAAAAGACCTATATTTTTGTTGCATTTTGATCATTGTTACCTGGATCATCCATGGGTCCCTTGAAACATGACCTGCTCATGTTCATCTTTCTAAGACTAGCTCATAATATAAGAGGTAGTATAAAACAGCTGTTCAGTCACAATATTCAATAAAAGAATAGTAAGATATCTGGTCATTTTCAAATGGTAATGCATGTATAGCAAGACCATTCTAATACTATATTACATATGTAGGCAATATTTCAAAACTGTAAGTATAGCAACAGCTATGGCTAAAATTGTGCTTAGAATTGAACTATTTTGGTTTATAGCTAGAAAAAAATTTCTTAATACATTTAAGAAAGGAGAAGTACGTTTTACATTTATTATGAAAGATAAAAAGTTTACAAAAATGAGCATAAGCTATAACCCTTAATATTAAGAATTAAAGTAGGAAAAGTATGGTGCCAATCTGGGTTCAGTTCAGGACTAGCTGAGAAACAATGGGCAAGTAATTTAATATTTTGGTGGGCTCTTTTCCAGTCCTGTAAGTTGAAATTTTGAACTAGAATCTAAGGGTTGTTTTTTTTTTTATTGTACCATTCAATTATTTCTCTTATTTAAAAATGTATCAGATAACAATGGAAAGAAAAATTAATTTTAAAAGTAAAATAAAACTTTTGTAGTGATTTAGTCAGTAAATATGACTGTAGTAGTGGGCTTCATTGCCTTTTCTGGGCAGCTATAGACTTGAAGTGCTTTAAAGGACAGTACCCCAAGAAAAAAAGAGTGTATCTACCAGTGCAGGAGTGAAAGGATTGGATCAGTTGTCCTTGATTGAATCAACTTGTTCTTGATTGTTCTCTATCTAAAGATTGAAGTATTGGAGCCATTGGAACAAAGATTCAGCATCCTCAATGTTTTGCAAGTTTGTTTGTTTTGACATTGCCATTTTTAATCAACCTGCTGGAAGAGCTGTCTTTGAATTTTTTTCTGATGTTCTCCCAAACACAGATAACTTTTATTGTCTTTTACAGGTGAAAAGGGGTCAGGGAAAGTAACTCAGAAGCCATTATACTATAAGAGTTTTCAGTTTTGCAGCATTGTCAAAGATTTTATGGTTCAGATGGCGACTTCAGTGAAGAAATTGAAGAAGGGGAATCTAGTAACAGAAAATATTTTAAAGATGAGAGTTTCCCTGTTAAGCACAACAGAGAATCTCTCTTATCAGTGACAAGGGGAAGGATACAAAAGGTTCATAGTTGTTCATAACCAGAAAACCAACTTCTCATTTAGATGGGTATCATGTTGTTTTTGGGTAAGTAAATTCTGTTCAGGAAGCTGTGAGAGAGAGAAAACCAGAAAACAAATGTAGTGAGCAAACCATTTGCAAGTTAGATAGTTGTGGAGAGCTAATTCCCAAACTAAGAAAGAAAAGGCATAAATGCTCTCCCTCCTCCTCATCCAGTGACTCATACAGCTCAAGAGATTCTCAGTCCTATTCTGATTCTGAAAGTGCTTCTCAAGAGAAATTTTAAAAAGAAACGTAGGAAAAAGTACCCCCCACATACACACACACACACACACACACACACACTAGAAAGAAAATACACACACACATACACACACACTAGAAAGAAAAACACATCTAGTGAAAGTGAGGCTGAGGGACGCATGGGTGGCTCAGTGGTTGAGCGTCTGCCTTTGACTCAGGTCATGATCCTGGGGTCCTGGGATTATGTCCTGCAACAGGCTCCCTGCATGGAGCCTGCTTCTCCCTCTGCCTATGTCTCCGCCTCTCTCTCTGTGTCTCTCATGAATAAATAAATAAAATCTTAAAAAAGAAAAGTGTGGCTGAAAAAAATCTTAAAGCATAACACTAGAGTACTGTCCATCCAGAAGAATTCCCTTCTATACCTGAAGATAGATTCCTAATTAGAAAAAGTGTTCCCAAAGCTGATGACAAAGAAAGGAAACACACATACACACACAGATAACTAACTTCCAGCCTACTTCATATCAGAGGAGACTTTCAGTTACTAGGTCTAGCAAAGAAATTAAAGGAATAGGATCAAGGATTATCGAACTCCCCCCAGATCCAGATCAAGGGATCATTTCAGATGTAATGAAACTGCTTCACATTGGAGGCATGAGATTCAGAAAGCCCAAAGAATGAGGGTATCCAGTGGTGAAAGATGAATCAAAGGAGCTTAAGATTGAGTTACACAAAAGAAACTGAAACAAAAGAAAATCAAAGAAATCCAGCTAGAGTAAAGGAGAAAAACAGAACCGATCATGGGCATATGTCCAAGAGTCCAAACAGAAAAAATGAAGAGGAAAAGAAAGCTAAAGATCATAAACCTAACAGCAAAGAGAGAGACATTAGAAGAAATTCAGAAAAAAGATGATAAATATAATAAAAACAAAGCATATAATATATAATAATACAAAGCATAATGGAAATAAAAGAAAATAGGGATCAAGGAGTAAAGAAAGAGAACATAAGAATGCTAAAGAAAAAGTTTGAGTCTAAAGGAAAAGATCAAGAAAGGGGCAAAATTTTTTTTTTTGAAAGGGGCAAAATTAAAGAGAAGTTTAATAAAATCAAAGAGCAATGAACATGATAATAAAAGTAAGGAAAAGTAAGGGAAAGAATAGATGCATAGTGTAGAAAGGAATGTGATACAACCAAAGGCAGTTACAATGGTCCTGTCCTTACTCATCCTGTAGCCTCAGTCACCATCCCAGTACCTCACTCTCATCAAGAAGGCATTGAGCCCACAGACAAATACATAGGAGATAAGGTGCCCAGCAAGATTCTGAAAAGGAAAAAAAAAAGAGCTTCTTGTCTCTTTTCTTTTTCCACAGTTGAGAGGAGATTGAAACAATACAATAAAATGGTCCCATTTTTTCAACAAAAATTAATTCTGCCTGCTACAAAAACACTTGTAAACCAGATTGCACTTCCAAATAGTTTAAGAAACATGTGACCTGGAGAATCACCTTAATTTTGTCACCCATAGAGTAAGATTCTTTTATCTGACCCCAACATCAAAGGGATCCTGTAAGAAATATTTATGCAGATTTTTAAAGTGCTTGTGGTTCTCAGGAGGAAAAGTGGTATATGGGGTGAAACTATAAAATAAAGTATCCAAAAAAAAAAAAAGGCAGTTATAATGGTAGAACAAGAGAAAGAAGCAGAATTAGGGGCAGGAGCAGAAGGATACGATCCAGAAGCCATGACAGAACTGGCAGTAGAAGCAAGGAGTACCACAGATACAGAGACGAGGAGTAAAGAGGGAAAGGCCAGAAAGCAGCCAGAGAAGAGCAACATCAAGGAATAAAGATAGGAGGGGAAGGAGGAGAGATTCACAAAGCTCAGAGACAGAAGAAAGTCAAAGCAGAAACAAAAAAAAACAAAGAAACCATTAAAATTCACTCTGGAAAGGAAATTCTGAAGGTCAGAAAAGAATATACTATTAAAAGTATAATCATAAAAAAATAAAAAAATATATAATCATAAGAGTTCAAATAATAATAGAGGGAAAGGCTGATAGAGTTCAAAGTCCATTCTCAAAATAAAAACAAAGTAGGACAATTAATTAAAGTACTCCACATTGAAATATAAGGAGCATGAGTAGTCCACAGTGGAAAAGGAAAACCAAAAATCAAAGGGTCAAGAAAATGACCATGTACATGACAAAAATTTTAAAGTATGGTCATAAAAAAAATTGATTATGAGTCCAGCTAAGAACAAGTAAATGAAGACAAAAGTAGATGAGTGAGCTGTGGAAAGTTCATTTCTATTTTGTCTTTAAGTTGTAGAGACTTACTAATGAATCTCCTCTATGTTGTATTCCTCTTTTCATTGTTTTGGGGTTGTTTTGTTTGCCCTCTTTTTTTTAAATATGAACTTCACCTGGTTGATCTTTAGATAACTTGCAACCTGAATAATTTGTACTGCTAAAGTTTTAATAAACTTGACATAAAAAAAATAACACTGTAGTAAAACTGGTTTTAGATTTAAAAAATTGTTTTAAGTTGTAAATGGTAAAAGATTTACATTTCCAAACTGACTAATACAGAAACAGGCAAATAAAACCCAAAATGGTGACTTTATCATGTTTCTAAAAGATTGAAGCCACCTACTGTCATAAGGATATCCCTCAGGGGGTAAAATGCAATGTTAGCTGGATTTTCATTCCTTTTTTGATTTTAAAAAAATTATAGTTACAACATACATGAGTGCAGGTTTATGCACATTTTTCTAAATCTTTCAGAATATTATGGGTTTGTTTTGTTTTGTTTTGTTTTGTTTCACTCTGTTTTGCTGAAGTATGTAGGGAGTTTTAAGGTATATGTTAGTTTAGGGAAAGGTTTCCGAATTGAAATGTGAAAATAAGCAAGACAAAGATTGCTCTTTTGAATTATCGGCTTTTATTATGTTAATTAAAACAAAACTCAATAGAGCATCTAAATGCCTCTCAAGCTACATAAAAAAACACCCAGTTGATGCATGGGAATTATAAAGATAATTTACACAGTTGGTGAGGAAAACAACCTATACTGAAAGGCAATTAAAGAAGAGCGATATCACCATATTACATTTAAAATAGGAAATATATGTGCAGAAAATCAAGTAATCATCATTACTCTTATACTTGTCTTCTGGAATGGATTATCTTAAAAATCCTGGTATTGCCTCCTTTCCTTTCTACCTTAAAAAAGTGCTTCTCACAGTTTAACATACATGTAATGCAGACAGGGACCTTGTCAAAATGCAGATTATGACTCAGAAGCTCTGGAGTGAGGCCTGAGAACTTCTAACACCAGCTCCAAGGAGTTTCTTCTATTATCGGTCTTTGGATCTGATACTGAGAGGCAAGGCCTGGAACTAGCAGCAGCCAGGAATTGACATGCTAGAAGACAAAAAGAGCCAGGGTTTTCCTTCCTTTTGTTTTATTTATTCTACTAACCAAAATCCACAATGAAATTCTTAGCTTACTTACTTAATTCTAAGCTTAGCTTGGCTTACTTCTCTTTGCCCTTTCTCCTCACTGGTGTCTTCTCTATTCCCACAAAAGTAGATGTTCTTAAATATAGACACCTGGTATGATCTAAGATGTCACAGTTAAGTATTAGCTTTGTAAGTCCTAGGCTACACGTCCTCAAGGAGTGGTTCCCTATTGTCCTTGATAAGGGTGTTTTCTAGAAATGGGGTCATGATAAAAAGAGATACTTTGTGTGACTCTACTAAGGATCCAAGGAGCAAACTGTACTAAAACCTAAAAGAGTGAATAATTCAGCAATCATTTCTATTTGGCTTTAGAATGTATTATAACACAATTTGCAAAAGATTTATTTTCTAATTACATTTTACCTAAGGTAATATTAAAATAGATTTATATGCTCTACCATAAAACAACTAAGAGTGCTTTTGAACAGGGGACAGAGATAGAGGAATCTATCTGAAAGCATGAGGAAGTATATGTAGGAGGGAGGTCTAAAAGAAAATTTTTCTATGGATGATATATCTATGGAAAGTCAGAGAGTTCATTTGTCAAGTCTTATGCAACTTGAATTGCAGTAATAATTCAAATGTGATTTGCAAGGAAACATTTTCCTTGACTTACGCTTATGATGAGGTTATATCTTAATAAACCTATTGTAAGTTGAAAATATTGTTAAGCCAAAAATGCATTTAATACACTCAACCTACTGAACATCATAGTTTAGACTAGCCTACCTTAAACATGCTCAAAACAATTACATTATCCTATAGTTGGACAAAATCATCTCACACAAAGCCTATTTTATAATAAAGTGTTGAATATTTCATGTACTTTATTGAATACTGTACTGAAAGTAAAAAACAGCTGACTAGGGTACAGCTCCCAGCTGCTGCCTAGCATGACAACAGAGTATCCTATGCAGATCACTAGCTTGAGTAAGGTAAAAACTCACAATCGAAATATGGTTTCCACTGAATGCATATTATTTTCATACTATCACAAAGCTGAAATCAACTGTTAAGTTGGAGACACTCTGTATTGTATTATTTCACCCCTCTGATCGGTTATAGTACTGCTAAGGAGAGGGTTTTTTAGTACAAACAACTACCATTTTTGAGCACATATTATGCATCAGTCCCTAAACTAAGAGCTTCCTATGCAGTGGCTTACTCATTCTCACTCCATACCTGTGAGGTAGGTGCCTATATGCTACATTAGAGGTGGGAAAAATACAGTCTATTAAGGACTTTTTTGACTGAAAAAAAAATTGAAAAATTGAACCCAACAAAGATTTGTTATATGGTTTATTATATATTTGAAACGAGTTACAAAATGGAAAACTGTAGGGTTATTCACTTATGGTAAGAATATCCAGTGACTGGACTCCTTTAAGTGGTTAGTCTACTTCTTAAGGACTACTACATCTAATTTTCCAGGTAAACACTTGCACAAAATAAGGCATGTCTATGTTAATTTGCCATTTGTTTTGATTACTTAGGAAATGAACTTACCCATATCATATGTTTCCAAAACTGGCCTGATAATGAAGAGTAACCAGGAATCTTGTTATAACACCCCTCCACTTGGCAATTCTGAATCAGTAGCCCTTTGGTAAGTTCTAGAAATTTTTATATTTATTATCCATGTTTCTTATGATCAGGCAAGTTTGGGAAACATCTCGCTGCCGAGTAAAGCTCAGGTTTTTAGCATCTAAAGTCCTCCACAGTCTGGCTTTAAGGTACATTTCAAATATCTCCTACAGGGGCACCTGGGTAGCTCAGTTGGTTGTGTCTGCTTTCAGCTCAGGTCCTGATCTCAGGGTCCTTGATCAAACTCCATGTCAGGCTCCCTGCTTAGTGAGGAATCTGCTTCTCCCTCTCCCTTTGCCTTTCCCTGCCCTCCTGGTTGTGCTGTCTCTCTCAAATAAATAAAATCTTAAAATACACACAACACAGAGACACCTACAACATTAACCCGTGTTTAAAATTATCTATTCGTTATTCCTCAAAAAGATACTTTCCTTCCTTGGAGCTTTGCTCAAGCTGTTCTCTGCTAGAATGTCCTTTCATATGTTTGTTCATCAAAACTGTATTCATCTTTCAAGTCTCAGCTCAAATTTTAACTTCTCTATAAAGGGTTCCCTAAGTCCATGGTTAGGATTGTGTTCTCTCTCATATGAACTCTCAAAGCTCTTCAAACCTCTATTGCAGTGATTCTCAAGGTGTGATCCCTGGACAGCAACATCAGTGTTATTTGGGTATCTGTTAGAAATGCACATTCTCAGGCCACACCCTAGACCTACTGAGTCAGAAACTCTGGGTATGGTTCTCAGCAATCTGTTTTCAAACTAGCCTACTAGATGACTGCAATGCATCCTGAAGCTTGAAAACCACTTCTCTAATGTATTCTACATTTTATTATTGCATTATTATATGTCTTAGTTTCTGTACCAGAATGTAAAGTAGGATCCACGAGAACAAAAACTCCACGAGTGTTTTTATCATTTGCCTCCTTTGCAGTACCAAGCACGGTGCTTTTGCTTAGCAGATCATAATAAGTCTTCTTGAATTAAATTGCTATTTCTTTAGTGTCAAATCTATGTATGCAAGATGAGCAGATTGTAGTGCACCAATTTTTCATTTTAATGGTGTTTAATAACCTTTAAAGGTTGTAGCATGATTGATTCAGATACAGAAACATGCCAAAGGTAAAGATGACTAAAATAAAGGAACTGATTGCCCTTATTTTTCAATACATAATATAGCTTCTTAGTTTTAAGCTTTTTCTCTGTTCTTAATATATATGATGCCTCATAACTGTTTACCAGTGACAACAACAACAACAATTTCATCTGGAAGTTTCTTTTCTTCTCTTGCC
This sequence comes from Canis aureus, assembly GCF_053574225.1. Taxonomy (NCBI): domain Eukaryota; kingdom Metazoa; phylum Chordata; class Mammalia; order Carnivora; family Canidae; genus Canis; species Canis aureus. Next base: position 20,062,117 of record NC_135618.1, read on the forward strand.
TCTAAGGCTTTTATGCTTAAAAATATTCCTAAAATTTCTTACGTGGGCTTTGATTTCTCATGTATATATAAATAAATTAAATAATAAACACTGCTTATACTTCTACTTATCAATAAATTTGAGAAAAAAGTCATGGGAAAATAACATGAAATAGTATTTGCCATAGCAAAAGTCAATGTAACAAGGTTTTAGAATTCACCATACTGGAAAACAAGCCAAAGGAAAACAATAATCTATATTGATTAACATTTTATTTATTATTGTTTGAAGTTATATAACAATAGGTTCAGCCAGCCACTGGACTCATAAAAATCTTTAGTAAAACAAAACAATATTGGTGAGTTATCCATACAACAAATTGATTCCATGACATAGCATTATTTTGCTTTCAAAGAATATCTTTCTTAAGAAAATATAAAAATGAAATTTTTAATTCTTTCCTGTCAAAATCCAATCAAGATACATTTAATAACCAAATAATATCTAAGTGCAACTGAATTTTCAGCTTACTGAAACAAACCCACTGTAAAAGTGCTTTTCATGAAGTTACAAAAGGAAAACAAATCAGTCCAAAAATGTGGTGCAAATAAGTCCATAAAACTGATCAAACCCAAGAGAAAAAAATTTGAGCAATTGTGACTACTTAAAAAAATAAAATGCATGCTTTGTAATTGGGTGTCTTTATATCTTGCCTTATTAATATGTTTTTTTGTTTGTTTGTTTTAGAAAATGTCATCAAATATTCCCAGGAAAGACTTCATTTCATCAGCTTCATCATCAGGATGATACCTACTGGAGGGCAGGGGGAAGAAAGTATAGAAATATATATAGATTGCTGACAGATTAATGTGTCAAATAAACCTCAATATGCATAACCTAGGAAGAAGTCTGTGGGGGAAAATCAGACTTCATAAATTATGAGAAGTAGAGATCAAGTCTCTTAGGTATTTCCTTAAGGTTTTTAAAAAGTGATATCATTTAATCAGTGTATGAACAAGTCTATAAACTTTGACTATTCAAGAGGGTAAGAGAAACTGCTACTTACCCACAGAAGTGACCACCTTAGGGGGAACTGATCAGACTTAATCTGACTTTTCATTGAAACTGTAGAACCGTGAGGAAATTGATTGGCTAAAATACAACTTGAACTTCTGCAAAATTAGCCAATCATTGGGATTTAAGTGATTTTACACTTTATATTATCAACATGTTTTATTCATATCAGTGAAATAAAGTTTACTAAAACAAAATGTTTTAACTAAAAGTATTAAACATACTTCTCAAAAATTGAGATATTAATATTATGAATATCTTACGGAGTTCAGGTCATGAGGGGTCTAAATATTTAATGTTTTTCAGTAAATAAAATGTTTAGGTTCTGATCTTTATAATAAACCAGGAAAGGGGCATCTGGGTGGCTCAGTCAGTTAAGCATTGGACTCTTGATTTCAACTTAGGTCATGATCTTAGGGTCATAAGATGGAGCCCCATATTGGGCTCTGAGTTGGGCGTGGAGGCTGCTTGAGATTCTCTTTCTTCCTCTACCTTTGCTCTTCCTCTCTCTCTCTTTCTCTAAGATATAAAATAAAATAAAATAAATAAATAAAATAAAATAAAATAAACCAAGAAAAAAAATGCTAAATTTTTTTCTTCTTTTTTTTTTTTTTAGATTTTATTTGACAGAGAGAGAACACACAAGCAGGAAGAGCACCAGAGGGAGAGGGAGAAGCAGGCTCCCCGCTGTGCAGAGACCTTGCTGCAGGGCTCTATCCCAGGACCCTGTATCATGACTTGAGTCAAAGGCAGACACAACCGACTGCCGGGCACCCCTGAATTTCTTCATAGAAAGTTTTTATTGGCATAGTCTTGAAATGTCTTTAAAGAATTCTTACCTGAAATCAATTTCCTCTTTACATTCATCGTTTCTAATAAAGAAATCCACTTTCTTAACAAAATGTGAAGAATTTGGTATTTTTTTAGAGTGAGTAAAGCATAGCTTTTCAATCTCTGGTGACAGATTTTGTTGTTTTCTTTCTTGTGAATGGACCTATAATTTGAGGTTAACAGAAAAAAAGCCAATCATTGAAAGTTTAGCAATTCAGTCAGAATTGAAAAGAAAACAATTAGGTGCTTCTTACAATAGTTGTATTTCCAGCTTGTTGAGGTAATTTCGTCAGGGAGGATGTATCAAACTCGAATACAGGAGAATTTGATAAATAAGTATCTGGCTTCCCATGTGATGAAACAAAACTAAAAAATCAAAAATAATTATTTATAAAATATGGCAACTAAGAGAAACAAACCATTCTAATTTAGATCAATAATGATTCTTTAGGGAATATGATTAAAGTTAACCATATTCATTACCAAAAAAAAAATGGATGCTGTTTCATAGACTCATGGAAACTTTGGTGTAGCTCCTTTCCTATAGACAAAACACTAATATCTATATTCTAAATTAGATAAGAATACTATTTTTATAAGCCTACAGAAATAATCATTTCATTAAAATTGGGTCTTATGCTTAATTTTCTATTACCTAGCAGTCTGTAAATCTTTTCTAAATCCCACTTTGCTAATTTCCTATCCCTATTCTGGTCTCACTATAAATAGACAACTTGACTTTTCTTCCTATGTAAAACTACATTAGAATTCACCTTCAATCTTCTGTATTAAATTCATTCATTAAAAAACATTTATTATTATCATATGCCGGATATTGTATTAGGAGTTAGGTATAAAGAGGTAAACAAATCCTCAAGGAGTTATCATCTAGTAGAGGAACAGACAATACGTAAACAATAAATACACAGAACTATAGATCTTAAAGTGATATGAAGGAAATTAACTGAGTTATATTGCAGGAAATAGTGTGGAGACATAAACCCACTTTAAAAAGGTGGTCATAAATGCATGTCTCTCTGAGGAGGTGACAATTTAAGCTGACACTTACAGCCTAAAATATGACAGCCATGTAGGGAGTAAGAAGCAATGGGTACAGGTAGTAGAGAAGTACATGTATTGATATGATTGCATCTTTTTGCCTTTGAGTAAAGGCAAGGAATTAAAATAGTAAAAAGGAAAAGCATGTCCCCTTTCCACACCAAATCCTCAGGTCCTGCAGGCCTTCTTTCCAATATCATCTTCTGGCACATTTTTTTCTTTAGAGGCTTCTTGATAAGGATTCCTTTTCAAATCTGCTTAATCTTCTGTTCATCACTTTTAAACTCTCCCTAAATTATCTATAGTTTCTAAAGGTATGGCTCACAAAACTGTTTATGTGCTTTGTTATTTTCCTACTTGTATCTTCTTACTTCCTATTTTTTGCCTCGTTATACCCACAGCTTTGTTCTACTTTGATGCTTCTAATCTGTTTATTCTGTATGACTCAGAGTTAGAACCAATGAATAGAAATAGTAAGAAGCAATTTTAGGTAAATATTCTTAAAAGCTATTGAATAGGCTGAAAGATCCAAACATGGAACAAACATGTTGGAGTGAATGAGCTCCTGATCACTGGAGCTGTTTGATACACATGGCATGAGTACCTGCTGGTGATATTGGATGGTGATTCAGTATCTGGTAGTGGGAAGACTAAATGGTGCTTAAGTTAAACACCTCTGAGTTCTGGAATTATCCAAAATCTGTAATTCTGTGATGCTGATAATCAGTAAAATGACTAAATTATAGCAAATGTGCCGAAAGACACCAAAAATTTCTTATTTTTTAAAATAGAAATAAATAAAATAATCCTTAAGTGAATTAGAACCTGAACAAAAAGTTGTCAGTATTTCTTCTGGGGAAAGTTTTGACTGTGGCTATAATTGCCCTCCATGACTTCTACTCAGGTCCAATATCCAGATGCACTTTGAATTTCTGAAAAATACTTCAAGTTTAACATTAAAAAAAAAATTTTTTTTTACATTTTTTTTAAAGTAGGCTCCATACCCAACGTGAGGTTTGAACTCACAACCCTAAGATCAAGGGTTGCATGCTCTACCGACTGAGCCAGCCAGGCACCCCAAGTTGAACATTTTTTAAATGACTATTTTCTCTTCCAAATGTCTATGTGTCCTATATTCTCAGATAACAACTTCAACTATCCACTTGCCATATATTTTTTGCATTCCCTCAACTACTGTATCCATCAATTATTAAATCTAGTATGTGCTGTCTATGAAATGCTTCAAAAATCCAACTCTACCTCTCAGTTTGTATCACCGCTTCTTAGTTTATGCCTGACTATAACCTGCCTCTCATGCTGGTCATCATGCTTCTTGTGGTCTCACTTTCTACAATTCATTTTATATATCATATCATATCACTATAGGGCATCTATGTGTTATCTTGTGTTTAAGTATCTTGGAAAGCTTCCTATTGCTTACATGGAGGTTAAAAACTAAGCTACAGCTAGAGGAGGGCTACAGATTATATCACATTTAAAAAAATTAGTTCTTAAAATTTATGTCAGGAGATGTCACATTAAATTTTAGAGTCTTAGCTTTTTTTTTGAGAATAAGAATATTTGACAACACTAGGCACATATTTCCTGCACAGCAACAACTGGCTGGAGTCAAGTAGTGGTTGACCCTCTTATTTTTATTTTATTTTTTATTATTGAAGTATAATTGACATACAATGTTATATGAACTTCAGGTGTACAACTTACTGATTCAATAATTTTATACATTATTCAATGCTCACCACAATAAGTGTAGTCACAATCTGTCACCATACAATATCATTACAATATTATTGACTATATTCCCTGTGCTGTAATTTTCTTCTCTCTCTGACTTATTTATAAGTGGGAAACTGTACATCTTAATCTCCTTTATCTCCTTAATTTTGCCACCCACCCACCCACCCTCTGGTAACCATCAGTTTGTTCTCTGTATTTAAGTCTGTTTTTGTGTTTGTTTGTTCATTTATGGTTTTTGTTTTTTAGATTTCACGTCTAAGTGAAATCATATGATTTGATTTATTTCACTTGGCATAATACCCTCTAGGTCCACCTGTGTTGTTGCAAATGGCAAGATCTCATTCTTTCTTATGGCTGAGTAGTATTATAGATATATAAATATTGCACATCTCCCTTAGTCATTCATCTATTGCTACCTACAACTTGAATTGTTTCCATATCTTGCTTCTTATAAATAATGCTGCAAAAACACAGGGGTACATATGTCTTTTCAAACTAGTGTTTTTATTTTCTTTGGGTAAATACCCAGTAGTGGAACTACTGGATTATAGGGTAGTTCAAATTTTTTGAGGGAACTCCATACTACTGATTTTCATAGTGGTTGTAACAATTTACATTCCCACCCCCAGTACATAAGTATTCCCTTTTCTCTATATCCTCACTAACACTTATTTAAGTCTTTTTGATACTAGCCATTCTGTCTTGCATGAAATAATATCTCATGGTTTCAATTTGCATTTCCCTGATAATTAGTGATGCTAAGCATCTTTTTCATATGTGTCTGTTGGCCATCTGTAGATCTTCTTTGGAAATATGTCTATTTAGGCCCTCTATTTTTTAATCAAGTTGGTTTTTTTGGTGTGAGTTGTATAAATTCTTTATATATTTTGGATATTAATCCCTTATTGAATATACTATTTGCAAATAGCTTCTCCCATTCAGTAAGTTATCTTTTTGTTTTGTTCATGATTTCCTTTGCTGTGCAAAAGCTTTTTATTTTGGTCTAGTCCCAATAGTTTATTTTTGTTTTTGTTTTCCTTGCCTCAGGAGACATATCCATAAATATGTTGCTAAAACTGATGTCAAAGAGATTACCACGTATATGTTCTTTTAGGAGTTTTATGGTTTCAAGTCTTAAACTTAGGTCTTTAATCCATTTTGAGTTTATTTTTGTGTACGGTGTAAAAAAGTGGTCTAGTGTCTAGTTTTGTGCCAGTACCATACTATTTTGATAATATTAGCTTTGTAGTATATCCTGAAATCTGGAATTGTAATATTTCCACCATTGTGCCTTTTATATGGGACAATCTCCAGTTGGTCTTGGCCCACCAAATCCTGAAGGCAGTTTGAGTTTGTAACTCCTACTACTTAATATGGCAAAGTTGTCTAAATACAGCATTCGAGGCTCTTTAGAATCAGACCTCAGCACTCTCAGCCTTAATGCTATGGCCATACAGACAACACTTTACTGACCCTTGAGCATGAGATGCCTTTTCAAGCCTTATACCTTTACACCTGCTTCATCTATCTGGAATACCTTATCCTTATCTTTTCTACCTTTCTCTTTTCAAACTCCTATTTAGCTTTCCTGGGACCATAATTTGGTAAGTCTAGTGTGGAGCCCAGAAATGTTCATTTTTAATATATTTTAATACTTTTGAAGTAAGTGGTCTGTCAATAGCACTTTGAGAAACACAGCTCTAAAAGAAAGGTTAAGGGGATCCCTGGGTGGCTCAGCGGTTTAGTGCCTGCCTTTGGCCCAGGGCACGATCCTGGAGTCCCGGGATCGAGTCCTGCGTCGGGCTCCCGGCATGGAGCCTGCTTCTCCTTCCTCCTGTGTCTCTGCCTCTCTCTCTCTCTCTCTATCTGTCATGAATATATAAATAAATAAATCTTTTAAAAAAATAAAAGAAAGGTTAAGCTTCTTTGACATCTATTTATTTGATCTCCATCTCCAATTATGTGTCAGGAGGATATAGAGTTGTATAGTATTCCAAACTTGCCTTTTTGTCATTTCTCCTTGGAATTTGCTCTTTGGCTCTTGGAGCAATAGCTTACTTCCCCTGGTACTTGAAGTCAAAGTGTTTCCAAATCCTATGTAAAGAGATAACATTTTGAAATTAAATGCCAGGAAACAGATGAATGGATCTACAATGGCTCTCTCCAACAGATGTGATCTGATTAAAGAAGGAATAGGGTAACAGGCACTAAGGAGGGCACTTGATGGGATGAGCACTGAATGTTATATGTTGGCAAATTGAATTTAAATAAAATATTAAAAAAAGAAGGAATGAATAATTCTTCTCAAAAATCAAATTTAATTTATATAGAGAAATAAGGGAGCAAAGCTAAGGGAGTTAAACTATGAAACATAGGTTAGCTTATTAGTCATTAAAGGTCTACTACTACTAAAGGTCCCCAAACCACTTTTACTTACTTAATAATTTTAACTCACGGAAATGATCAAGTTGAATTTCATTCAGTATTTTCAAAAGTCTACGTATAATTAATTTCACTTAAAGTGCGCTATACGTGGCATTTAGAGAGTCTGACTTTCCCAGTGTGAAAGTTATGCCCGCACATGACTAGGCTAACCTCAAAGACTCAGTACAAAGTGCATCCTAAACTGCAATACACAATGACTTTTAATTTTGAGGTAGGGACTAATAGCTGTTCAGTGATACAGGAAATTGTGGCTACTGACTCCACATCATAGATTTTCCTGGTCTATTTTGTGAAGGTGGTCAAATCCTATTCCTTCTGGAAGGAATAATAGCTCTTTAGGTATTTCTCAGAATCCAGAAACGATAGTATTTTGACTTCTAATTGCTTCCCTTAAAAATATTTTTTTTAAAGAGCATTGGAATGGGATACATTAAGAGTCAACTAAAATTCTGAGAGACTGATTTCCTCCTCTCAGCCATCATGGGAGAGAATACCTCCATTTTGCTGTCTTCTCATATACTCATCAAGATTTGCATTTTCCATTTTAGTGACATAGAGTAAATCTGCCAGTAATTTGGAAAATTAAGTCCCATTATTTTAAGGACTTAAATACAATATCGAATAGAGAAGAAACCAATTCTTTCCTATTATTTATTACACTTGAAAAAAAATCAATATGTCTACTAGAAATAAAAGGTATCTTTTATTTTCCTGGCTAGCAGATGAATACTTTTTAAAATGGAGCAATTTTAGGGGCACCTGGATAGCTCTGTAGGTTGGGCGTCTGAATCTCGATTTTGGCTCAGGTCATGATCTCAGAGTCATGGGATCAAGCCCTATGTGGGGTCTGTGCTCAGTGTGGAGTCTGCTTGTCCCTCTCCCTCTGTTCCTCTCTTGCTCATGTGTATGCTCTCTCTTTCTCTCTCTCATTCATAAATCAATCAATCAATAAATAACTAAAATATTTTTTAAAATGGAGTGATTTTGTCCTTTACAAACATTAGCAAATTTTGTGTGATCACAGAATTGAAAGCTGGATAGTCTGTTTTATGAGGGAAGATTCAATAAATATTTTGAATTTAAATAGAGTTTTTAACAAAATAGAGGAGCAACAGAACAGAAGAAGCCCATCTGCTATATAATTATCATGGAATAACCTTGACTTTTATCCTTAAAAGGAAATGTGATTTATGGAAGGGTCATATTTTCAGTTTTACTAAAAATTATAATCTTAACAAACAAAAGCTGATGAAGCAAACATATAAGGCAAAGAAAATTAGTTTCAAAAGCTAAACTGAAAAATATTCAAAGAATTTCTCATGAAATTATTTCATGCTAAAAGCCAATTTTACCTGATGTTTTTGTCTTCTCAGTACTGGCTGAAAAACTAGTAACTTCTAATAAGTTCTCATCATCAAAATCATCCCAAACTTCATTTCCCAATTCAAAGTTCACATTCAAAACTTCTGAGGATGGAGAATTACTTTTATCCCCATCTGTCAAATTCTGGTTTCCAGATGCATTAAGATGTCTGTTGAACAGCACTGTTTGAGGGGCTTTCTCATTTGAAGTTGCAGAATAGTTCCATCTAGAGAAATCTGTCACGTGTATGTATAAAAGAGTATAGGTACTTTTTAAACCATTAACATCATTTTCAATTGATATATCAAACACATCTTTCAACTACTAAACTGAAGTTTGAATAGTAGTTTTCAAAAGTATTGGGTCAAGCATTGTTGATACTGTTTTCAACCAATTCTATTTACTGTATTACATATACTGATATTTTCACTAAGTTTAGTTTTCAATGGCTTCTTTTAGACAGAATTAATTTTCCCTCTTAATTCCTAAATGAGAATAACCCTACTCTAAAATGAATTTATAATTTCTAAAATGGTCTTCCTTCTTCCAGCTCTTCTCCCTACAAGTGAATTTTGAATATTATTATGAAATATGTTCTTCCAAAATATATCTTAATTCTCCTGCTAAAAAAAATCCTCAGTGTTATCCACTGTTGATAGCCTGGGTTTAGGGCCAGACTACCTGGGTGAAAATTCTACTTCTCTCACTTACTAGTTGTATCATCCTAGACGAGTAATTTAAAGTCTCTGAACCTCATTTTCTCCTCTGCAAAATGGGAATGATAACAGTAACTATTTCATAAGATTATTAGAGGGAATAAATGCTTTTACTTTTGCAGTTTTCCACAGTAGTGTGCTAACAAATTTTTAATAACTGCTTCTCAAAAAAATGTATGCATATATATATTTACATTTATTACATGCATTTATTATAGGTAAAGGATATGTAGCACACAGTTTACAATTAATAATACAATATATAGCATGCTTAACTATACATTCCATATATCTGATTTTCACTGAATGCTCTCATCGAGTTTTGTATCTGTAGCCAACTTATGGTCGCAATTAACAAATGAATATAGTTTTCACATGAATGCTACTTGATATTCTTGTTGAGTTTAACTAAGATGAAAGTAAAATAACTAAGAGAGATGATGGAACTTGACTCATTCACTCATTGACTTAGGCAACTCCTTCGCTAAATTACATAATAGTTTTCAAATACTAGAAGAATATTCCCTCAACTTTTTGTTAATCTGCATTATTAACCTTTTCTCCATCACTTTCATAAGTCTAAACAATAAGTTAAGTCCTAATTTGCAGTTTTTGCTGATTCCCATGGTATAAATACCCCCATTATTAATAATTTCAAGCTACCAATGTGACATCTCTGAATGCAAAGTTGAGAAGATATGCATAGTAGCACACCACTATATAATATTTTCACCATATAGATACAAATATAGAGGCAAATAATCTCAAGAACACAGATAATGGTAATATGCAGTAGAATAATTAGGAAGTGATTAGTTTTGAATATTTACAGTCTTTGTTTTTAATGATTTCATTGAAAGTTTATATAATTACACTTTTAATAATGGCTAAAATATTCCCAAGTATTTAATAATTCTCTCTCACAAGCCAGCACAAGCTTACTCCAGCATATCACCAAATTTCCTTCACTTTAAATATTTTCTGTACCTTTTTTCACCTAGCCAAATCCTACTTTATCTTCCAATTGTACCTACAACTCTAGTTCACATTATTCTACTTTCATTCATTGATACACATGTATGATATATATTAAAATAGAAGTAGGGCACAGGAGTGCAATGGGAATACAAAGGGAACAGGATCTAAACTTACAATGTAAGTCAGAGTGGACCTTTAGGGTGGTAAAATGGTAAGAAGGTAACACTGGAATTTGAGCTTGGTAGAGTTGTGATTGTGGAGCAGGGCTAAGGGGAAGGCAAGATACTCCATGAAGAGAGGACAGCATGTGAAAGACATGGCAATAATGGAGACCAGAGAATGTCTGGAAAACTATAAGTTTTCTGGATTTCTGGAGCACAAAGTAGAAGGAAAATAAGAGTCCACTGAGACTGCACAGGAAGTTTAGTGCCAGATTATATTGATGCTTTTTTTCTTTCTTTCTTATTTTTAAGATTTTATTTATTTATTCATGAGAGGCACAGAGAGAGAAGCAGAGACATAGGCAGAGGGAGAAGCAGGCTCCATGCAGGGAGCCTGATGTGGGACTTGATCCTGGGAATCCCGGATCACACCCTGAGCCAAAGTCATAGGCTCAATCGCTGAGCCACCCAGCGTCCCTTAATGCTTATTTTCCATGTTAAAGAATTCACCTTTTTCCCCCCTTGTAGGCAATGTATAATTACTAAAGATATTTTAGCAAGAGGTTTAGATGATCAGAGATACCTGTTAGATGACTCAAAATAGTCATGGGTGGGATGATAATGAGACTGAAAGCAAAGAGAAAAGTAAGACAGCTACTCCAATAAATGAAAGACAATGAATGAGCTAGAGCATCAGGGACAGAGAAGAAGAACAGATATGAGAGATGTTTAGGAGGCAAAACAGATAGGACCTGGAGATTATTTGCAGGTAAGGTAAGATATTTAGGGTGACTCTTTTCCTGCCTTTAGCAGCTTAGAAAAGAAGAGGGTATGCTTAAACACTCTGACCTTTATAAAGATAAATAAAACCATAAAAATGTAAAGTATTAACAAAAGAAGAGAAGAAAAGGAGCAGTGTGAGGTACAGAGAAGTAGAAGGAGTTCAGATGCTGATATGTTAAGTTTCAGGTGGATATATCCAGAAAGGTGACTGTATAGATGGGCCAGAGGCTAGACAGAAAGATATAGATGGTAGTCACAGATGTAGAAATCATTTGAATATAGTTAGTAATTTTAGACATGGACTCAGATGACCTTGTGTAAGAAAAGTTTATGAAGTGAGAACAAAAAGAAGAAAAATAATCTTTTGCAACATTAACAGGAAAAAATGCCCAAGCTATTCAAGAAGTAGGAGAACCAACAGAATGGTTTAACTGAAATCAAAGCAGAGATTTCCAAAAGGAGGGAAAGACCAGATGTGCCAAATACTACGAAGGTAAAAAAATAAAAGTTGAAAAGAGTTTACTGAACTCAGCACTTAGAAGATCACTAACTGGTCTAAGTGAAAGCAGTTTCAAAGGAGTGGAGAACCCAAATTTTAGTTAGTGAAAAATGACTAGCAGGTAAGGAATGAACACAATGAGTATAAATTGCCCTTTGAAGAATTTTTGTTTTGATAAGAAAGCAGACATTAAACTGTATATACCCTGGTGATTCTGTGCTTTGCTGGACATACTTTCAGATTTATGGAGTATCTTTATTAGGAGTATCTTTCCTTTCCTTTGGGGAAACTGCCTCCACCCATTCCATGTGATCCTGGTGAGGATGTCATTAATAGTACCCTGGTCCGCAGGGCTACAGAGGAGAAACACATGACCCAAACCTCAGGCTAAAGGGACTGATCAAGGGATGAGTACATAATTTAACTGAGGCCATTTAGAATGAACTCTGCTCTGCCAAAGCTAACAGGGAAGACTTTTCTACTGAGGCTGTTCAACTGGGAAGATGGAAGGATTACCTGCCATGTGAAAAAGCCTGTTGAAAAAAATAAAAGCAATCAGTAACAGGCATACCAAAAAGACTGAGAGAAAGCCAGAGGCATGACTGAAATCATTTGAGTGCTTAGATCTAGCAAGATTAAATCCAGATGCATGCCTGGACTTTCAGTTTACATGAATGGTCTCCCGTTTTTTGTGATTCAGTTACTTTGAGTAGAATTTCTGTCACTTACAACCAGAACCATTATGACTAGGTAGATGAGGGCAGGGAGCTGAAGAAGGAAGACTTGAGCCTTTTTATATGTTGAAGAGAAAGAGGGAGGAGAGTTTGAAAATATGTTAAGAAGAGAGGGATAACTGATCTCCTAAAGCCCCAAGAGAGGCAGGACTAGAAAGATTAAAACTACAGGTGGAGAGATAAACCCTGAATAGAAGAAAAGAGAATTCTTCTATAAAGACAAACAGTGTAAAGAATGGATGCAGACATAGAAAAATATATAGTTGCAAGATGGAAAGTTGAAAGAGTTCATATAGGTTCGATTTTCAATTCTGTACTGATAACTAAAAGTCAATTTCATTTTATAGAAATGGCATTGAGCTGGGAATCAAGAGATATAGAATCTATTTCTGGCCCTGCCATTAATTAGATATGTGATTTTGGGCGAGTCATTTAATCTCACAGTCTTGGTTTCTTTCACTATAAAATGAGAAATTGCACAAAGGTCCCTTACAATTTAAATTTTATGATTCAACACACTTTTTCATATAATTTCTGACATTTTTCTTTTTCTTTTCTAAGAATTAGAATACAGATGATAAAAATTGGCATGTTTTTCTTAAAACATTCTTTAGAGAAATATCTGAATACAAATGAAGTATGTTTTGCCACCCAAAACTGACATGTGGAAAGTATAATGAATATACTCAATTACTACTAATAATAGTACCAGATACTATGGTAAGGGCTTTATGTATATTATCTCATTTAAAAATCCCTAAAACATAAGCAGATGAGGGAATTGAGATAAAGTAGGTAGATACATTACAAAAGGTAACACAACTACTAAATGGCAGAGCTAGAATTTGAACCTAGACAGATTATTCTAAGTATTTTTTTTTTTTTGGTAACCTCTAAACCCAGTGTGGGTCTGGAACTCACAACCCTGTGATCAAGAGTTACATGCTCTACCAACTAAGCCAGCTAAGCATCCCTAGACCGATCATTCTAGATCCTGTGAATTTAACTACTATACCACACAGCTTCTCCTTTAAAAAAAAATGTGGCCCATTTTCAATAAAACAGGGATACAATTATCATTGGGGGTTAAAGTATCTAGATGAGACTTTAATATCATAATATAATTTGGATTTGGAATAGGGGATAGGAAAGAAATAAAAGTAAGAAAACTATGTAAGGACAGCATGAAAGGAGGCACCTGGGTGGGTCAGTCATTTAAGCATCTGTCTTCCGCTCAGGTCATGATCCCAGGGTTCTGGAATTGAACCCTAGAATCAAATCTCTCTCCACTGAGTAGGGAGCCTGCTTCTCCCTCTCCTCCCCTCTCGTGCTCTCTCGCGCGATTTCTGTCTCTTTCTCTCAAATAAATAAAATCTTAAAAAAAAAAAAAAAAGCATGAAAGTAAGCAGAGGGATAAACTGTGGTATGGAGAAGGGCAGGGAACAGAGCAGCAGAATGAGGAATAAGTTAGAGGGCTATAGGTTGAATAGAGATAAAAATAAAGGAGTTGACAATCTAACACCTCTCCATGTCATAATGATATTCAGACTTTGAGCAAGTTGGATAAATACTCTGACACTCTAAGTGTGATTAGGGGACTTTCCAACACTATGTATGAAATCCTAATCACTAGGACTCCAGCCCTAGTCTACTTAAGATTTTAAATGATGGCTAGAGGAAGCATAAGTGACAGCATGAAAGAAAGAGTCTCAATAGACGCTAAGGCTACACACATGAAATCATTTACGAGAAACCCCAAGTTTATCATTTCTACATACAGCAACTGAAAAACAATTCTATGGCCAGAATTACTTCTCACACATTTTAACAGACAGGCTATTAATGGCATAACCCAAACAAATAATGCTATTAATAACAGGATCCAGAGTAATGATGAGCTGTCCCAATGTTGAAGAATTATATGCTTTATCTCATTAATCAAATGATTGACACAGATAAAAAGCAAATCTAAATTACATATGAGCTATACCTCATAAACTAGGTTATACTCTCATACTATCAGAGAAATTTTAAGAATTATAAGTTTAGAAATTGGAGAGATATTAAAGATCATTTAATTTAATCCCCTAATTTTAAAGATAAGACTAAGACCTAAAGAGGTTAAATAATTTTCCCAAGATCATACAGCTATTTGGTAAAACTGGACTAATTTTATAAACATAAAATTATTTTAAATAATTCTAAAGACATATAAAAGTAATAGCTCAGTATTTTAATACTTTGTGTATCTCGAGAACCCTTATTTTCTCAGCTTTTCCTCATATTATCTTTAAATAAAAATAACCAACACTATGTAGGGAAGAGGTTTTTAAAAAATCTATAACAAACATAGCAACTCCATCTGAAATAACAGACCTAAAAATTTGAAATTGATCCAATAACCCAAGAGGAAAATGTTGCCAAGTTAATAATCATAGTAATTTCAGATGTTGATTTTTCAATAACAATGTCATTCCAAAGTAATGATAAACCATTTTCTCTTTCAAGGCAATATCAATGGTAATTCACCTTTGTCTTCATATTCAGACGGTTCTTGTTGAACTTTTACACAGAAATCACGCTGATCCCTCTCCTCCATTACAGACAATCCAGGTATGTTTAAACACTCTGACCTTTATAAAGATAAATAAAACCATAAAAATGTTAAATATTAAAATTAATCTGAATTTGAAAACCACTTACTCATATAAATAAAAAAGAAATGTTTCATCTTCTCAACACTTCTGTGATAAACCGCATTAGCCTGGGTAGTAAAGGGTAAGAAATAGGTGTTTATTGGAAGCAAGATACTTAGTCATCTTTACATGTCTCAAATATGTAGATATCTGTTATCTGTGTATAGCCTTAAAAATCTATTGTTAATGCTACTTTCAATTAGATAACAAAAGCTAGGATCTCTTGAAGTAGTGTTGGCATCTGTTCTGATTGGTCAGTGGCTGTTCTGTACTGTTTGTTAAGTATATTAAATGTCATCCCTGCATATAGAATACCCTTATCTGGAAGGCAAATGACATATATTCTAGGCATCATGATATAGGAAAAGAATGCTGAGTTATCAGCTAGGCCCTTCTGCTTAATAACTAGGAATATGAGCTTTGATTATTTTATTTATAAAATGGGATATAAATACCCCATTTTATAAGCCAGGTTGTGGTTAAGGCCAAAAGAGTAATATGCAAATGGGCAATTTTAAAATTGTAAGTTATTTTATAAATCTGAAGTGTTATTAACATAGAGTGGGCTCTTAGATGGAAAAGATTAGACTTTGTACAGTAACATGATTTTTCTTTTTAAAGTATACTTTTGTTAACTGTTAAATTTAGAAGGCAGAGAAAGCCTGAGGGCATGACATAGGATGAGTAGTTTCCCAGGAAAGACATGATTCAATGAATGCTAAAATGTAACTGTAGAGTTCTAAATAAGTTTAGATAACCAAACTCTTATGATGTCATTATTTCATTATGGGATGAAATAATTACTACAATTTGTTTTTTTTTTTTAAGATTTTATTCATTTATTCATGAGAGAGAGAGAGAGAGGCAGAGACACAGGCAGAGGGAGAAGCAGGCTCCATGCAGGGAGCCCGACGTGGGACTCGATCCCGGGTCTCCAAGGTCAGGCCCTGGGCTGAAGGTGGTACTAAACCACTGAGCCACCCGGGCTCAATTACTACAATTTGAATGTAGCCAGTGTTCACCTTTCACTGAATACATGATTATTTTGGAAAAGCAAGGAGTTTATGATAACCATTCTACGTTGGATAGTAACATTATATTTGTACCTTGATATACTGGGAACAGAAGGTTTTGGAGTAAAACCAAATTCTTTAAGGTCCACACTTCGAGATTTATTCATTTGCATCTATTAATGAAAAAAGTCCAACTGTCAATTTCACACCCAACACTTTTTAACAAATAAGCCAAACAGCAAAAGTCCTGCTGGTACATTAAGTCCCAAAACCAATGGATTATGAAAAACTCAGGCTAGTTCTCATATCAAATCTCCTTCTTAGGCGCTTCTTAAATGTTGATATTCTTCATTGTTCTTTACCAGGCCTTCTTCTCCCTCTACACATTTTCAAAGATCTCATTTACTTCATGACTTCAATTATCACCTACAAGTGAATGACTCTCAAATCTATATTTCTAATTCAGCTCCTTCTCCTGATTTTTAAACAGTTATATACAACTGTCTGTAGAACATCTTTACAGATGTCCATCTTTACAGATATCTTGCAGACTTCTAAATTCAATATTTTCCCTTAAGCTTATTTTATATCTACTTCTCCAAACTTGCTTTTCCTTTGGAGTTTCCACCCTAGTGAGGCCTTATTTTTTTCCTAGTTGCTCAATCCAGAAAGCTGGCCATCATTTTTACTCCTTCTACTTCACCCTTCATAAGCAATTAAGTACCAAGGTAGTTGATTTTATCTCTGAAAAATGCCTTAAACCTAGCTACTTCTTTCCACTGCTACTGCAGGCCATCATCTTGCCTGGATTATTGCAAAACCCACCTAATGAGTCCTTATGTTCCTCTTCTATCATCCTCTAATCCATTCTCTACATTGAATCTGGAGTGAACTTTAGAAAATCCAATTCTGATCATGTCACTGATTAAAGCCCTTTAGTGGCTTCCCAGTACTTTCAGGATAAAGTCCAAATCCTTAAAATAGCAAAAAGGCTTTCATTATCTAGCTCTTACTTGCCTCTTCAGTCTCATCTCTCTCTACTCCCTTACTTGTGATTGAACTCCTGACACACTGTGTAACTTCAGCGTTTTAAAAGATCTCTGTTTCTTTCTCAGGTCTAGACCACCGCATATTTTCTATGTCTGGAATACTCTTCTATCCTTCTCTACCACTATGATGCCTACCTCTCCATACCTGGATTATGCCTATATATCCTTAAAATCTCAATCATGTTTATTTGAAATCCTTTCCTGGTCTATCACTTTTAAGCTATCTTACACGTCTGTCACAGAATCATTCATCACACTACATTGAAAAAGTCTACTTAGTTATTTGTATCCTCCACCCAACTATAAGCTCTCTGAGGATTGGGACTAAAACTCTTATTTACTGCCATCTCTTATTACCGATCACAGTATTTATAGCATATTGTTGGTGCTCAATGAATATGGAAGGGGGGGGGCACTTGGCTGGCTCAGTTGAAGAGCATGAGACTCTTGATTTCAGAGTTATGGGTTTGAACCCCGTGTTGGGTGCACAGACTACTAAAAATAATAACTTTTTTTTGAAGAGAGGAAGACAGAGAAAGAGGGGAAGTCGTACAGGGGGAGAGAGAGAATCTTAAGCAAGCTCCACACCCAGCACAGAACCCAACATGGGGCTCGATCTCACTACCCTGAGATCATGACCTGAGCTGAAATCAAGAGTCAGACACTTAACTGACGGAGCCATGTAAGTGCACCAATTAAACAAACTTTTAAAAAATGGATATGGAAGGAAAGAAGGAATAATATGGAATGGGAAGGAAGGAAGGAAGGAAGAAAGAAAGGAGGGGGTGGGAGGGAGGAGAAAAACCTTGGAGCTACTAAAAAATTATCTCAGAGAAGGTGGTGGTGTTTGAAACAGCATGCCTCTGCCTCTTTCTCAATATTCCCCTTGTTTTAGCCTCATGACTTAAAATCTTCATTCTTATTAAAGCCCTAGAAATGCAGACACTCTGACATTTTCTTGCCTTGTTTCTGTTGCCTGATCAATTATTTTGCCCTGGATGTGGTGACGTAGGGTTAGAATAAGTCTGCTAGTGACCAGCCTATCAACCAGTAGGAACAACCATACTTTCATGACTTGGAAAGGAGGCTCTTGCTCAGTACTCAGCTAGGTACTTGAATCAAAATCAACCTCAGACTTTCCATACCACTCCAGCACAGAGAGAACCAGAAAAGGGCAAGCATGTCTAGTTTTAATTGCCAAACCAAGCCAAGTGACATATCCCTCTCCATTTCCCTCTTTTTTAGTCAAACACTAATAAGGGGCTATAGAACTATGTCCCAAAAGTAGATTTACAGACTAATTATTAAGAACTACAATATTTTACCCTTTAGAAACAATTTGAAAAATGGCCATCCTCCTAGACAAGCCCTCAAGTAACTAAAGTACACTTTGGATACATACCTAATTGATACAAAGAATAAAGGAATATTCACATACATTAAATTACAGAACAAGGGTAAATACTATTAAAACTTACCTTGAGACGTTTAACTGGAGGAAGTGATGAAACAGCATTCCTGTTTCTTAAATCAGATAAATATGAAGAGATTGTTGGCTCTTTTGTTTCTGACTTTTGTGCCACTCCAGTTTTACCTATGAAAAGAAATTCTAGATTCTTTAGGTAGTATTCATGTAAAGCCAAATTTCTTCTTAATTTCTTTTTAAAAGTTTTTTAAATTTAAATTAAATTTAGTTAGCATATAATATACTATTAGTTTCAGGGGCAGATCTTCATAATTTCTAATCTAATTTTTTTCATGTTACCAATAAAGAAAGAAAATTATTTGAGTTATAAATTGAATAATATAAATATCACACATAGGTAATTAGGATGACATTACTATTCAAAGACCTTTCAATTTTATTTATTTTTTAAAAGATTTTATTTATTTATTTATTCATGAGAGACAGAGAGAGAGGCAGAGACATAGGCAGAGGAAGAAGCAGGCTCCCTGTGGGGAGCCTAATGCAGTACTCAATCTCAGGACCCTGGCTGGGATCATGCCCTAAGCCAAAGGCAGATGCTGAACGACTGAGCCACCCAGGTGTCCCAAGCTCTTTCAATTTTAAAATCAGAAATAAACTTATTTTATGGAACTCACAGCAGTCATGTCCACATGTGTGTTTATTTTTACAGTGATGATTACATTCTCGGTTCCCAGGTTTTCTGCAAGCAGTCATTCCTAAATCAATATAAGAAAAACAAACCTATTTTTTACTACAGTTTATTTCCTTTCAGGCCGTATAAAAGTTTATGATTTTCACACTTCTTCAAATGTTAGCCCTTTTAATATATAATTTTTAAAAAATATTTTATTTACTTATTCATGAGAGACACACAGAGAGAGGCAGAGACACAGGCAGAGGGAGAAGCAGGCAGAGGGAGAAGCAGGCTCCACGCAGGGAGCCTGACGTGGGACTCGATCCTGGGACTCCAGGATCAGGCCCTGGGCCAAAGGCAGGCGCTAAACTGCTGAGCCACCTGGGGATCCCTAATATATAATTTTTAAAATGGTATTTTTGATGACAGCTAGTCCCTGCTGACTATTAGCCCAATTTCAACTCTTCACAAGGAGTATCAACCCACCTATAAGCTTCTCTTCACCTCCCTGATATAAATAGAGCCAAAATAAATAAATAAATAAATAAATAAATAAATAAATAAGCCAAATACCACAAACTATCAGTAACTCTTATCTTGAATGAGATAAGAATAAGGGCGGGGTTTTGAAATCCCTGTTACTTTATACTTATACATAAGAAGAACCTGGAAAGAAGCAAACATCATGGCATTTTGATGGTATCAGTGATAGTTTCTAGTACTTAGGATACTATAAGTATTTAATAAATGTTAAAAATATATGTTTTAGGGGTATAAGAAATTTGCTGTAGAATTCACAGAGAAAGGAGATTGCTTCCAGGTTGACCCCAGGCTAGCATATCCAAATACATAATTTATTCTTAATTTAATATTTCAAATAGGCTTTTTCTTGATCTTAGTAACATGGGGGAAGGGAGAGACATCTGAACTGACAGGATCTGGACATAAGAAGAGGATGAGGGAAAGATATTCTAGATAGAGGGTATAATACTCAAAAGACAGCAAACCATAGACTGTAGAAAGAGAAATAAGTTGACTTTTGCTAAAATGTAGATTTTAATTGAACTAGAAATGTTGGAGAACCTTTATAACCTTTTATGGTCCTTTATTCTTCATTTTCAGTGCTATTGTTCGGTCAATCCTTTTCAAGATCTAGCACATTTAGATAATGACAATATTTGTATAGCACCCTGGAGTAAATGGATAAGGCCGCTTACCCTATGAGGCAACTGCTAGATGCCTTAAGGGCCTAACAGATCAATGTATTGGGTAGTGATAAAGTAATTAAACATCCCTGGCAGCTGGAAGCTGACAGTTTGAACTACAGTGTTCCCAACTGAATATAAATAATTTTGGCAGAATATAAACAATACTGAGATAAGGCCATTCTGTGACTAGCAAAGATTGAAATATGACTACTATGTAATTATTTCTGAAACTTGAAGCAAGGACACTCAAGAACCACAAAAATAACTAAACATCCCCCTCTTCTGGCTAACACAAATGACTACTATTTCCTTAATTCTCCCACCTCCAAGATAAGATATACCAAAATATCCAATACTTCACTTTTTGAAAGTATCCAATTAGAACTGACTTCTGCTCTCTCTAAACCCTCCTAAGAATCACCAGCACAAGCTGAAATCCTATAAATAAGCTCCTCCCAACCTCCTGAGATAACCCACGGCTCTAGCAGTTCAAAAATACTTAACTTTCCTCAAATACAGATGTGTTCCCAGTGGTCTTTGGATGAAAAGTTTCATATTTAAAGTCCTCCACAGCATAATTTGAGTCTCCCTTTCTGGTACTCCTATTAACACTAATCCATCAAAACACATTCACTTGCCATTATTCAAATAGTCTCAAGACTTTCTAAGATTGTACCTTTGATATTACCTCTTGTCTTAGAAGCTGCTCACTTCTTTGTCTATCAGAAGCTTATCAACTTTCAAGGTCAACTTTAAATGGTACCTCTATTATGGACATCTATCCTTATCACCCCATCTGAAGTGATTTCTCTATCCTCTGAGCCCCTAGAGAATTTCTTTGTCCCTATTACTCACTGCATGCTGCCTTATATATTTACGAGGGAAGCACAGTGGTGACGTATAGAGCACTCTAAAGTAAGAAAACATGAGTTTTAATATTGGCTCTTATCTGTAAAAAATAGATTAAAAATACCTCTTTTGTTTACCTCACAGAGATGAAAAAGATAGAATGAAATTAAGTATGTGAAAGCATTTTAAAATTAAGTGATAGAGCATGGAATATCTTTACTATTATTACTTAAGGATTAAACAAGTAACTATAAAATTAAAATTGTCCAGAGTACTATGAAAGAGAGGAGCACAGTGCTATATGATAACTGGAGGCATTGTCCTAGTCAGGAATGTCTTGGAAGGCTTCCCTAAGAAGCAACAAATGAGTTGAGGATTAAAGAAAGAATGGGAATTAAGAAGGCAAAGAGGCAGAAGAAAGAGTACTTCAGGCCGAAGGGATGGCATATGCAAAAGCTCTATGACAAGGGAAAGCATGGCATATCAGAGAAATTGAAAGATGTTTAAGTGTACTTTATGCTTTGAACTGCTTCGATTTTCTCTCAAATTAGTGTGGCTGATGCTCAGCAAGTAAAGAAAGCAGGCAAGAGATGAGAGGAGAAAGGTCAGGCTGTATTTGTAGAATGGCTCTACCGTGGTACCTTGGCAATTTCATGTCTCTACATAGGCCATATCTAAGACTCAACCATTTACAGAATGCCCACTGATCCTCCTTGGGACATGTCAGGATAGGCAGTCTTGTGAGGAGATGCTAAAAGCCACTTCTCATTTGGCTCTCTATCTGCATAAGGCAGCCTTGAAGTAGTCTCTCATCTGCCTCTGGTTCCAGTAAGGCACTGGATTTTCTACCTTGCCCCTTCCAAATGCAGGCTATAAAGCCACTTAACTGCAGCCTAGAGCTAATGTCTCAAAAACAAAACAACCCACCATTTGTGTTATCTGGCCCTTCCAGTTCAGTGTCATCCTGTGAGATTAGAAATGCAAACAACTGATAACATGTTGATCTTGTTTTGCTGTCTATGAAAGTTATAAACTATCGAGATCCATTTAGGTTTCTTGTGTCCTTACCAGCCAATTCTACAGAGGTGAGGCAAGACTATCTAGCAGCTGCCGTCCCATTGCAGGAACTGACGACCACATGACAGTATGGGATGTTAATGATTTGGATCTTTTATTCCAAGACCTAGGTTTTATTCTAAAACCACTACAGTGATTTAATCAAGAAAGGAACATAATTAAACTGGCATTTTGAAAAAGGGCTACCAAAAGAGTCTAGGCAAAAAAAAAAAAAAAAAAAAAAAAAAAGAAGGTAACTCAATCTAGAGTGGTGATAGTAGTAGAGTCAGAGAATGGGCTGACTTGAGAGCTAAACAGCAAGTAAAAATATTTTTAATACAGAATCAAGTGAAACACTTTTCTTTCTTGAGCAGCATATTGTTTTCCCTGTAGTTTTACTGCCTTTCCTTTAGCGTAGCAGTATCTATCTTAAATTTAAGTGTATTTGATATTTCAGAGACAAAAACAAATATTGGAGACACCACATATTTATTCTCCCTTCATAGATAACTCCTTTCTTGAGCCCTCCATCTTCCTCCTAATGCAATGTAGGCCTTCCTATAGCTGTTATCTCAAATTTCCTTTCATTAGGCTTCTTGAGTCAATCCACTATTCTCAGGATCTTTGATTTTTTTCTTTCTTAGTTAACTTTGTTATATTTTGCTCATCCTCAAGCAACTGCCTCAGAAAAGATATGCGTGAGTTGAACTTTCTAAATCTTTTAATGTATTAAGATTATTTTACTTTCACACTTAATAGTTTGGCTGGGTATAGAACACAGAGTTGAAAATCATTTTTCCCTAAACTTTTAAGACTATTGTCTTCTACCATCCAGTGTTGCTAATAAAGATTAACAAAATTTTAATTTTTGTTCCTTGGAAGCATTTATTAATTTCTCTTTATCCATGATGTTCTGAAATGTTGCAATTATTCCTCCTTTGTAGATATTCTTTCATTCATCCTAACTAGCACTGAGTAAGCCTTTTTGACGTGCAAATCTGTATCTCCAAGTGTAGAAAATTTTCTTAAATCATTTCTTCTGATCTGTTTGTTCTCTCTTTCTGGAACACTTATAAGTCAGTTATCACACTCCTAGATTTCCCTTTCTCTCTTATATTTTTTCTTCCTTGTCTAATTCCAGATAATCAGACTATCCAGATAAATAGCAAAACTGAGATTCTAACTAAGGTAGTCTAATTCCAGAGCCTGATCTCTCAACACCCTGCTTCCCTAGTTATACTAGCTATCTTAATTCTCCCCCCAAATAATACACTTAATTTACATAGGGAAGAAATCACAGGACTTGGGGATGGGTAGACTAGGAGGAAATGCCTTGTAGGTTGTTTTGCAATAAGGGATAAGGAATTGCCTTGTTTCTTAATTCAAGGACTCCTAATAGATGCATTTCTATACATCACCACAAGATGGTGTACAATGACTACACACATTTATTCCCAGTGGTTGAAAACTGCCATTTGGGAGTTAAATTTTAGAGATTCTGGAGACTCCCACAAATTTCAAGGCAGAGTTGGCAAGTCTTGTTGGGAACTAAGACTGTATATACAAGTTTGTTTATAGAATATTAGCATATGGATATTAATGATCTAAATGACAAAAAACTTATTTCTTTTAGAAATGGTATTTAGAAAAATATAAGTGGTCCCCCATCTCCAACCCACTTGCCGTAACTTGAGAATTGTTTTAACTTGTCTTTTTTTTTTTAAGGTTTTATTTATTTATTCATGAAAGACACACAGAGAGAGGTAGAGACACAGGCAGAGGAAGAAGCAGGCTCCATGCAGGAAGCCCCCGATGCGGGACTCGATTCTGGGACTCCAGAATCACGTCCTGAGCTGAAGACAGATGCTCAACTGCTGAGCCACCCAGGCATCCCTTAACTTGTCTTAATAACAAATATAAGCTACCAGAGATTTATAATTGGAAAAATTAGGTTCTCAAAGAAAATTGACGTAAGTTGTATTCTTAGGTGTAACGTTAATAGATCCCATACTACAAAACTATATAATCTGAAATGCATATATTTTCAGTTTTCTCACATGTGAATTTGAAGGTTTTTAAGGCGCCTCCAATACTAAGGATTTAAAGTAAAATAAATTTATTAATGGCAACTAGAACTGTATTTAAGGAAAATATTTAAAATTAACAGGGTCAGTTAATAATTTTTAACTATATTATGTGAATTAAGGCACATACTTTAATTTGTATATATGGCCCGATAATTTGATATCATAATACTAAAATATGTGTTGAACTTGTGAGCACATTTAGAAACAATTATTTAGCAACTACAGTCTCTGAACTGAATATCACTTCGTATCATTTAATAATGAGAGATCAGTTCAGAAGAACTGAAACGTGGATTGTTTTGAAAAAGCCCAAATTTTGTTGTCATAACCTTAGTAGAGTAAACCTATGATCCCTTCATTGTGTCACTTATTAAGAAAGATGCAGATAGGGTGTATGTATGTTATGTTTAAAAGTATAGTTATGTATCTTTATTTGGGGACATATGAATTTGCATATAAGAACTGAATTATATAATTGGAATGTTCATTAGTTTTGGGATAGTTGAAAAATAGATTCAAAGGGGTACATGCATCCCAATGTTTATTTATTTAAAAGATTTATTTATTTATTCATGAGAGACAGAGAGAGAGAAGAGGCAGAGACACAGGCAGAGGGAGAAGCAGGCTCCATGCAGGGAGCCCGACCCAGGACTCGATCCCAGGTCTCCAGGATCAGGCCCTGGGCTGAAGGTGGCGCTAAACCGCTGAGCCACCTGGGCTGCCCCGCATCCCAATGTTTATAGCAGCATTATCAGAATAGCCAAAATCTGGAAAGTGCCCTAATGTCCATCAACTGATGAATGGGAAAAAAAAGGTGTGGTATATGTATATATATAATGGAATATCACTCAGCCATCAAAAAGAATGAAATCTTGCCATTTGCAACGATGTGGATAGACCTGGAATGTGTTATGCTAAGAGAAATAAGTCAGAGAAAGAAATACCATATGATTTCATTCATATGTGGAATTTAAGAAACAAAGATGAACATAGGGCAAGGGGGAGAAAAAGAGAGGGAGACAAACCATAAGCAAATCTTAATGACAGAGAACTGAAGGCTGATGGAGGGAGGAGAGTGGGAGGGGGTTAGATGGGTGATGGGTATTAAGGAGGGGACTTGTTAGATGGGTGATGGGTATTAAGGAGGGCACCAGGTGTTCTAAGTGAAAGATCACTGAATTCTACTCTTGAAACCAACATTGCACTATATGTTAGCTAACTAGAATTTAAATAAAAATTAGGAAAAAAATATTTAGGATGGTTGTGTGTATATTTATGTGAAGTGTGTGTGTGTGTGTGTGTGTGTGTGTGATAAAATATTATTTGTCTGATAGGAAGCATCTTTTATCTGTTTTCAAAGGATTCTGCAAAATAGGTAGGGAACTTCTGCCCTTGTAAAAGGCTCATGCTAGCAGAAAGTAAACATTCCAACTTTTCACTACAATCTTAAGTAACAAACAATTCAAGCTACTTTAAACAAATGCAGCTGGTGAGTGGAGGAAATGTGTTACATGGACACAGAAATGTCACAGAATCCAAAAGCAGTTCAGCAAGGCATCAGAAGGGATTGAACCCAAGAAATGGGAAGTCATCAGAATCCCAGCTCTGGCATTCTCGTCTTTGCACCTCTCTGTTCCTCTGCTTCAGTTTTCTCTTCCAAAGTGCAGCTGTGATCTTTTCTGAATGTGGTAAAGGATGGCCACCTGATGCCTCTGAGTCTATATTATCTGCGTGCAGCTCTAATTCTAAATTGTCTTTCTTAAAATGATTTCTGACGCTACTGTAAATGGTATTTTAAAAATTGTTATTTCTATCTCTCTTTTGTTTGCTTGGGCATAGTAATACAATTGTTTTTCAAATGTTTTAGTTGAAATATAATTTAACCATAAATTCTACCCTTTGAAAGTGTACAATTTGTCTTTAATTCTGTACTCTCAAATATATTCCACTGATCTATATATCTATTATTGTGCCAGTACAACACTGTCTTGATTACATGGCTTTGTAATAAGTTTTGAAATCAGGAATTGTGAGTCCTCTATCCCTGTTCTTTTTTTTTTTTTTTAATAGATTGATTGGCTAATTTGGATCCCTCACATTCCCATGAATTTTAAAATCAGCTTGTGAATTTCTGCCAAAAGCAGAGCTAGGGTTTTGATAGAGATTGCAGTGTATCTGCGGATTGATTTGGAAAATGTCGCCCCCTTAGCAATATTAAGACATCCAATCCATGAACATAGAATATCTTTCCATTTATTTACATATTCTTTAATTTCTCTCAGTGGGGTTTGTAGTTTCCTGTGTTCACATCTTGCACTAATTTTATTACATGTATTCTTAAATATTTTATTATTTTTAGTGCTATTATAATTTAATATTGACTCTGTATCCAGTAATATTTCTAAATTTATATATTAGTTCCAGTGTGTCTGTGGAGTCTTTTGGGTTTTCTAAGTATATAATCATGTTGCTTTTAAGTAATGAGAGCTCATTTCTTTCTGTTTTTTTTTTTTAATTTAAAGATTTTATTTATTTACTCATGAGAAACACAGACAGAGAGGCAGAGACATAGGCACAGAGAAGTAGGGTCCTTTCAGGAAGGGAGTAGGACTCGATCCCAGGACCCCGGGATCATGACCCGAGCTGATGGCAGACTATCAGGCACCCCTGAGAGTTTATTTCTTTCTTCCCAATCCTTATCACTTTTATTTCTTTTTATTACAGAACTGTATTGACTAGAACTTCTAATCCAATGTTAAATATAGTAATAGAGAACATTTTCATATCATCTTCTATCTAAATAGGAAAGCCTTAAAAAAAGGCCTTAAACCTATTTCAATATTGTGCATGACATTTTGTTTTATATATTTTTTAATAAAAAATGAGCATTAAAATACAAAGAGAATTGATTTTTGTCAAACTTTTTTGACCTCTATCAAGATGATCACATAGTTTCTTTTTCTCTCTTTTTTATTCCTGCTAATGTAGTGAAATACATGAATGCTAAGGGTGGAACAAGCCATGCTTAATTGTACTGTATTATGCTTTTTAAATATATGGCTGGATTCAACTCGCTAATTTTGTTAAGAACTTTTGGATCTATTTCCATGAGATACATTGGTCAATAATTTCTCTTTCTTTTAATGTCCTTGTCAGGATTTGACATCAAGATATCCATGTTGGTCCTGTTCAAAAAAAGCATTAGAAAATATTTTCTATCCTATGAAAAAATTTGGCTAAGTTTGATGATTATTTTTCCTAAATGTTTGGGGGAAATTTACCAATAAGATCACCAGTCCCTCAGGATTTCTTTGTGAAAAGATTTTTTTAAAGATTTTATTTATTTATTCATGAGAGACACAGAGAGAGGCAGAGACAGGAGAAGCAGGCTCCATGTAAGGAGCCCAATATGGGACTTGATCACTGGACTCCGGGATCACGCCCTGAACCGAAGGCAGATGCCCAACAACTGATCCACCCAGGCGTCCCTGTGGAAAGATTTTTAATTGCTTCAATTCTATTACAAGTATCAGACTACTCAAAAAATTTTTTCTGTTAGTTTTGGCTTCTGTCTTAGCTTTGTTGATTTTTCCTTTTGTACATTTACATTCTATATTTCATTCACTTCTGTTTCTATCTTTATTATTTCTGTACTTCTATATTCCTTATGTTTGATACGCTTTAGTCCTGAGGTTATAAGAGTATTTTTGTTGGGTGCCTGGGTGGCTCAGTGGTTGAGCATCTGCCTTTGGCTCAGATTGTGATCCTGGGATTCCAGGATCGAGTCCCACATCAGGCTCCTCGCAGAGCCTGCTTCTCCCTCTGCCTGTATCTCTGCCTCTCTCTGTCTCTCTTGAATAGATAAATAAAATCTTTTTTAAAAAAGTATTTTTGCATTTTAATTCTACATACATTTAAAACTCTACAAGTCATTTCAATTATTTTACAAGAGTTAATTAAGATTTAGCCATTTTTTTGCCCTTTCTAATATTTTTCATTCCCTTCAGCATTTCTGTACTTTCATCTGTGGTCATTTTCCTTTAAGGAACTCCCTCAAGTATCTCTTTTACTGATGGCCAATAAATTTAGTAATAGTGATGGAGTGCTTCAGTTTTGTTTTATTTTGTTTTCTTCTCAAAATGTCTCCATTTCACTTTCATTTTTAAAGATATTTTTCACTGGGCATAGAAATCTAGGGTAGCAGTTTTTTGAAGCATTTTGAAGCTGTTGGTCCATTATCTTCTGTTTCCATCATCATAGTTGATAAATCAATCAGCTGTCAGTTTCACTGTTGCACCTTTGAAGGTAATGTGTAGTTTTTCTGTGGCTGCTTTTAAGATTTTCAGCAGTTTTGCTATAACATGCCCAACTGTGGTTTTCTGTGTACTTATCTCCTGGGTCTGCAAAGTTCTGAATCTATGAGCTGATATCTTTCTTACTTTGTAATATTCTCAGCCATTGTCTCTAAATATTGCATTTGTCCCATTCTTCTCTGTTTCAGAGATTTTGATTATGTACATTTTATACCTTCTGAGTATTATGCTTTTTTGTGTTCTTTCCATTCTCTTATCTCTGGGCTTTGAGTATTTTTTTCTTGATATGTCTAACAGTACACAAATCCTGAGTTTGGCTATATCCAATCCATTATTAAACCTACCAATGAGTTTTTTCACTTCAGATATTGTATTTTTCAATTCAGGAAAGTCCATTTAAATCTCTGTATGGGTTACAATTTTCTGGTGAAATTTCCCAGCCTTTCACTAATTTTTTTCCTTTATTTTCTTGAAAATATTAAATATAGTTATTTTACAATCTTTAAATGCTAGCTCTTTAATTTGAATCATCTACAGAGCTGCTTCACTTTCTTTACATTGTTTTTTTTTTAAGATTTTATTTATTCATGAGAGACACCGAGAGAGGGGGAGAGAGAGAGAGAGAGAGAGAGAGGCAGAGACACAGGCAGAGGGAGAAGCAGGCTCCATGCAGGGAGCCTGATGTGGGACTCGATCCAGGGATTCCAGGATCGCACCCTGGGCTGAAAGCAAGCACTAAACTGCTGAGCCACCCAGGGATCCCCATCTTTACATTGTTAATTATCAGTCATATGGTCTTGCCTCTTTGAAAGTCTCATTTTTTATTGTGGCAGACACTGTGTCTGTAGATTCTAGATTATTTTGTATTACACCAAAGACGGTTTCCTTTTCCTCTTTCAGGCAAACATGGTAAGTGGCTGATCATAGAAACTCTTTTTGAGAGCATGGCATACTCAAGCTTTTTAATTAAGAGCCTACAGGTCCTGGACTCCTCAGCCCTGAAATGGTTCTCCCTCTGGAATTTTAGTTCCTTTAATCTGCTTTCACAAATGTCCTAAAAATTATAATTTTTATAACTTGGGTAGACTTAATAGTTGTTGCTGTGGATGCCCTAGCCTGCCACAAACTACTGCATCCTACCCAGAGATGGGAGTTCTTCTGCACTTTTTTTTTTTTTTTTGAGAGAGAGAGAACACGTGAGAGACACAAGCAGAGGCAAGGGCAGAGTGAGAGGGAGAAGCAGATGCCTCCCTAAGCAGGAAGGTCAATGAGGGGCCCAATCCTAGGATACAGGATCACAACCTGAGCCACAGGTAGATGTTTAACCAACTGAACCTCCCAGGTACCCTCCTCTGTGTTCTTTAAAGGGGAGGGAGATGAGTGTTCATGGGTTCACATGTGCTCTTCCTGCCTTCTTTCACTGCAGTTGCTATTACTACCAATTCAGAAAACATAACTGTTTAGGTTACTCTGGTAGGAGCCACAGCTTTCACATTCCTCAATACCTATTAATTGCTCCCCTTACTTATAATTAGCTATCTGAATATGAACTCAGTATTGAATGATAATAGTTACTATTCACTTCTTATGTATGAGTAATGTATTTATATTTTTTCTTAAATCCTTACCATTTACAAATATATACTGAAACACTTACAGAGGCTATAATATGATATTCAATTTTCTTCAAAACATATAAGGGAAAAACTGAAGAGAGGTATAGATGAAACAATATAAGCCGTGAGTTGATCATTGTTTAAGGTAGGTAATGAGTACATTAGGGTTCATTATACAGGTCTGTCTATTTTTGCATATGTTTGAAATACTCCATAATAAAAACAAATTGAAAAAAAATTTTTAAAGATTTTATTTATTTACTCATGAGAGACACACAGGGAGAACAGCAGAGACATAGGCAGAGGGAGAGGCTCTCTGTGGGGAACCTGATACGGGACTCAATCCCAGGACCCTGGGATCAGGACCTGAGCCAAAGGCAGATGCTCCACCACTGAGCCACCCATGCGCCCCCGTAATAAAAATTTTTAAGTTCACTGTCATCTGGTTTGCCTCATCAAATCTACAAAGTCTTGTATATCATTTACTCTTCCCCAACAATAGCCATAAGAATAGAATGGGTATGAAAAAGAGGCATTGTGTATCAAAAAACTAGACAAATAATTTGTGCTCCAAATATCACCCCAATTTGACAAATACTAATTATAAGAATTCCTACTACATATCATTAATGCAATTATTATGAAGCTTAAAGATCTTCATCTGAATGAAGCAGAAATTATAAGAATTCCTACTACATATCATTAATGCAATTATTATGAAGCTTAAAGATCTTCATCTGAATGAAGCAGTACCATAACACTGATACTCCTCCCTAGCCATAACTTTTTTTTTTCTTCCTAGCCATAACTTTAATGCAATAAAGGAATAATTATAGCTATTTACCTTTATTGGGTCCTGCTATAGTAGATCTATTTGAATGTTTAGAATGGGAAATCTCTGTTTCTGATTTTTTTCGCATAATTATTTGATTTCCAAGCCTCCTGGGTCCTAAGTAAAAGACTGTAAATTTCTGCTGAATATCAAGTCCAACTAGAAAAAGGAAAAAAAGTATACAAGTACTTATTTAAGTCATATAAATCTAGCCATGAAATCATTTATTTGTTTTTATATTTCTCATATTTCTGGATCTTTTGAAATGAAAGAGCTAACAAGTCCAGGAAATAAAAATGTCAAAAAAGGGGGGGGGTTAAAAGTATCACAAATTAAACTTTATACACCATAAAAATAAAAATCAATGTTCCTACAATTTAAGTTTTATCTTGAAAAATAAAATACCTATAAATGAACAGATAAATTTTTAATTTTTTTAACCTAGTCCATGCTTTTACCTATCTAAATACATGAAACTTTCTTTAAAATTATTCATATTATTTAAATAAATTACCTTTACCCAGTATCATTTAAATTGCTTTTCTGTTTCAGCATGAAGGAAATTTTTTAATGTTATCATATTCTTTACATTACTTCAATGAACTTACCATACTCAGAACTAATTAGATTTATGCTAAGATCTTCAGATTTAAAAGCTCTCCTCACATCAATCTTTTTAGTCCAATTTCCAGCTTTTAATAAAACAGAATCCCTGAAAAAAAGCAATGTATCATTTAAATAGTGATCCAAATACTAAATGAAATAATATATTAATCATCAAGGGCAGACTAACCCATAGATAGGTTCTATCTGGTAGTAAACTGAAGTCAGTACTGAAAACTATTTGCCGCAGATTCTGAGGAGGGAGAAATGGAGTGTCAATTCAGCTACCACAACCATAATTTTCTTAACTACATATTGACCAACAGCTGATTCCAAGTTGCGTTGCCAACTTTCAGGCCCACCTGAATACAGAGTTGACATCAACAACCCATGAGCTTGCCCCAGTCACTACCACTTTTAAATGGTTATACACAGCTTACACGAATTTGTGAGAATTAGAATAGTATCTTTAAAATTCATATAAAATAGTCTGTATCCACTAACGTTACAAACCAGCAACCAATTTTGTGATTTAATTTATTTTAGATTTATATACTCAAGACTGCCTTCAGACTTAATTGTCACAGAGGACAAAGTCTCTATTTCTTTAGGAATAGACTACATTGCATAGAATATTTTAGAAAGATATCCTCCAGTACTCTGACAACAATGAAGAGATTCCCATTTCAGAGTCACTGCCAATCCTGAATTTACAAGTCAAATAATATGATTAGGAGCATAGGCTCTGGAGTCAGACTGCTTGGGTTTAAATCTAGATTTTGCTATAAACTACCTATATGACCTTGGCAAATTAAACTCTCAGTCTCAATTTCTTCCTCTATTAAATTAAGATAATGATAGCACCTGTCTATACAAAGCTTAAACAATTCAACACCTGGAACCTACTAAGAGCTCGAAAAATACTGGCTATAGCTATAACTGATAATCTTAGAATTTGCTTATGGCATCCTGGGAGAAAATAACAGTATCAGAAAAAAGGCTGATGTAAAAACCATAGAATGGCATGCTAGAGAACCAGGTGTAAGGAAAGATACCTCCTTTATATATTTGATCTTGTTGCCTGATCCTAAAATGAAGCTATAGTAGTTGGTTGGGTTTTAATTTGGAAATATTAGATATATATCGTGAAGGAGCAGAAGGAAGGTAATCAAAGAGTACAAGGTTGTGAATGACTGGTGACAAGCAACAAAATAAGAAAGTTCAACAAAAGTGGGCTACAGTTACTCCTAAAGATCATTTATTCACTCGTTTCAAACCATGGTGATAGATTTCACACTTCATTCATCTGAGTACTAACAACAGACCAATGTTAATACCTTCTTTAACAGACAAGTAAAGAAACTACCCCATTACAGCATAAGGAAAATGTAATTTAATTAATCCCACAGTGGATTTTACTACTCTTTCTCAGCAGAATATTTCTTTTATAGTATATGCTTAGAAATAAAATCAAATGGAAATTATACTTACATAATTTTGTGCTTAAAAACCAGCTGGTTATCTGCATCACCTATGATTAAGGTAACATAGTGAGAATCTGGTGATGTTCTTCTAGCTTGTAGCTGTTCAAAGTTTCTTAATATAATTGTCACTAATATTTCTGCCATGGTATCACTGTATCTTGCAATCTTTAAAAAAAGGATAGGCATAAAAGGTGTTAAAAATAACCTTACTACTCATATTCAGTTCCAAGTCAGCTATAGGTAGCTTTATTCCTGAAAAGACAATGAAATACTTAAAAAAAAAAAAAACAGAAAATATTTACCTGTTCCACTTCAACTTCATATTTTGGTAGATACATCACTGTTTCTTTTATTTGCGTTCCAAAAGGGGGGTGTCTATTTAAAATCTAAAAACATTTATATCATTATATTCTTACCATAAGACTAGAAGTTATTTTAGTATATTTTTTAGAGTCAATAGCTTTAATAATGCTTATTACCTAAAACCTTAAGTTAAAATACTTAGGACTATGAGAAGGAAAACAATTTTTAAGAAAAAATAAAGATATAAAAAGTAAGCTTTAAAATTAGGATAAAATCCAGGTAACATTAGGAATAAGTGAATATTAAATACCAGTTCAAGTTCCCTTGCATCTGTTTCTTCTATTTTTTTAAAGGAAGTCAAACCTGCATTTACCATTGCATTTGACAATGTTATACCTGTGGAAAATTAATCAAATAGCAGTTCTTAAACAATCCATTTTAAACTACATCTATTCTTAAGCTTTCAACAATGACATTAGTAAAAAAAATTTTTTAAAGATTCAGATTAATAACTAATTCTTAAAGGTTTTTGAAAAAGTTTTCAGTTGGGTTTGTTGGGCTGTGACATTTATCCAATTGTTCATATTTATGTTTTCAAACTGAAATAAAACATGTAGGTGCTTTATAGAAAAAAGGAGGAACTCTTTGGTCCATATGATGACTCAACCCTTATTTTTATCATATACCATCCATAGGAAGTATCAAGTAATTCCTATTGTTACATATTATACTCATGTTTGAAAAAAGGCAACATAATTTATAGATGAGAATATTGCTTCATAAAGCTATGGTTCTCTGAGCATTTCTGAGAAACAGAGTTTTATATTTCTGTACTGAAATCAGATAATTTTACTCCTTTAAAATGTCCAATTCCTCTCCATTGCATTTAGAATAGTGACAATTTCCTACCGTGACCAAACTCCATTACCTATTTGACTTGATTACACAGCCTATGTGTCCCATTTAATTTGCTACCATTCCCCTCTTGCTGACTATTCTCTAGCCACATTAACTTTAATTTTGTTCCTCAAAAACATCAAGTTCACTTCCATCTTCGTACTTTCTCTGTTACTACTTTAAGAAACTGGATATATAAAATTCTTATCCTCACAAATGAATTTAACCAAACTCTGAAACAGGAGATACTGCCAGAAGTGTAAATTTCTAAAATATTACCATCTTGTCTAAGGCACATATACTGCTGGTGGGGATATTACACTCTATCTTTTTCCATACCTTTACCTATCCTTGAGAATTCCTCTTATTCGTTCTTAAGATACAACTCCTAGTATTAATAATTCCTTCATGTTCATTTTCCCCTCAAAGCTTTTCCTGAATTTTATTTTTTTATAAACATTGTTGAAAATCAATTTGCATTCATTATTTTTTTTTCCCTGATGTTCAGGAAGGACTTAGATTTGCTTTTTTATTTAGACTCTCTCATTTTTCTATTGTATAAGTTTTGCTGAGCAATTTTTGCTTCTTTCTCTTCAGCCATACTGAGTAAGTGTAAAAAACACATTAGTGTTCAACAATTTGGAAGAGATGGAATGCAAATGATACCTGATTGACAATATTCTAGTAAGTCAGAAAGTCTGTGTTTGTCCTTTTCAAATATAATGAAAATTTTCTAAGTAATAATTTAATCTAATTTCAAAAATTTCTGTAAGTTGTTACTTCCTAAATGTTTTATGGAACCTCCTTCCTACATTAGAATTCATCTTTGTGAAATGGGCTCAGCATTTGGTTTGCTAGGAGTTCAGTAGAAAGGGGAGACTTAATGTCAAGAATCTCTCCTCTAACTTGACCTTACTTTCACAGCTAATTCCCAGGACTAGTCAGTCCCGCCATCCCACTGATATCAAACTTCAAGAATAAAAAAAGAACTTCCTCACAAAATAGTCGGAGATTTTTGTTCTAAGGAATAATGAAACAATCCCTAAAAACCCATTACATAATTTTTAAAGTCCCCTAGGTGCACATAAAATTACAAAGCTAACAAAGCTGTCAATCATGGAGTAACAGCTCTCTTCTTAGAGTTTAAGTTATCCAGAAGAAGTAGGGTCACAAAATCAAAGGCATCCAACTAGAAAACTCGAGTACTTAGTTATACCTCAGTCTTTATAACTGGCTCCCTCTAGAGTTTTTCATTTTTCAGTATGTAACTTGAGCTATACCCAATAGATATGAAATAATTAGGCACAATCTTTTGTCTATAGAATCTTTATGAAGATCAGTGCAAACATTGTCCTGTTATTGAAAAAAAGAGGAAAAGTTAAGATATAAGTAAGTGATATAATTTTCTGTAATGAATTACGAATGGCCAGGATTGCTAGCTCTGTATCTTGTCATTGAGATCAAAACAAAATAATCATAAAAGTGGAGAGAGAGCAATACATAGTTACCTAATTACTAAAACAAAATTTCACTCTTGGTTTGAGAACAAATGTAAAAATAAGATTATTCATTTTTATTAGGTTTCCCAATTGATTTCAAATGGAATCCTTCAAGCAGGAGAAACAAAAATCAGATTTTCAAGAGAAATAAAGTTTAGTACTAAGCCTACAAACACATTTTTCTCTCAAAGTCTGTAAACACCATAATTTTCCTGACAATGAAAAGCAAAATAAAGTGCAAACATTGACAAATTGCCTGCCTGTATTCAGTACCTACCTATTTTTTCCAGCTGTTTGGATACATGTAGAGAGTTTTCCCAAAGTTTGCATCTAAAACATTTAGCTAAAATCAAACTGTTCAATAATATAGCAAACTTTTCTTGAACAGCCACAAAATCTGACAACCCTAAAAAAAAGTTTCCAAAGTTAAATCTAGTATACTAGTTTACTGGGAAAAATATTGAAAATCCATTAATTCTATAACATACATCTTGTAATTCGTGAGCCATTTCTAAAAATCTTCGAGATATCTTGTGTCAAAGCAAAGTCTTGTATGGGAATGCATCCTAGTTGAGCCTGTATAAGACTGAGGGAAACAAGAAATTTCATGATTTCCTTTTAGAAACTATTATCTCATGGAATTTGATATCCTTGAATGAACTATCTCTTAAAATTTCTCTCTGCCTTGATTTCTTTAACACTAGATGCTTCTATATCTTGCATCATTATTGTTACAAGTCATTGTTGACTTCTTTCCAACTTCTAAAAGTTCCCTTCTTATTTCTCTACTCTTCATTTCCTCAACTTCTCTTTCTCTCAAAAATCTCATTTCTTCTCAAGACTCATTATAATCTCTAAATGCCAAATTTCAAATGCACTGAAAATTATCCTGCATACAGGACAAAAGACACTCTCAGACCATTTCTTTAATCCCAACACATCTAAAATTGCTGTCATATTCTCCTCAAATAGAGTTCTTTTAGCTCTACATAAATAGGTTATTATAGAAAAGCAAAGCATTTTGTATAATAAACAAATATTTATTGTCTATGAGTGAGAAGCATCATGTTAGGTCTAAAGACTGTTCAACATATGAAGGATGGTAACATATTAGTTGATTAGTTGAACCTAGCAGTTGTTTGGCTATAAAATTTGAGGAACGGGTGGTTAAGAAGAGAGAAAAGGAACTAACATACGTGGTGCCTACTATATGCCATTTTGCCTGTTTACTTTTTTAACCAGACAATGATGTGCAACTCACCCTATGGGTCTAACTAAAATTATCAGGCTTATATTAATCTCTTGAAGGTCTCCTGATAAGTCAGGTATGTAAAGAGAAAGAGAAGAATAATAGTTATATTTCATGATTTAGTTTTAGCAAACAATATGTGAAAACAGAAAGTAGTAACCAACTCACTTCTCAGAATGGGTGCATATAGATGAAACTATAGACTAACTTAATTCTTTTGGCTATAGTATATCTTCCGAAAGTTATTTGGTATTAATCTATTAAAAAATAGTTGTAGGGGGTGGCCCCGGGTGGCTCAGCGGTTTAGCACCGCCTTCGGCCCAGGGCCTGATCCTGGATTCCTGGGATCAAGTCCCGCGTCAGGCTCCCTGCATGGAGCCTGCTTCTCCCTCTGCCTGTGTGTGTGTCTCTCTCTTTCTGTGTCTCTAATAAATAAATAAAATCTTAAAAAAAAAAAATAGTTGTAGGGACGCCTGTGTGGCTCAGTGGTTAAGTGTCTGCCTTTGGCTCAGGGCATGATCCTGGAGTCCCAGTATCGAGTCCCACATCGGGCTATCTGCATGGAGCTTACTTCTCCCTCTATGTCTCTGCCTCTCTCTCTCTCTGTGTCTCTCATGAATAAATAAATAAAATCTTTTTAAAATAGTTGTAAATAATAAACCTAAAATTTGTATGGAACCACAAAAGACCCCAAATAGACAAAGCAATCTTGAAAAAGAACAAACCTGAAGATATCACAATCCCAGATTTCAAGATATATTGCAAAGCTGCAGTAATCAAAACAGTAATCAAAATCAAAACTGGCACAAAAACAGAGTTCAATGGAAGAGAATAAAGAGCAAAGAAATAAACCCACGATTATAATAAGGTCAATGAGTCTTTGACAAAGGAGGCAAGAATATGCAATTGGAATAGAATAGGCTCCTCAACAAATGATACTGGGGAAATTGGACAGATACATGCAAAGAAATAAAACTTGGCTACTTTCTTACATCATACACAAAAAGAAACTCAAAATGGATTAAGGGTCTAAATGTGAGACCTGAAACCATCAAAATCTTAGAAGAGGGGATCGCTGGGTGGCTCAGCAGTTTAGTGCTTGCCTTCAGCTCAGGGCATGATCCTGGAGTCCCAGGATCGAGTCTCACATCGGGCTCCCTGCATGGAGCCTGCTTCTTCCTCTGCCTGTGTCTCTGCCTCTCTCTCTCTGGGTCTGTCATGAATAAATAAATAAAATCTTTTTAAAAAATCTTAGAAGAGAACACAAGCACTAATTTCTCTGACATTTTTCTATATAAATCTCCCACGGCAAGGGAAACAAAAGCAAAAATAGCTATTGGGACTACATCAAAATTAAAAGTTTCTTCACAACAAAGGAAGCAATCAACAAAACAAAAAGACAACCTACTGAAAGGGAGAAGATACTTACAAATGATATATCTTATAAGGGTTTAGTATCCAAAATTTATAAAGTTATACAACTCAAAACCAAAAAGACAAATAATCCAATTAAAAATGGGCAGAAGACATGAAATGACATCTCTACAAAGAAGACATACAGATGGCCAACACACATGAAAAGATGCTCAACATCCCTAATCATCAGGAAAATGCAAATCAGAACCATAATTAAATATCACCTCATACATGTCAGAACACCTAAAATCAAAAACACAAGAAACAAATGTTGGTGAGGATATGGAGGAAAAGGAATTCTCGTACACTATTGGTGGGGATGCAAACTGGTACAGCCTCTGTGAAAAACAGTATGGAGGCTCCTCAAAAAATTAAAAATAGAACTACCATATGATCAGTAATTGCCACCACTGGGTATTTATCCAAAGAATATGAAAACATGAATTTGAAAAAAATATATGCACCCTTATGTTTATTGCAGCATTATAAATAATAGCCAAATTACAAAAGCAATCCAAGTGTCTATCAATAGAAGAATGTATAAAGATATTATATATATATATACACAATGGAATAGTACTCGGCCATAAAAAAAACAAAATTTTGCTATTTGCAACAACATGGAGAGAGCTAGAGAGTATTATACTAAGGGAAATAAGTCAGTCAGAGAAAGACAAATTCCGTATGATTTCACTCATGCGTGGAATTTAGGAAACAAATCAAACGATTATGGGGAACGGAAGGAGACAGACTGTTAAATATATAGAAAACTAACTTATGGTTATCAGAGAGGAGGTAGGTGGAGAGATAGGTGAAATTGGTGAAAGGGACAATATACTCATCATGATGAACACTGAGCAATGTATAGAATTGATGAATCACTATATTGTACACCTGAAACTAACATAACATTCTATGTTAATTATACTGGAAATAAATGGGGAAAAACGGCTGTAAAGTTACAGTTTATTAACAAAAAAATAACTGATGGAAAAATGTGAATGGGGTTGTTGCAAGGGTTAGAGAAATAATACTTACAAAGCTATCCTGGGATGCACAAATGCAGGGTATATACAAAACTGCTAGAGTAAAAGTAAGACTTCTGAAATCATATTTATTCATATTGAACAGCAATATGTCTATTAATAAATAGGATGTCTTTCAGCATTATATTTCCCAGTCAGAAACCTTATTACAAGAAGCAATAATAAAAAAGGAATGGGAGGCTGGAGTGCCTTGGTAGCTCAGTCAGTTAAGTGTCTTACTCTTGATCTCAGGGTCGTGAGTTCAAGCCCTATGTCAGGCTCCACATTGGGTATGGAGCCTATTTTAAAAACAAGCAAATAAACATGAATGGGAGGGAGAACAGGGATTTATTCCTGTAGGTGCAGAACATTGGTAGAGCTGTCTGTCTTTACCAGATAAGGCTAGCCTGAGCTTGTCCTCAGGAGAAATAGAAGTCTATTTTTTTTAAGGTTTTATTTTCAAGTAATCTCTACACCCAACATGGGGCTCAAATGTACAACCCCAAGATCAAGAGTTGCATGCTCCACCAACTGAGCCAGTCAGGCACCCTGGAAATAGAGGTCTTAAAGCCTCAGATGAGGTGGTTCTCTCAACTAAGGGGTGGAGTAGAATTGTGTAGTAGTTAAGTAACGACTAAATCAGGTCTTACTATAAGGATTACATGAAATAAGGTATTAATTCAGTTTGGATTAGGTATAACCCTGACCAGGCTATAATGGCTTAAATACACACAGTTAACTCTCTATGTAAAAGAAATCTAATCAGGCAGTCCAGGGCTTGGTATGACAGTCCTACAAGTCACCAAAGACCCAGGATCCCCCTATATTTGTGCTTTGCCATGTATGACTTCCATTCTCAGGCTACCTTGTGGTCAGAGATGACTTCTACAGCTCTACCCATCACACATTCACTCCTTACAGCATTTCGGAGGAGAGGGGTGGGAGGACAAGAAATGATGCCCTGTTTACCCCTTGACTCCTTCCTTTCAGCAGCCTCTAGGAAAACAAACACTTCTACCACCCATATCTCATTAATTGAACAAATCTTAGTAACAGGGCTGCATCTAGCTACAAAGCTGACTGAGAAATACAATCTTCATGTATAGGTAAGAACAGATAATGGGACAATCAGATAGCAGTTTCTGTCTTAGGTATGCAAAGCATCTAATGTAGTAGCTAGAACATAATACATATTCAAGAAATAGTTATTATTAATTACTATTATCTTTGGTTGAGCCATTTAAGATCTTTCAGCTTCCTCACCTAGCAAACTGATAAAAATGATACAAGAAGTTCCCAAAAGACTTCTGTATCCTGGCCAACTTAGTAAAGGAAGGATTTTTCAGAAAATATCTGTGTAAACCCTCTTGCACTGTTGGTGGGAATGTGAACTGGTACAGCCACTCTGGAAAACTGTATAGAGGTTCCTCAAAGAGTTAAAAATAGATCTGCTCTATGACC
Organism: Canis aureus; assembly: GCF_053574225.1. Classification (NCBI taxonomy): domain Eukaryota; kingdom Metazoa; phylum Chordata; class Mammalia; order Carnivora; family Canidae; genus Canis; species Canis aureus. Next base: position 20,103,254 of record NC_135618.1, read on the forward strand.
CAGCAATTGCACTGCTAGGGATTTACCCCAAAGATACAGATGCAGTAAAATGCCGAGACACCTGCACCCCAATATTTATAGCAGCAATGTCCACAATAGCCAAACTGTGGAAGGAGCCTCGGTGTCCATAGAAAGATGAATGGATAAAGAAGATGTGGTCTATATATACAATGGAATATTACTCAGCCATTAGAAATGACAAATACCCACCATTTGCTTCGATGTGGATGGAACTGGAGGATATTATGCTCTGTGAAATAAGTCAATCGGAGGACAATCATCATATGGTTTCATTCATTTGGGGAATATAAAAAATAGTGAAAGGGAATAAAGGGGGAAAGGAGTGAAAATATCAGTGAGGGTGACAGAACATGAGAGACTCCTAACTCTGGGAAATGAACAAGGGGTGGTGGAAAGGGAGGTGGGTGGGGGTTTGGGGTGACTGGGTGATGGGCACTGAGGGGGGCACTCGACGGGATGAGCACTGGGTGATATGCTATATGTTGGAAAATTGAACTCCAATTAAAAAAAGAAAAAAAAAAAGAAAAGATTTGTGTATAAAGAATAGACATCTCTCAAATAAATCCTACCTTGGGTACCACATTTTAATCTAGACCAAAGTAGCTATTTCGTTTTGTTTTTAAATCTATTTCCTTTCTCATCATTTTAAATAAAGACTATAAATAACAACTACAAAAGAAATCCTTCAAATAAAGGAAAGTTAAAGGTGTACTATGAAGCTGTACAACTCTTCAGAGAAGAGTTATTCTGAAGCTATTTTGTCTGCCTAAACATAAAATAGGAATATCCAAAGAAATACCTAAGACAAAAGATCAAGATAGCACACAAAGCCTTCTATATACTTACTCCTCAAATTCCATGGAAGGATGGACATATGTATATGTGTGTTCATATGTGTATGTCCCCATTCATAAAACTACAGGAAAGCAAGAAAGCATGCCACTGGTAGACCAGAAAGTTTAATGTCAGAAATAAAATTTCTGAAGATCAAATATATGAGGAAAATTAAAATGGAAGAAGTTATCCATAATACATGCGAAAGAATCAATAGACATAATATTGTAATAACTAGTAACAGATGGTAACTCTGTTTACTGTGCTGAGCATCATGTAATGTGTAGAATTGTTGAATTACTATGTTATACCCCCAAACTAATACATTTTATGTCAACTCTACTTCAATTAAAAAAAAAAAAAACCTCTTTCCTTGAAAAGAAAAAATACCAACAGATTAAGAAGGAGAGACTCCTGACATATTTGTCTGAGCAATTTACTAGAATGCTGAGCATATAGGTTTGCCCCTGCCCATACTCTCTCATTTGTGGAAAATATTAGGCAGTTGTGGTATGTGATTAAGAGGCTAACATAGGAGTATAGACATTGAGGCCAGAGAAGCAGGTCAGTATTCTAGGGAGTAACAAACACCCAGGAGAGGTAGGAAAACTTTATTCCTTTAAAAAAAAGATTACTTATTTATTTAAGAGAGAGAGAAAGAGATTGTCAGGGGGGACGGAGCAGAGGGAAAGGGACACACGGACTCTATGCTAAGCACAGAGCTCAATGACGCAGGGCTCAATTCCACAACCCTAACATCATGAAATCAAGAGTTGGCCACCCAACCAACTGAGCCACCTAGGTATCCCAGGAACACTTTATTCTTAGATTACAAGATATTTCTACACTTTTATGGCAGGAAATTTAACAACTTCTCCACAATCATTAGAGATAGTAAGTAACCGAATAGGCAGGCAAAAAGATATTTACAAATAAAAAAGCAAACAATGATGAACTGACTTATAATTGAGAAAAAATATGACCATAAAAAGACACACAATAGATGAAATAACTAACAATTAAGGACACAAAACAGTGCACAGTTTTAAAATAAGTATAACTAATTTAAATATTTTTAGAGAAGTTAGTAATATCATGTATATTTTAGAAAGTCAAGCAGAGGGGCACCTAGATGGCTTAGTCGGTTGAACCTCCAACTCTTGGCTTCTGCCTACATTGTGATCTCATGGCTTATGGGTCAAGCCCTGAGTCAGGCTCTATGCTCAGTAGGGAGTTAGCTTGAAGATTCTTTCCCTCTACCCTTTATCCCACTCATGAGGTGTGCTCTCTCTCTCTCAAATAAATCAAAAAAAAAAAAAAAAAAGGCAGAGATCCAGTAAAATGTTTTATCACTGAAAAAAGCCCCATAGATAAAGCAGAAGAGCAAATTAGACAGATGACTGAGCTAAGGCATTCTTCTAAGAGTCAATAAAAAAGAACAGAGATACGAAATATGGGAGAGAGCATAACCTAGATGGCTCAGTTGGTAAAGTATCTACCTTCAGCTCAAGTCATGATTCAGGGTCCTGGGACTGAGTCCCCATCGGGCTCCCTCCTTAGTGGATTTGGCTTCTCCTTCTCTTTCTCCCTCTGCCCCTCCTCTGGCTCAGGGTCTTGCTCTCAAATAAATAAATCTTTAAAAAGAAAAGAAAAATACTCTCTAAAAAAAATTTTACACTTTCTCTATGGGAGAGAAGGTATAAATGTGGAAGAGAGAGCCAGAAACTCCAACATTCATCTAGTAGGAGTTCTAGAAGGAGTGAACAGAGAGAATAAAGAAAAATAACTTACAGAAGATAACTTCCCAAAGCAGAAGAAAGATTTAAGACTACATATTAAGAGGGTCCCCAGAGTGCTGTGGAAAAACAAAGAATAAAGATGCACGTCAGACCTTTATGGTGAAATCTCCTAACACAGATAAAGAAAAAATTATTTTAATATTCCAAAAGAAAAAAAAGGTTATTAACAAAAGGCTGAAAACAAGTTGGGTCACCAAGAATGGGTGCAAGAAGAACAGTACCAAAGAAAGTTCCAAAGAATAATTAATCCACCCCCCCCAAAAAAAGAATAATTAATCCAACTCATTCAAATGAAAGGGCAAAATATATTTTAGGTTTACAAAGAATCAGAAAGACTCAGAAAATTACTTGAGAATATACCTGGAAGAATAAACTACCTATGTAACAAAAAGGAGGACAGAAATTTTAAAAAGCAGGAAACAAGCAAAAAAATCAGTGAAAAAAATTTAGGTAAGTCTATAATTTTTAATGCACACTAAAATATTTTAAAATTAACAACCAGCAGGGTACCTGGGTGGCTCAGTGGTTGAATGTCTGCCTTTGGCTCGGGTCATGATCCTGGGGTCCTGGGGTGGAGTCCCACACTGGGATCCCCACAGGGAGCCTTCTTCTCCCTCTGCCTATGTCTCTGCCTCTCTGTGTCTCTCTCATGAACACATAAATAAAATCTTAAAAAAAAAATTTAACAACTAGAACTAAAATTCCAAATGATCTGAATAAACATGGGAGAGAACAGGAAGTAGGAGAGAAGTGAAAATGTGATATAAGGTTTTGACTCAAATGGTAAGTTTAAAGTGTTCATTTTCTATAGAGATTGATAGAAAAATATATATCTAAATATGCAATACAGAATATTAAAGAAGAGCTATCTGGAAGAACAAAAACAGAGAAAACTTGATATATCCAAGAAGAGGTAAAAAGGCAAAAGAAAAAATAAGTGAGAAAAAAGAAATAAGCAATAAAGTGCTAAGAAAACATACAATAAGAGTAACTCTAAACATAGCAGTAATTATAATAAATTTAAATGGACTAAATTCCTCAAAAGAATTGAGATCAGATTAAAAAACAACAGTAATCAAATCGAGCTATATGTTATCTCTACAAATTACTATTTAAAATAAAGCAATATGAAAACAGTAAGAACAAAAAAGATACAAAATAAAAGAAGTATAATAACATTAATATTAGACAAAACAGAATTAAAAGCCAAAAGCAATAAATAGGACAGTTGGTTGAGTCATCTACCCAGCTCCTTCCATTTAGCAGCAGAAAGGACAAGATAGGATAAGAAAGGCAACATGGATATGTGAGCCAAATGGTCTGTAGGGCCCTGAAATATGTCTCAATATACAGGTTAACTACAACTTTTTTTTAAAAGATTTATTTATTTTAGAGAGAAAAAGAGCAGGAGGGGCAGAGGGAGAGGAGAGAATAATCAAGCCGACTCTCTGCTGAGCACGGAGCCCAATGCGGGGCTCAATCTCACATTCCTCAGATCATGACCTGAGAGATGAAACCAAGAGTCAGTTGCTTAACCAACTGAGCCACCCAGGCACCCCTAGTAAAACAACTTTTATGCACAATTCTTTTTTTTTTTAAAGACTTATTTATTTATTCATGAGAGACACAGACTGAGAGAGAGAGGCAGAGACACAGGCAGAGGGAGAAGCAGGCTCCCCTCAGGGAGCCCAACATGGGACTTGATCCCAGATCCCAGGATCACGACCTGAGCCGAAGGCAGGCGCCTAACCACTGAGCCACCCAGGCGTCCCTTTATGCACAATTCTAAGATGATTTTCTTATGATATGCTTCTTTGTTTATTCCAGAACTCCTCCTAAACTTTTAGTCATTCTCACAGTCCACACCCACCTAGACAATATGTCACTCTTCTACCTGCTGTGTACTTGTTCTTTTGTCTGCTTTTCCAAATGTTCTAGTGATGTATATATTCCCTTGAATTACTTGATGTCACATTTCTAGATCCATTATTATATAATCTTGCTATATTTTCCTTTACCAATATAATAAATTTCTCTTTTGATTAATAAAACCCTACATGAAAAATGAGAGATTTTTTACTTTGAGTAACACAATTATCAAACTATTCTTAGTGGCAAAATATACAGCTTAGTGCCTAGGAAACCTGTCATTCATTTATTCATTTACAGTTCATATAGAACAATCATGAACACCACATATTAAGCCATAAGTAAAGTCACAAAATATATAATCACAACCCAATAAAATTAGAAACTAACAATAAAAGAATGATTTTAAGAATTTGAAAAAACAATTTTAAATAATTCTTAAAGAGGAAATTAACACTGAAATTACCTTTAAAAAGTATAGAAATAGATTTAGAAAATCTCTAGTTGTTCTAGAGATTGCCAAAATGATACTTAGTAGAAAATTTGAAGTCTTAAATATTTTAAGGAAAACAAGAAAAACCAAAAATGGAGCAAACATATAACAAAAAAACTACAAACAGGAGAAAGTAGAAGGAAGAAAATAAAGATAAAATCAGAAATTAATGGGATAGAAAAATAAATGGCTTGAAAAAATAAAAATATAGAAACCTCTGGAAAAATCAATTAAGAGAAAGAAGAGATGACACAAATAACATTAGAAATTAGAAAGCTGACATTACATTTTCAGAGGAAATTTTTAACTTATTAGAAAACAAAATATGTCATAAAACAGAAAGATGGATGAAATGAATGCTACCTCAGGAACATATAAATCAGCAAAAACTGATTCAAGAAAAGTTATAAACACTGCAAAAAAAAAAAAACAACAAAGAATATAAAAGACACTTTCAGATTTTCACAACAATGACAGGTAGCTCTTTACCCTGAACTCAAACCTGTTTTTACATAAGCGAGAAGGAGCATAATGGATCCCAGAACCTAATTCCAAAAATGTGAGGAATTCCTTGGTGGTGCAACAATGGACACTTGACCACTAAAAACAGTAATGAGACAGGATGTTTGATCTGTAACTAAAGACAGTATATTAGAAGTTTCACCTGCAAGTTAAGAAAAATAAGAGCTATAACTATTAGTAATTGAGATAAAACTATCCTTCTTTATAGATATGACTATCTATCTAGGAAATCCCTGCAAACCAAATGAAGGACTTCTAGTACTCTTTTAACAGAGTTCAGCGAGATAGATAAAACAATCAAAATTCAAAAACCAGTAGCCTTAAAAAAAAACAAAAACAAAAAACAAAAACCCAGTAGCCTTCTTATATATACTCCATAACTGATTACAAATACAATGTTATGCAATTTTTAAAAGGACTCTGTTCACAATGTCACACTCCAAAAAATACCAAGAAATGAACCTGCCAAGAAATATAAACCTAAATGGTAAACTTCACAGAAAGACATAAAGACCCAAATAGATGGAAAAAGATACCATATTCCTAGACAGAAAGATTTCAGAATTGTAAAAACAAGAATCTTCCCCAATCTATAAAATCAATTTCAAAAGGACTTTTTATAGATCTTGATAAACTCATTCTAAAGTTCATAGGGAGGAAAAATATCAGAGTAGCCAAAAACATCTTTAGAAGAACAAAAAGGAGGGAATTGCCTTACCATATCACAAAACTTTAATACAAGAGGAGCAAGTAAAACAATGTGGTATTGTAACAGCAACAAAATAAATAGATTAGACTAACAGTTAAGTGTCTAAAAACAGATGATTAGGAATTTAGTTTATGAAAAGGCGGCGTTTCAAATCATTAGGCAAAGAGAGAATAGCAATGTATTTATCAAACATTTCTGACTACCTTTTGGGAACAAAATATAATTAAATTCCTAACTTACACCATATAAAGAAATTAACTCCAGATGCCTTATAGGAAGCCTACAGGTAAAACATAAAATGGTTTTAAAGTATTAGAAGAAGTGATAGGAGAAGTCCTATGATCTTAGGATTTGTGGCAGAGACTGCTTTGCCTACCCAACATTTACTCTCTTTCCTTTTTAATAGCAGAAGCCCAATTTTAATCTAGGCACACTATCTACCACCAAGACATTTCCCAGTCTTCTTTGCACTTAGGGGTAGTCCTATAACTAGGTGTAAAGTGTTATCTGGGACTTCTAAGGAGTCTACTAAAAGATAGAAGGTACTCAAATATAATGGCTGAAGCTCTAGAAGTTATTTTGGACAATAAGGTGACCTTGAAACAGAAGGTATGTGGGATGGCAGAACTGAAAGACAGAAAGCCAAGTACTGATGATACCATGAAGGCACCATATCTACCTTAGACTAATCCACTTTGAACTATCTCTTCCGTGAAAGAAAAGTAGCCTGTCTTCTTTAAGCTATTGCTGACTCATTTTATTATGTAGTTTTACATAGTTGAACCTAATCCTAAGAAATACAGGAGGGGAAAAAACTTCCTTAAACAAGACACAAAACATAGAACTCATTAAGAAGAGTTTAATATGTGTGATTTTATAACTATTTAACACTTCTGCGTAAAACCAAATAATACATCCTTAATAATCAGGGATTTGCAAATTTTTAAATATAATTTTCACCCATTAGATTGGCAAAAATTCAAAGATATAAAACAAGCATTAGAGAGGATGTATGGAAATAGTCACTCTTTTTACACTATGAGTGGGAATTATAATTCAGAGAAGCCTTTTCAAAGGCAATTTGGCATTACATATTAAATCTTCTCATTTATATATACTTTCACCCAGAAATCTTTGAAAAATATGATATAAACACCAGGAAGCTCATTTCAGTACTATTTATAATAGTAAAAATTTGTTAACCATCTAATTCTTTATCAATAAAGGAGTGGTTAGAAATTATAATATACTCATAAACTACATTGCTATTAAAGTATACATTGCTGTTAAAATAAATGAGGTTAAAAAAAATAAATAAATAAATAAAATAAAATAAAATAAAATAAAATAAAATAAAATAAAATAAAATAAATGAGGTTAACATGTTTATGTACTGATAGGAAATATTAATGGCATCACAAGAACAGTAATTATGATCTTGTTTTTGTAGTAGACATATATGTTTATTAACATACATATTTGTGCTAAATAAATAGAAAATTGGAAGGATGCAGCAAACTACTGATAATAGCTACTTCTAGGGAAGAAAGATCAGAGAGGTCAAGACAGACCTTACCTTTTTTTTTTTTTAAGATTTTATTTATTTATTCATGAGAGACACACAGAGAGAGAGAGAGAGAGAGAGAGAGGCAGAGATACAGGCCGAGGGAGAAGCAGACTCCATGCAAGGAGCCCAATGTGGGACTCGATCCCGGGTCTCCAGAATCACGTCCTGGGCTGAAGGTGGCGCTAAACCGCTGAGACACCTAGGCTGCCCAGACTTTACCTTTTGATTTATAAATTTTTGACTCTTTAAAAAGTAATCCATGCCTTATTTATATAATAATACGAAACAAATGAAGAATAAAAGAAATCATTGATCTAAAAATATATCCAAGAGTTCGTTGAAAAATACCAGTTAAAGCAAACAGAGCTAGTGGTGAGTACAAAAGATCTGGGAATTAAAGTTACAAAAAATAAAAAATAGCCTAAAATTAAAGTTCGAAAACTTGGAAGAATAAAAGTTTAAAATTAAGAAGATTAATATCTACTTAAAAAAATCTGAAAAAAAATCTGAAATTCAGTACAGTAACAGGGATATGAGAGACACATGAAAGTGGTAACTATTAGCTATCATCACCTACCAAAAAACTACATTTTGGATTAAGAAAGGCCCCCCACATAGTTCTCTTTTCCCAGTCACACTGAAGTAGACACAGAAAGGTGGGAAATTATAAGAGGAAACTAAATTCTGATATTTATAAAAATTATAAAATCATCAATTCTAAAATCTGACAGCACTAATCAAAAGAATGTATGACCCAACCTAAGGGAAGGTAAATAGAAGCATTAAAGCTGCAAATAAAGTGTTCCTAAGAAGATGATAATGGAAAAGTACTTTGATTTAATATGACCCAATAGTTGATACAACAGAGTATATTGGAAAAAAACACTGAGAGAATCAAGAGGTCTAGGTTTTATTTCTAGCTCAGTCTCTAGTAGTGCAGTAAAACCTTGGGAAAGTCAGCTTATCTGGGCATCACCTACTTCATTCATAAAATGAAAGGACTAGACTATATGGTCTTGGGTATTTGAATTTCTAGAGAAATATAGCTAAGGAACAGAGCATTAGCTTCTGTTGTCCAAGCTATAGATCTGCCTGTTGAGCTGTATACAACTGTAAGAAGTTTGTTTCTGAGACTTTAAGGCATGTGGGAGATAAAATTCAATGGAATGTAAGGAAGTATCCCAGAGTGACCTCCTCCAGCTAAGGAGGAAAAACAAATTTTTTGGTTAACTGGCTTTATTGAGGCACATAGGTCATTTCACATAAATCACCAACTAAATCAAAGAGTTTAGCACTAAGACCTAAATACTCAGAAAATAAAACACTAGGCATAGCAGAAAAGAATATCATTGTATTTGTGTTGCAAACTGTGTAAGTCATAATTTACAATGTAGTCTTAGTTTACACTTCTATTTACTATTCCTCTATATGAACTTCTCATTCTCAGTAGAACAGACATTCCACTATCACATATGCATTCACTCATGTTTTTCCTATTATTATTTGTCTCTCTCATGGTTTTACTTTTACTATTTGTCTCTCTCAGAATGCTACTCTCATTCAATATACGTTTATTATATGTGTTTCCACACTCTCCATTATCTTTATACACATGTTTATCCTTATACACATGGTTCTCATTCAAGCTAACTTGAAAGCTCCTGATCATGAAAAACCTAACTTTCTTTTCTCACTACTTTGCTTCAGCAGAACACACTCTCAAAACATATTTATTGATTTAAAAAATTCACAAATCATCTATTTTAACTGAAGTCTGAGAATTTGATATTAATTTCACATCTGTATTCTGATACCTTCCTATGTAAATGTGCTCTTTTTTGTATTAAGGAAAGCAAATTTAAAATAAAGTTTTAAAACTAAAAAAAACTTTCATAAATATGAATTATCAATGGTAGCTACTATTTTTAAGACATTTAACAATCATCTTTACCAATTTATTTTCATTTCTCTTGTTTTAATTCTTCCTTCCATTGGAAATCTATAAATAAAAACACAAGGCAACACTTTATTACTACTTATTTTAACTAAATAAAACCTTTAGAAAATTATTTAAGACTTATTTAACCTCCATACCTGATAGTTACTCTATTTGGATCTTTGTTCAAAGTATTCAATATTTTCTTTTCATTTATCCTTAACTGCACATCTACAAATTCCTTGCAGCTGGATATCATCGTGACCTGTAAATTTTCATCATTTGTTCATTTATTTATGTCCATTCTTTATTTCTTTCCTCTCATCTTCTTACACTTAAAATGTATAACGGAATTAAAAACTTGCTTTATACATTTTGCCTTTTAAAGATTCATTCATTCATTCACTAACATGTTTACAAACACTTGTTATATGCCAGACATGGTCTAAGACTCTGGGACTATGCCAATAAAATCATTAAGATTAATAAAATAAAATTTAAAATATTCAGTCCCATGCCTACCACATAATACACCCTCAATAAATGTAACTGTCAATTCTACTACTATTATGTTATTATTTACCCCTCTGTAGTTTGCAAATCATTATCTTGATTAAGACTAATTTTGTAATGGAAAGAATGCTTTAGATATTAAATTTGTATTGTAGGGTCTAGTTCTGCTAGATGACTTAGAGCAAAGCACTCTTTGTGCTTTGGTTTCTCACATCTGTAACATGAAACTAACATCTGTTCTAATTCTCTTACATACTTACTAACTCAAAATAAGAGGAGTTAATGAAAATATTATGGATTTTCTACTCTTGATTGCTTCTTAGTTAAGAATAATATTTACATAAAAATATAAACATTTTACTTTTCATCAGTTTTTGTGCAATTTTTGTATAATAATCTCATTATAATAATCAAATAAGATTTTTTAAATAAAAATTAATGGTTAAATTTGAGAACAAGAATAAGTATCTTGTTGCATATTCACGTCCCCTGTAAAGAGAGAAAGGATCAATACAGTTATCAGGTATCAACAAGACTATGGTTTTATTTACTGCTGTAGCTACAAAGTTGCCCCACTGGTGATATCTTAATATAACCTTGTTTTAACTTCCACTTCTCCACAATCACTGTCCTTTTCTGGTCTATCACCGATACTATCCTAGTTCTAACTATTATTGCTATTCTGATGCAAAATATTTAGGGAAGAATTGCAAGTATGTGGCACACATGTCCAACATTGTGCATCACTCACAGAAGACTTGCCTAATATATCATGCATGCCACATCATCCTAGTCTTTCTCAACAAAGTACACTTGGTAGCCACTACCAAGGTAATTGGCATTATCATGTAAGTTGAAAGGCAGTGTCATCCCTCCTTTGGATATATATATATATATATATATATTAAATTTCTTAGCCCTAATACAGAGATAAAATTGAAATTTATTATAAAGAGTAATATTCCATACCTCAATGATCAAAAGTATATAAGATAGAGACATAGGTACTATTAGGAATGCTTTCTTGTCTGCTCATTCATTCTTAAATTGTATGATATGCAAATTAGTTGTTTCCCCAATATTTTTTATACTATATCATTACATATTTATTTTCTAGTGACAACTAATTTACCAGATCTAATAAAGTCTCTTTTCCACTGATAGTACAAAATTTCTTCACTGTCTCAAATGTAATGTAATACCAAGCCATCAATCTTCCTGCCTCTGTGGAAAAAGATGAAAAAAGAAACATTCACTCCATTAGTTGAAACAACTTGCTTTTTCATCAGTTTAACAAACATTCCTTAATGTCTATTCTGTGCCTGTAATAGCATCAGACACAAAAGACACATCAAAAAATCTAGAAGACACAGTGTCTAGAATTTATAGGTTGGCTAGGGAAATAACTATATGCAAAATAGACTACAGAACAAAATCCAGGTAATGATAATATTTACATATACCACTGGGGCGCCTGGGTGATTCAGTCAGTTAAGCATCTGACTCTTGATTTGGGCTTAGGTCATGACCTCAGAGTCATGAGATGAAGCCCCAAGTTGTGCTCTGTGCTCAGCCTGAGTCTGCTTGAGATTCTCTCTTCATCTCCCTCTGCCCCTCCCTGCCCCAAGCACACATTCTCTCTTTCTAAAATAAATAAACCTATCTTTTAAAGATATATTTATATATACAAACTTAAGTACAGAGGAAATTAAACCTAAGAGAATGATCAGTGTGGGATGGCTTAGTAGAGAAAATGGGGCTTAAGCAGGATTTAAAAATAAATAATATGCCTCAGCAGAAAGGAAATAAAGTTGTCATGACCTCAGTAAAAACCCAAGACTTATTTATCAAAACATTAAAGTTAAAGACTATCTTTGGGCTCCCTGGGTGGCTCAGTCTGTTAAGCAACCGACTCTTGATTTTGGCTCAGGTCATGATCTCAAGGTCATGAAACTGAGCCCCACATTTGGCTTGTGCTGGGCATGGAGCCTGCTTAAGATTCTCTCTCCCTCTGTGGCTACTCTAAAAAAAAAATTTTTTTTTTTAAAAGACCATCTTTTAGACTACTTTAGTGAGGAATATGGTTTGATAATAACTATGAGTTCAGGTCAAATTGACCTGCTTCAAGTCACTGCTCTATCACTAAGTAGGTGATGATATGCAGGTTATTTTACCAGTTTCTTAATGCAATTTGGGGGTAATAGAATTCCATATGTCATGTGTTTGTTGTGAAGATTAAATGCAATAGTATATATATAGTACTTAGCACAGTGCCTAGCAATAAATAAATGTTGTCTATTTTTATTACCACAACATGATGAATAATAGACTATGAAGGCCTGAAAGAGCCTTGAAATGCTAACAAAGGAGTTTAGGTTTTGGATTTGTTTTGTAAAATAACAGAGGACCACTTAAAATTCTTGAGCAATATTCAATTCAAGTTTGAAAATAAACTATTTTGGAAATAGAACATTGAGTTGGCTGGGTAGCAGCATGGGTAGAGTAGGGGTAAGTAAATATTGGAATGAAATTCATTTAAAAAGTTACTGGTTTCAATTACAAGTTGTCAAAACATTATAAAGAATTTCAAGTCTTGAGCACACACACAGGAAACAGCTGGGAAGAAAAAACTGCATACTGCTTCTCAAGCAAAGGGCTAAAACATTTATATATGTGCTATAGGTTTTGCTGAAGAAGGGAAGAATGTGACAACCCATCAGACATAGGCATCAAGGTAAAGCAGACAGAATTGAGAATTAGGAAGAGAAGTAGCCAGGCAGCTTAAAAGCCATTTTATCAATTAGGATCTTGGTGGATGTGTTTAGCCAAAATGCGGGTGATGCAGTGGTTCATAAAAGGGAGCTTCTGAGAGCAGTGTGTGAGATACAGAGAATATGGTTACCATGGGAAGTAGTATGTTAACCTTTAGGATATATTTAAAGATGCTCCTCTTATCCTAGATGTTTATAAATTAATATGTTTCTCCCTGCAAGAGAAAATGAAAGGTTTGAAAAAAAAACTAGTGGGGATCCCTGGGTGGCTCAGCAGTTTAGGGCCTGCCTTCGGCCCAGGGCGTGATCCCAGAGTCCTGGGATCAAGTCCCACATCAGGCTCCCTGCATGGAGCCTGCTTCTCCCTCTGCCTGTGTCTCTGCCTCTCTCTCTGTCTTTCATGAATAAATAAATAAAATCTTAAAAAAAAGAAGCTCTATAATTTTATACATGGGACTCTTACATACTCTTACATAAATATACCATGCTAATAATGAGGATACCCTATTGACAACTGAGATTACAATTTAATTTTAGTATCATCTAAATTTTTGTAGGATATATTTTAAAATTTAGTTTTAAGGGACACTTGGGTTGCTCAGTGGTTGAGTGTCTCCTTCAGCTCAGGGTGTGATCTGCTTCTCCTTCAACCTCTGTCTCTGCCTCTCTCTCTGTGTGTCTCTCATGAATTTTTTTTTAAAAATTAGTCTTAAGAAATCGTTAAATTTATTAACTGATAAAATAATTACCAGTAGGTTTGAAATTAACATCTTCATCCATCCTTATCAAGTCCAGAGATGATAAATCATGCAGATTCTTCAAACATAATTCTGTTCAATAATAAGAAACATATTTTTTATTTTATAAGGGAGCACACAATATAGAATTTATAATCAAATATGCTCAAGTTGTGTTTCTGTATATTTGCTGTGGGAAAACTGTAGTTGCTACTTATGTGGTAAGAAAAAAAACTCATTAAATGAAAGAGCCAGCTAATAGGCTAAAAAGATTTTCTATAATAATACAAATTCTCAAAATAAGTGATGAAATAACATTTACAACTTGGAACTTTTAATTTTAAATGAGGAAATACAAATTTGTATTTAATTCTCAAATAACACAACAAGGTAGGTACAAATATTATTTCACATACAAGTTAGGAAACAAAGAAATAGGCTAGGTTACTTGCTCCAGGTCTATGTAACCACTCTGTTATATGACTTCCAATATGGCATGGTTTTCTTTTTCCTTTTTTTTTTTTTAACTTTAATCAAAGATATATACACACAAAGTAAAAAGAGTCAAATATATCTACAAAGATTGTTCAAAAAACAACAGTCTTTTCCCTCCTCTGAGTTTGCCACACTCTTGGAGCAACGACTTGTGACTATTTTGGCACTTCAGCGTCTCTAATATGCTACCATTGCTACCTGGAAAGATTCTCTGAACAGGAAGTAATGAAAGTTCAACTCTCCCTGACTGATGAAGACCAGAGCAATTGTAGTAGCCTGCTGACCACAATGCTTCCATTGTTCCATGCCATAAAGCCCAGAAGATTGGAGGTAGTTCAGAGCAGGGAGTGGGAATGCCACAACCTGTTCTATCTTACACAGAGCAGCCACTCACAAAAACACAGCGCTTACAAGGAAAAATTATTTGGGAAATACTTCAGTTTAAGCAACATTGCTTAGGCAGCTTGGTAGTTTTAAGTATTTGGTTAAGTAAAGCTTTGAAGTTGTTGGTAATACTAAACCACTATTAACATGCAATAAGTTAATCAGTCCAAGAAGATCATTAGCACTATTCTAAGCAAAACAAGATTCCTTTTCTACAGAACTTATATTTTATGGAAGAAAACAATCAATACAGAATTTAATAATCAATAATAAAGTTTCAGGCATTGAAAGGTACTATGAAAGAAAATAAAGCTGAAGGAACCTAGAGAATAAGAATTTTTTAAGCTCAACTGAAGCTTATATGTATTTCTGATATAAAGCTATATTAATATCTGATGTAGTAAAGATATATTTATCCCAATTTTCAAAAGAAACGTACCACCTTTAAACAGCAGGAAAACAGCAATAATAATAATATGAAAATTGTTTTACCATCCTCTCTGAAAAGGCAGATTTAATTAAGGTAGTCCAGGAAGGCTTCTCTGAGGAGTTGATATTTGATCAAAGATCTGAATGAAATGAAGGTGGAGACCAAGTAAAATATGTGAGAAGTGTTCCAGGAATAAGGAACAGAGTAGAAGGACCTGATGTAGAAACAAGCTTGGTGTATTTAAGGAACAGCAAGAGATCCAATTTAGAAACAGAATGAAAGAGGCGGAAAGTGGCAAGAGATGAAGCCAGAGAAATATGCAGGGAGGTATCAAGGAGGATTTGTGGGGTCTGGTGAAAGTTTGCATTTTATTCTAGGAGTGATGAGGGAACCATTGAAGGATCCTGAGCAAAAAAGTATAACCAAATTTAGGAATGCTAAGGATCCTTCCTAAGAGATTTAAGGCAGATCTCCAAGAATACTAAAACATTATATTCAGTTATAAATAAACTTGGCTATTCTTTATATGCAAAACTTATCTACCCTATAATAACTAAACTAAAGATGAGCCAAATATGAACTGTGGTTCTGCTAATTTAACAAAAGTTAAATAATTACAACTATCAGAATATAGCAAGACATTTCTTGGACTGTCTGATTTCTTGTATTTGATCAGTATGATCAAAATATGTTTTTAAAACTCCATTACAAAATTGGTCAATATGAGTGCCTGGGTGGCTCAGTGGGTTGAGTGTCCAACATTAGACCGGGTCATGGCCTCAGGGTCCTAGGACTGAGCCCTGCAGCAGGCTCCCTGCTTGGCAGGGAGCTTGCCTCTCCCTCTCCCCTTGCTCCTTCACTCTCCCATTCACTCTCTCTCTCAAATAAATAAAATCTTTACAAAAAACCCCACTAAAATTGGTCAATAAATAAAGGATAATACAACTATTTTATAGATCTGTTTCTCAATTGCAGTATTATGAATATATGCTATTGCTTACCATCTTGTTTCAACAATATATTTACTCTTTAATCAAGACAATTTTACTCCTTCATCCTTATCTCTCTGCATTTTAATATGCCATGTGTATATCCAAGTAGAGAATAAATTAAAATAGGCTAAATATTTTTAGATCTACACCAAGTGAGGGTCTAGATTAGAGTGTTGCTCTGTAGATGGATGTCTACTTCTTGATCCTTTCTATCCTCTTAAAGTTATCTTTGCAGCCACTGTGAGGCTCTGAGGCTCAAAT
Organism: Canis aureus; assembly: GCF_053574225.1. NCBI lineage: Eukaryota > Metazoa > Chordata > Mammalia > Carnivora > Canidae > Canis > Canis aureus. Next base: position 20,119,587 of record NC_135618.1, read on the forward strand.
TCACAACCCCAAGATCAAGAGTTGCATACTCTACCAATTGAGACAGTGAAGTACCCCAAAATTGGCTAAGTATTTTTAGAGGATCTAAAATTTTTTCTTTCACTGAGAGAGAGTCTCAATACAATGAAGAGCTGACAATTTCTAATCCTAATAAATGCTCAACAATCTTTTGATATTTGAAAAGATAGGTAATGAAATATTGAGTAATTAATTGAAAAATTAAGCTGGGATTTGATGGGAATACATCATTAGCACAGATTAGGATAAGAAGCCCATAAACAAGTAGGCTTATATTTTCAATTAAAATTAAACTAGAAAAATGAAGAGTCTATATCTATAGAGAATATTTTCAAAGACGAGGGTCATTTTTAAAGTTAAAAAAAAACAAATTAACATATTATGTAAAGGAAGATATTCCAATATAACTAATGAATTCATTAATTCAGAAAAAAATACATGTGCTAAACCTTATTTGCACGTGAAAAACAAATATTTCATATATTTTTTTGTGGAAACTTTACTTTTTTAAAAAATAATTTACCAAAGAGTATTCTTACTTTCACATTGACCTTTTTCATTAAATTTATTAAAAAATATTTTACAAGGAAATACATCTAACCTTGTAATTTTGCTTCAATTCCATCTTTGTTCAATCCAGATGCAAAACCTGTATAAATTATGAAAATTCATAAAATGCTAAAATAGAAAGGACTTAACTCAGCTTTATAGGCTCAGTTTATACACAAGTTAACTAGAAAACAGTAGTCTAACTTAGTCTTGAGCAGGGAAAAATAGTAGCTTAATGAGTTAAAACAAGGCTTAACTATCTACAGAAAATAACCACTGTTTTGAAATCCTTTCAATATCAATTGGCTATCTCTTGCTTATTTTATTGTGTGTGTGTATACATGACCATGCATACTGTATTTTTTGCCCCTGGAGATTTTAAAGTTTTAAATCTGTGTGCATTAAAATAGTACTATAACAGCACAGGTTTTAATTTGATACTCAGCAATTCCAAGTATTTTTACTTTATAATCTGTACCATATGAAAGAACCTTCTAGAAGCAACACAACCACATGTTAGCTTTACAAGCAGGCTGCAAATTCCAGCGGCAACAGCAATACTATATCCTTTGATTTAAACACAAGTTCAGAAAAAATTCAAGAATTTTTTTTACTTTAACATTTTAAAAATAATTTTAGGCATTTTTATTATTTTTATTTGAGTTAAATTTTTTCTAAAAGGTCTATTTTTAGTGGTGCTGATTTCAAACTTTATTAAAAGACTAGAAATAAAACAAAGATTTCTCACATTTGTTTACTCTTGCCTCTAATGTCTTTATTTTTTTTAAGATTTATTTATTTATTTATGAAAAACCGAGAGAGAGAGAGAGAGAGAGAGAGAGAGAGGCAGAGAGAGAGAGGCAGAGACACAGGAGGAGGGAGAAGCAAGCTCCATGCCGAGAGCCTGACGCAGGACCCAATCCCGGGACTCCAGGATCACGCCCTGGGCCAAAGGTAGGCCTAAACCGCTGAGCCACCCAAGGATCCCCTCTAATGTATTTCTGATTGTTATTCTTTATTTTGTTACCTTTTGGTGTCTGTAACCTATTCTGTGACTTAGTAGTATAAATATAGACTCAACTGGCTTGAAAAATTTACTATTTTTTCAAATCAAAGTAACAAACCATAATGAGATGGATTTTTCAAGGCTCTGATATAAAGCAAAGTTGATCGTATCCATTCCAAAGCAATATTCACATCTGTGATGGTATGTAACACTATCTCTGCATTTAAATGTTCGATAAGATGTCTGTGTAAACTAATTAAAAAAAAACTTTGCATTAGTAATATATATTTCAATGACATAATCTTACCTTTTTAAACTGCAATACTTTGAATAATTCAATAATAATTGAATATACTCAGTGCTACATTAATAATTCATGAAAAATAACTTGATCTTCAAAAAAATAAGACAAAACCTTAAAAGATAACTTCAACTATTAAAAATTATAGATTTTTTCCTATCCTATGGCTTCAAAAGACATTACTTAAAAAGAGTAGGGAGTGAATATTCTCTCAGAGTATTACAATCATATACTTTGCTAAAAGGTCCCAGGTAACTTACTATTATTAAACAAATTTTAAAGATGTGAAGAAATGTGAAAATTAAACTCTCCCTCTTATTACTAATTTGGCCTTTTTTTTTTTTTTTTTTAACAAGGATACATGCTATCACAGGTTAGGAAACTACTGAATAAAAATATTATGCTTTTTTTTTTAACTATTGAGTTTCTTAAAAGGACACAAACTTTCTACTTATTGAAAAGTTTCAAGACAATGGCCTTTGAAAATCTCCTAATCAAATTTCCTTTTAATATGTGAAAAGGAAAAATACAGGCTATAGTAACATCGTCTTAGAATATTTTCTGTATTACCTGCTTTCTACAGTGTCACTACAAGCTAACATCTGAATATACTTCTCTTTTGTACTTAACCGAGTCATAATAACTGCAGTAGCTGTAGTATCAAACTGGAAAAAAATACACACACACACACACACACACACATACACACAGAAAGAGAAATGTAGTAAAAAAAGAGTACATATTGGTTCCAGTCCTCTTCAATAACTCATGAATTTTATTTTATATTAAATAGTCCTTGTCCTAAACAACAAGTCAAAAATATCTTAAAAATGCTTCTGAATATGAATGTTTACTAAAAACTTAATTAATTATACTTCCAAGAGTACAGATATAAAAATATTATTTGGTTCAATGTAACATAATTTTGGCAATGGTAAATCAAAACAAATTTAGGTAACTGAATACAAGTTATAAGATTTGGTATAGTTTATATATAACCTAATCTTCTAAAAATCATGATTTAGATAACATAATATTTTGACATTCTTTGAAAAGATATTCTTCCTAAATGCTCCTATGTCTATACAAATGACTTCTCTATCTAAATATTTGCTAGAGTAGGACATGTTTTGTAATGTATATGGGCTAATATTTAGGGGTCAATACCTGGGGACCACTATTGGCATTTTGTGCTAAGACTTGGGGATGCTACACATTCTGCAATGTATGTCAGCCCTACACAATGAAATACTGTCCCATCTAAAATGTACATAGCATCCCCATTCAGAACAAAAAAACAAAACAAAAATCAAAATAATTTCAAAACCAAAAAAACCCTTTTGACAGCATATACACATTCATCACCCTAACCATCAGCCAAGGGAAACTTAGAGTATAGGCAGTATGTCTCCTTTGGTGAGACTTGTTTTACTTTTTCTCCACTAAAATAGATTTGCACTTATTTTTAAACCTAATCTGAGTATGAAATGTTAATCTCCTACTTAACAAAAAGTACACAAAAAAGTTTTTGCTTTTTAGCTTATTTTAAAACAAGTTACAAAAATAAAATATTGTCACTTACTTGAGGTCGACCAGCTCTACCAATCATCTGTAGAATATCTGTTTCACTATATTCTTCAAACATTCCTCCAGCATAATGCATTGTAGATTTTATAACTACTAGGTGAGCAGGCAAATTTACTCCCATAGCTAAAGTACTGGTAGTAACTGCATCAGATTAAGAAATAATTACTTTGAAGCCATATAACTTTATTGCTTCAGGTAGACATATTTTTATAAAATACATATTCTTATAATAAAAACTCATACATAGGAAATTTAAGAAAAAAGAGGAAAAGAACATTACAATGTAAAATAATAACACATCTTAAAACCAAAAAACTATTAAATTCTTACTTTTCAGGTAGCATTGTATTCAGCAGCATAATAAAGAATTAAAACTGCTGAAGAGTTTACTGTAGCATGTATATGCATGGGTAATTATGTAATTTTAGATTCTTGAAAGAAAAGCAGAAATAAGTCAGAATACTTGCTTTTTCTTTTTTCCTCTTAACAAGTAAATAGTTTTCCAAAATATCTTATAATAGCCACAAAAATAGGTTTTACTTACAAAGAACTGGTAGATCTCCAACAGTGAAAGCTCCTTCAACTACTTTTCTATCTGACAGCTCCATACCAGCATGATGATAAGCAACACCATGTATTAAGATATCTATAATACAAATACATTATCTGTTATATGCTGTTAATGTTTCATCTGTAATTGACTCCTTTTATGCATAGTTGAAAACGCTATTCAAAATAATCTCTAAACCTACCTCTCAGTTTTGAATCTCTTATGGAATATGCATACTTCTGTAACCTGTTTTAAAAATACCATAACATTATTAAGAGTTATTCCCATTAACATAAAAACTCTTAGTTTATTAATTATTTTGAAACGACAGATATTAAAATTTTTTCACAATATCATTGTTTGAAAATCACCTTTAAGAAGTAGCAAATATCTAACTTTATACTCAGAAGTCCCTAAATTTACAACTCAGCAAAACAAAACAAGCAATAATTTTAAAATGGTCAAAGGGGGGGATCTCTGGGTAGCTCAGCAGTTTAGCCCATGCCTTCAGCCCAGGGTGTGATCCTGGAGTCCTGGGATCGAGTCCTGCATCGGTCTCCCAGCATGGAGCCTGCTTCTCCCTCTGCCTATGTCTCTGCCTCTCTCTCTCTCTCAGAAAGAAAGAAAGAAAGAAAGAAAGAAAGAAAGAAAGAAAGAAAGAATCTTTTTAAAAAATGGGCAAAGGACCTGAATAAACATTTTTCTAGAACAGACAGACAAATGGCCAACTATACACGATGGGTGCCCACATCACTAATCATCAGGCAATAAAGTCAAATCAAAACTACAATGAGCTATCATCTCCTACCTGTTAGGAGGGCTAGTACCAAAAACAGGAGATACAATTGCTAGCAAGGATATAGAGAAAAGAGCCTTTGTGCACTGTTGGTGGGAAGAGTAAACTAGTATGGCCACTATAGAAAACAGGATGAAGATTCTTCAAAAAATTAAAAATAGAACTACCACATCATGCAGCAATTCTACTTCTGGATTATTCCAAAGGAAACAAAATCAGTATCTCAAAGAGATATCTGTCTCCTAAGTTGATTGCAACATTATTCGGACTAGACAACATATAGAAATAACTTAAGTCTCTGAGACAGATGAATGGATAAAGAACACCTGATACATACACACACATGGGAATATTCAATCTTAAGAAAGAAGGAAATTCTGCCTTATTTGACAACATGGATGAAGCTAGTGAATATTGTGCTAAGTGATATTAGCTAAAAAAAGAAAGGTATGTATGGTATCACTTATATGTGGAATTAAAAAAAAAAAAAAAACTGAACCAGAAACAGTAGAAAAGTGGTTACCAGGAGCTGAAGTTGAGGGAATTAGGAAAAGTTTGGCAAAAGGGTACCCCCCCCCAAAAAAAAAGGTCCCTAATTTATCAGCTGTGACACTGAAGTTCAACTTTATTTTTTATTTATTTTTTTAAAGATTTATCCATTTATTTGAGAGTGAGAGACAGCACATGAGGGAGGGGAGGGGACAGAGGGAAGGGGAGAATCTTAAGCAGACTGCACTGAGCACTGAGCCTGACATGGAGCTTGATCTCACAACCCTGAGGTAACTACCTGAGCTGAAACCAAGAGTCAGACGCTTAACTGACTGCACCACTCAGGTGCCCCTGAAGCTCATTTTTAAATCAGGAATTTGGAAAACTCATATTCCACCAGAAAAAAGCAAATGGTGATTATATTCATGGGTCAGAATATATCTACTCCCAAATTTGCCTGAAAAATATTTGTAAGGGATAACAATTTTTAAACCCCTATAATATCACAAGTAAATAAACCAGAAAAGACTTGTAGGGAATAACAATTTTTAAACCCCTATAATATCACTAGTAAATAAACCAGAAAAGACAAAATTAGAAATAGTTGTTTATTGTATTCCAAGATATGAAAGAAAGAAAACCATGTTAAATCAAGAGATGAGGAAGTTAAGAGAGTTTCTTGACAATTTGAAAAGGAATTTGGGGGTACTTTAGAAGATTTTGGAGGTTAGTAGGCTTAGTTTTTAATTATGTCTAAGAACCACCAAATCTGTGTTTTTCCATTTCCTTATTGCAGATATGACACTAACAGGCATTATTTTAAATATAAGATTCACAATTTTTTTAAAGATTTTATTTACTTATTCATGAGAGACACAGAGAGAGAGGTAGAGACACAGGCAGAGGGAGAAGCAGGCCCCACGCAGGGAGCCGGATGTGGGACTCAATCCCGGGACTCCAGGATCACACCCTGGGCCAAAGGCAGGCACTAAACCTCTGAGCCACCCAGGGATCCCTAACATTCACAATTTTTTTAAGGATTCATGATGTAATGAAGAGAAGGCAAGAGGAAAAGACATATTGGTATTAGATACAAACTCTGTGCTACACACTGTTAGGTGTCTTAGAAATGTTGCTTTATTTAATTCTCACAATAATATGGTGATACAGATAGTTGATTCCCATACTATTCCCACCCTGATTAAGAAATTGAAACTGAGAGAAGTAATGTGCCCAAAGGTACACGGCTAGTAAAATTGCAGCACTACAACCCAAATCATGGTCTTTAACTTAATGTTATTTCATTTTTTTTAATTAATTTATTTATTTGAGAGAGAGAGGGGGCTGGGGGTGCAGGTGGGGGCAAAGGGACAGGAGAAGAGAATCCTAAGTAGACTCAGAGGCTGATGGGGGCTCCATCCCACCAACCAGAGATCACAGCCTGAGTGAAAACCAACAGCTGGTTGCTCAACCAACTGCACCACTCAGGTGCCTCTCATGCTGTTTCTAATATCAGCATTTCACTTCTAGAAAAACAGGAATAAAAAAGGGGGATAAAGAAAAAAAAAGGAGAGACAAAGAGTGAAGAAAGAGTTGAAAGACCAGAAATTTTCCTTGAGTAGGTAAAAATGGGAAATGAGAAAAGGAGAAGTATGATAAATCTGTAGAAGAAAATTATTATCTAGGGGCAGCCCAGGTGGCTCAGCGGTTTAGTGCTGCCTTCAGCCCAGGGCCTGATCTGGAGACCCAGGATCGAGTCCCACGTCGGGCTCTCTGCATGGAGCCTGCTTCTCCCTCTGCCTGTGTCTCTGCCTCTCTCTCTCTCTGTGTCTCTCATAAATAAATAAAATGTTTAAAAAAACAAAGAAAGAAAATTATTATCTAAAACAAAATTAGCTAATTTGGGTGCAGCAGACAACAGGAGAAAAGAAAGAGGATGAAATGGAAATTAGTTTTAAGGGTACATACAGGTTAGCTATTTCAGCTCCTTACTCTGGAAGGTTCAGGTTCAAAATACTAATTATTTAAGTATTTATCTTGGGAGGTATATAGTCATTCTATATGAAGGATGCAACCATTACACAAAGAATTCTATAAGTTTTTAAAAATTTCCTTCAGTGTTAGTGTTCGAGCAAGAAAACAAGCCTTACTTCTTGACAACCACATCTGTTTCTGACTAAAAGTCACATGGCCCAACTTGATGAACTAGTTTATTCACCCAAGTAGAAGATTCCACATTACTCGTTGCTACTTACAGTCTCTTTATACTTACACTTTTTAATTCCAGTTTACATTTATACTATTCTTAGTTTTATAACGACCTGGTCAATTGGTTTTTGAAATCCCATCTTTGCTTACAGAGGAATAACTTGAAAAGGTGAAGGAATGAACCCAGTTTTCTCATCTCATCTAGATAATCCCTAAAAGTCTTCTTAACTCCAATAACAAAAAAGAGAAAATATACCTCTGTTTCTGTTCCACAGCCATAATAAATTTGGCATCTTTCACTAGAACAGAAGCAGCCTGTTGCACACCTTTCCTTGTTGCACAAAACTGAAAATAAATGAATAATTCTTGGATTAGTCATATTAAAAACTGAGCATTATGCTAAAAATAAGCAACAAACAATCCTTACCACAAGTGTGGGTTTCTGATCAGAGTATGTTCGTATAACACCAGCAATTTTGTAGTTGAGGGTTAAATCAAACTTAAATTCAGTTTGGTTACTTCCGCAGGGGAATCCAAGGACCACTTTCTGAAGTTTCACTGGCCTATGTTTCTCATCCATTTTCAAACATACTGCAGGTCTTTCACCATCTGAAAGCCATTCTGCAATCTTTAAATAACAGAAACATACATTAAAAGTTTTTTCTAGACAAGTTTTATGATTAAAAATAACTCAATAGTAGACTACTTAAAGTCAAGGTATAAAAACAATCAAGTAGTCTTTTTCAGTGTTACATATTCCAGCGACACTATTCTATTGATATATTGGTAAGTATTATCAGTAGCAGTATTTTAGGTTATACCCACTTTTCAACATGGTAAACTCCCAATTATTTTGTTTTATTTTCCTAAGAGCCCAAAATAAAATTAAGATTGATTTTGCAGAAAAACTGAATTTGTCATTATCATTATAACCTTCCTATTTTTCATAACTATGACTTAAATATGCATGACACATCTTTTGAATTGTGCTAAATAATAGCCAAACAGTAACAAAGTTATGGTTGGCTTAGACTGGCAAGGGTTGACAAAATTTTTAAACAAAGGGCAAATAAATCTTGAGAGATGGGAGTGTCGAAAGCATAATTCAGACTCAGTGCTGGAGCCACTTGTTAATTTCTGAAGCTATGACGAGCAATTCTTATCATCTCATAACCTGGTTAGTAATCAGGCTTCATGCCCTGCTCTGCAACTGACCATTGCTTTGACAGGAAGATGGATTAATGAGTTTATAGTTGCAGGGGATGGAAATATTAAAATATTTTCAAGGCTATCATGTATGCAAATAAGATCACACAAGAATTTAATCTGAAAGGAGCAAAAGGCTAAGAGTGAAAACCTTCATTTAGGAGAAAATTGAGGAAGAGGATTTGTATAAAGAGACAGGAAAGTAGCATTCACAGATGTAGTTATTATCAAAAATGGGAAAAGAATTTCAAGAATTACAGAATATTGATATTTAATGACTGCTTACAAATCAATAAGAAAAGTTTATTATCCCAATGTGAAAAAAAGGGTAAAGAACGTGACCTGGCAAGGTGCAAAAATGTTGATTAATATATTAAAAATACTCCCCTCAGTAAAAATCAAAGCAGTACAAATTTTAAAATAAAGTGTATTTTAAACAAGAAATTTGACAACTATTTGTTTCAAAAAATTTTACTTATTTATGAGAGGGAGAGAGAGAGAGAAGGAGTGGGGAGAGGAGCAGAGGGAGAAGCAGACTCCCCACTGAGCAGGGAGCATGATGCAGGGCTGGATTCCAGGACCCCAGGATCATGACCCGAGCCAAAGGCAGATGCTTACCTGACTGAGCCAGCTGAGGCACCCCAACAACTATTTAAATGTAATAATAACAATAATTTGTTATAAACCCAGTGTTAGAATACAGAGAAATGGCTGAGGATGGAAGTATAAATGACTATACCATTTATTAAAACCACTGTGTCCTTAGAGTTTTACATATCCTTTGACTCAGTTATTTCACTCTAGAAGTTCATCCTAGAGAAATAATCATGATTTTTTTTTAATTTTTATTTATTTATTTTAGAGAGAAAGAGGGCATGAGAGCAGGGTGAGAGGTAGAAAGAGAAGCAGACTCCCCGCTGAGCAGGGAGCCCAATGCAGGGGTCAATCCCGAGACTCTGGGATCATGACCTGAGCCCAAAGCAGACGCTTAACCAACTGAATCACCCAGATGCCCCTATCATGATGTTTTCAAAGATATTATTAACTTTAGCATCATTTACAATAGCAAAAATGGAAACAATCTTTCATCATTAAAGCATTAGATAAATAAATCATAATAAACCCACAAAAGTTGTACTAAAGAAGAGTATCTAAGGACATGGAAATGTCTGTAGGTGACATGCAAGTCATAAAGAGCATGCATAATATGATTTCACCAATACGTCTGGAAAGATAAACACTAGGTTTCTGTTGATCATATATACTCAAAATACTTATAGTTTTTTGAGTATAGAGATCAAGTATAGTCTTGAATATGAACAAAACAAGCTGTCAACTTAAGAACTATAAATGAATGATTACTTTTGCCAAATTAAAGATAAAGGCATAATTTTCCATTGGATTAGACAATATGGGAACTATTTGTCAAATTTCTAAGTAGTAGGAGAAAAACGTCATACCAGGCTGAGAAGTGAATAGGAGTGAGAAACAATGAAACTGTATTATTTTTTAAGAAGTTTACCCAAATAATGAAGAAAAAAATTAAGACACATATTTATTATAGCAAGTATAATACTGAATACAACTATTTTCACTTTTGTACCTATCATTAGTGCTTACCATAACACGTCACATAGAATATGGAAAGGTGAGTGGTAATCACTTAAGCAATTATTTTCATTTTCCACCATACTTTGATATACAGCTAGAGTCAGATGATTAAAACAACCATAACAAATTATTAGTCACGTTATTATGAGGTATCTGAAACCCATAAAAGCCAAGACTTTTAGATACTAGTAAACAACACACTTGTACCAAAAACGTTTCATTAAACCAAATCAACCAAATATTAAGACCTAATACTGCCACACCTATGAGATCTAACCAGAACTTTCTACAACATACTTTCCTATTAAATTGGTTATAGGATTTACAGGAAAAAAAAAATCCTCACTTTCCTCTAGGATTAAATGACAAAATATTTCACCAGTCATAAAAAAATCTGGTAGACTAAAATTCTAACTTACATCCTCAGCATTTGGAATCGTTGCAGACACAGCTACAAATCTCATTGGAATAACTGTACTATTTTCTGAAGGAGGAGATAAAGACTGTACAGTTTTCATTCTGCTGACTACAACTTCAAGAGTTGGTCCCCGATTTTCATCTTTTACAACATGTACCTAAGAAAGAAATCAAGAAAAAATGATTGGCTATAAAAATTAAAAACGATTTAATCAATTAAAATCCATAATAATATTAACATTATTCTTTAAGAAAATAAGCCTTTCCACTTAAAGGGATAAAACAAAGACACAGTTTGGTTGAAAAGGTCATTTCTTTCCATCCATTCTAATCACTATTTTACGTTTATCTCTGGAAATAAGTAATGTGTTCACTACCTCATCAATGAGAAAGAGTCTAACCAGCTGGACCAAAGAGTTGTCTCTCCATTTCCTAGTCATGCTATCCCATTTTTCCTAAAGAAAAAAATACAACTGGTTTAACATGGTAGGAAATTATAATAAATATTAAGATATCAATAAAAATTTTAACATGATATAAACAATAGGCAATATTTTAATTCATGTCTTAAAAGTATCCTGAAAAAGATTTAAAGATTAAAAACATTTTAAAGGATTCTGATAGTCTTACAAGTGCTTCAAAAACAAAACCCCTATTTATTTTTAAGTTTAACCAAAAATATACAAAATTATAGTCTAATTACCTTTTTTAAGTCCTACGAAGGTCCTCCCTCTGTAATACATTAAAACTTGGATAAAAGAGTACAAGCAAAAAGTATGATTACAAATTATCCTCAATAACGAATTGCCTGTTCATGTCTTTTGCCTGTTTCCCATTTGGTAATTTGTCTTTTATTTACTGATTAGTAAATACTCTTTATATAACCTCAACACTAGATTTTTCATGTTTGTTTTTTACATCACAAATACATTCTTCTACTTTGTATTTTCTTTTAACTTTTATTCTTCGTGAAGAGAAAGATATTTTCTAATGAACGAAGGAAATAATAGAGTATAAATAACACCTACGGGAGTTGTCATAATAATATGGGCATGTTGGATCTCAAATAGGTCATCCATTACTGTATCTCCAGTGAGTTCTTTACAATTCAATCCTATTGGTCCAAATTTTTCTTTCCAATCATCGAAACGCTGACTACACAGGGCTTTTATTGGTGCCACTATAGCAATAGAAGATATTTATTTTGAATGTCAGTACAACTTTAAAATTACTTTCACAAACACTGGTTAATAAAATTACGATAAAACTATACATCTAGGAACTGCCTAATATTTATAAATTGAAAGAGTTAATATAAGCATATTACTTAGAGATACAAATATAATCACCAGACTGAACTAAAAATAGAAAAAGAAGTAACTGTTCAGGGTATTATAACTAAAAGCACAGAGATGTAAAGCAGATTACTGGTCTTCATTATAAGCCTTTTCGTGATAATATATCTTTCAACCATGTATATAAACTACTTTGATGAAAAATTTAAAATATATATATACCTAAGAAAAGAGAGGAGAGGTTCCCATGAAAATTTTTTAGAATTACAAAATGTTTGAATTTATTTTTCTTGTTGTCCTTTAAAAAATAAACATGTAAAAGTCAAATTCTCAATTCAAATACTAGTTTTTATTTACAACTCAGGGAAAATGTGTTTTGAATTTAATATAACAGACAAAAGCAAATGTGATCTTCATTAAAAATGTATGGAGAACCAAATATTAATTCCTATGGCTCGAATTCGAATTTCTTACTTTGTCTCAATGTTTTTGCATTACTGTAATTAATTACTCTTACAATATATAAATACTTACTATAAACAATTTTTATGTTTGACCATGGCAATGGTACTTCCATTAACAATCTTGTTATAGCTAGTTCAAACACCACAGTTTTCCCAGAACCAGTTGGAGCACAAATCACAAAATTCCTATCTGTGTAAAGAAGCTAAAAAATAAAAAAAAAAAAAACTTTTTAAATAAAATTTAATCAATCATGGAATATATAGCATTTTTCATTCACACTCTCAATATTCTCATAGAAAATATGTAAGAAAGACTCCGGAAGAAGAATTCACAAAATTCCTATCTGTGTAAAGAAGCTAAAAAATTAAAAAAAAAAACTTTTTAAATAAAATTTAATCAATCATGGAATATATAGCATTTTTTATTCACACTCTCAATTTTCTCATAGAAAATATGTAAGAAAGACTCCGGAAGAAGAATTCAAATTATTTTTACCTTTAAACTTATTAAAATTCTAACCTTGCTTGGATCCACAACCCTCAAAAAAAAAAATACTAATAATAATTTACCATTTTGCTTTACTTGTGAAAGTAAATTGTTAGGCTAGAAGAAAATAATTTATTTAGCTTTGAAAGAAATTTTATAAATCTAATAAATATAAACAAGCCCACCTATGAAAGACACATGATTTCATTTAGCAAACATTTTTTGAGTTCATACAATGTACCAGTCACTGCACGTGGCATTGGAAACAGAAAGATGAATGTGATCTAGTCCTTACCCTTAGAGAACACACAATCAAATTAGAAGAGGCAGATAAGTAAAAATCATATTAAAATACTTACATCATCAAAAGCTTTGGACTGTATATAGTTGAAATATGGGAATTCTTTGAAAATACTTCTAAATTTTGCAGCTTAGAATAGCATTAAGGAGTCAAATATTTCACAATTTTAAGAATTGGTTACTTTTAATTAATTTATGTATTTTTGATTACTTTTAATTCAAAAATTCAATTAATTAATATTAACTGTGACAATGTTTAATGATGAGGCTTTAATACTTGCTGTTTTAACATAAGAAAGGAATTAATAGAGAGACGGACCAATGTGGCAATATAAGAAGCTCCTGAACTTTCCCTCCTCCCACAGATGCACCAAAAATACAACTATACAAGGAGCAATTCTGAGAAAAATCCAGAAATTCACTGACTCCTACACATTGGGTAAATGAAAATACTCCCAATGAAATGGGTAAGAAAGACTGAGACAACTGTAACCCTAAATCCCATCCTTGGCACAGCATCATACAATTAAGAAGGAACTCCCAACTCCCAGCTTCTCCCTGAGGAGCAAAGATTTTGGACCACATGTCTAGAGCCCCAACCTTTAAAGCTCCCACCCGGGGGATAAACCCCCCAAACACCCAACTCCATAAGCCAACAGGGCTTGCATTTATGAGACCCAAAGGACTATAGCAAACAAACTGTTCTTACATGGGCACAGGAACAACCCCTCTACCTCTGCAGGTATATATTCAGGCTCAATGCAGAGGGAACAGCAAAAAATGTTCATCTCCAGTTTCTACCTGGAAAGGATTTCACTTCATACTTTCTCAGCTGCTATCTCAGGTTCTGGCTTCTAATCAGCCTGCACCTAGGTGCTGATTACAATCCTCTCCTTTTGGACATTGATAAGTTTTGGCACAACTATTAGAAGCAACTAAGAACTAAGACAGTGAGTTAGGCAGTCAGAAAGGTTTTAAAGAAAACTAGGATCTTGGGCTAGGTTAACTGATGAGGCTCATCTCCTATACAAGACCAGTCTGTCAAGCCTGGGGGAGGTGGATGTTTTATCTAATGTCTGGAACCAGAACAGAGGGTTAAAAAAAATTAAGAAATGGGAATATGTTTCAAACAAAAAACAGGATAAATCTCCAGAAACCAAACTAAATGAAATAGAGGTAAGTGATTTAATTTACCAAACATTTTTAAATAATGCATAAAGATGCTCCTTAAGGTCAGGAAAGCAATGCATAAACAAAGTAAGAATTTCAACAAAGTCATACAAGTTATAAAAATGTACCAAACAGAAATCATAGAGTGAATGACTATAATAAATGAACTGAAAAACTCAATAGAGGGATTCAACATCAGACAAATCAAACAGAAGAAAGGACCACTGAACTTAAAGATAGGGCAATGGACTTAATCCAGTCAAAGGAACAAAATGAAAAAAGAATTAAAAAAAAAATGAAGATGACTTAAGGGATTTATTTTATACTGATACCAAAGCCAGATAAGAATACTACAAGAAAAGAAGATTACAGGCCAGTATCACTAATGAACACAGACACAAAAATGCTCTACAAAATATTAGCAAACTAAACTCAATAGTACATTATAACAGTCATACACTCATAATCAAATGGAATTTATTTCTGGAATATAAAGATGGTTCAACATCCACAAATCAATCAACATGATACTCTCACGTTAAAAAGTTAAAGATTAGGGGTGCCTGGCTTGCTCAGTCAGTAGAGCATGTGACTCCTGATATTAAGGTCATGAGTTCAAGCCCCACAATGGGCATAGAGCTTATTTTAAAAAAAGGTTAAAGATAAAAACCATATGATCATCTCAATACATGCAGAAAAAGCATTTGACAAATATAGTATCTTTTCATGATAAAAACTGTCCAGAAACTGGGTTAAAAAGGAATGTACCTCAATATAATAAAGGCCATATATGACAAGTTCATAGCTTACATCATATTCAATGGCAAAAAGCTGAACATTTCTGTCTAAGATTAGGAACAAGTATGTCCACTTTCACCACTTTTATTCAACTATTAGTGGAAATCCTAACCACAGCAATTAGGCTAGAAAGAGATATAAAAGGTACCCAAACTGAAAAAGAAGAAAGAAAAGTCTCTATCCACAGACAACATATTATATATAGAAAATCCTAATACTTCACCAAAAAACTGTTAGAACTAATACGCAAATTCAGTAAAGTTGCAGGACACAAAATTAATATACAAAAATCAGCTGTATTT
This sequence comes from Canis aureus, assembly GCF_053574225.1. Classification (NCBI taxonomy): domain Eukaryota; kingdom Metazoa; phylum Chordata; class Mammalia; order Carnivora; family Canidae; genus Canis; species Canis aureus. Next base: position 20,135,141 of record NC_135618.1, read on the forward strand.
CCATACACTAACAACAAAATACCAGAAAAAGAAATGAAGAAAACCATCTCATTTACAATAGCATCAAAAAATAAAATACCAAGGAATAAAGTTAACCATCCAATGTAGCATTAAAAATAAAATGCTAACAAGTAAATTTAACCAATAACTATAAGACACTGACAAAAGAAATTGAAGACACAAAAAAATGGAAAGATATTCCATGTTTAAGGATTCAAGAATCGATACCGCTAAATTGTAAACTGCCAAAGAAATTTACAGATTCAATGTAATCCTTATCAAAATTCCAACTGCATTTTTCAGAGAAATATGAAAAACAATCCTAAAATTCATATGGAGCTACAGAAGACCCCAAATAGCCAAAGCAATCTTAAGAACAACAAATCCAGAGGCATCACACTTTAATATCCAAAATATCCAAGGAACTCATACAACTCAATAACCAAAAAACCCCCCAAATAATCCAATTATCAGACACTCTGTGGATTGGGAATATTTTTACAAATCTAGTATTTTTTGAAAAGTAATTTGCAGTTTATACCTATAATCTGATTTACATGTCTGGGCATGCTGCTCCCTCTGCATTGAGCCTCAATGTATACCTGCAGAGGAAGAGGGGTTGTTCCTGTGCCCATGTAATAACTGTTTGTTTGCTATAGTCCTTTGGGTCTCATAAATCCAAGTCCTGTTGGCTTATGGAGTTGGGTGTTTGGGGGGTTTATCCCCTGGGTGGGAGCTTTAAAGGTTGGGGCTCTAGATATGTGGTCCAAAATAATCCAATTTAAAAATGGGCAAAGAACCTGAATAGACATTTTTCCAAAGAAAACACAAATGGCCTATAGTACATGAAAAGATGCTCAATGTTACTAATCATCTGAGAAATGCAAATTAAAACCACAATGAGATATTACCTCACATCTGGTAGGATATGAATTTATCAAAAAAAAAAAGATAAATATGGTGAGGATGTGGTGAAAAGGGAACCCTTAGACACTGTTGGTAGGAATGTAAAGGGGTACAGCCATTATGGAAAACAGCTGGAGGTTATGATCTAGCAATTACACTTCTGGGTACATATTCAATGTGGGGCTTGAATTCACAACCCTGAGATCAAGATCTGAGCTGAGATAAGGAGTCAGTTACTAAATGGGCTGAGCCATCCAGGTGCTCCTAGGATACATACTCATAGGAAACAAAATCAGTATATCAAATAACTGTAATCCTTTGTTTCACTGAAGCATTATTCACAATAACCAAGGTATGGAAACAATCTTAAGTGCCTGTCAAGAGACAAATGGATAAAGGAAATGTGAAATACACACACACACACACACACACACACACACACTGAAATATTATTCTGCCTTAAAAATGGAAGGGAATTCTGCCTTTGTTTTCTTTTCTTTCTTTCTTTTTTTTTTTTTTTTGACAAATTGGATGAACCTGAAGGGCATTATGCAAAATCAATTAGTCAGAAAGAGAAAGAGAGGTGATGGAGAGTGGAAACTAACTTAATGGTGGCAACTTATTACAATGCATATGTACGTCAAATTATCATGTTGTACATCTGATATAGTACATTCAAATTTTATTTGTTAATTATACCTCAATTAAGCCAGGAGGGGAGAGAAATTAACAGAAATTATCACAGTCCCCAGTAACACTCCATATTCTGAAAAAATTTGTAAAATCCCAATGTGGAAACAAGGTTTATACAGGGTTATAATTTGACAATTAAATCTGATGGAGTAGATCCCTGGGTGGCTCAGTGTTTTAGTGCCTGCCTTTGGCCCAGGGCATGATCCTGAAGTCCTAGGATCAAGTTCCACATTGGGTTCCCCTGCATTGGAGCCTGCCCGGAGCGTAATCCTGGAGACCTGGGATCGAGTCCCACGTCGGGCTCCCTGCATGGAGCCTGCTTCTCCCTCTACCTGTGTCTCTGCGTCTCTCTCTCTCTCTCTCTCTCTCTCGTCTGTCTCTCATGAATAAATAAATAAAATGTTTAAAATAAATAAATAAATCTGACAGAAAAGATGTAGAAACTTGCATATGTGCCAGTATTTCAAAACTAAGTGTATAATTTATCTTTGGAAGAGTGGTGTTTTTTTATTCGTGTTGAGTAGGCCATTTGATTTAATATCTTCTTTAAAGTTCCAAATTTCACATTTTAACTGTTTCATTAGCTGATCTGTGTTTCTGGTCACCTAATCCTGAAATGCTTTGTTTTCAATAATTTAGTTGTACTAAGTGGTGGATTTAATTGCAATTATCAGCATATTGGCTCTATAAGACCTTAAACTGTCCTTCCTCTTTAAGAAAGCTCAAAAATACTAATATATATGAAGAATAAATTGTCCCCTCTCCAAGCTGAGAGTCCATTGTCAGTTCAGGAAATATTTGTACTTACATGGTATTCTTCTTAGTCTGAGTCACAATTATCAACCACAGTTATTAAACACTATATACAAAATACATTACTGGATTTGGAAAGCTATGGGAAGCTGTAAAGAAGAAGATGAGTTCTTACAATGGAAGTTATTTTATTCTATTAGGAAACATAAAACAATATATCTGAGAATTCAAATACATAATTGTTTAAGCAATTACATTTGTATGAACATATACAAAGACTGATGGTCTGTAGTAAGTGATCTTGTTAAAAAATTAAATGAGAACGATTCCCTGCTTTGTCTCAAAGCATATGGCTACAAGGACCTACATGATCTTGCCTCTCCCCCTACATTTTTGTGATTCTGACCTCAGGTCCTACTAATCTTGCCTCTGACTAATCTCCTCTAGCTATATCGGCCTCTTTTCTGTTCTTCAAAAACACTGGCCATGTTCCTGCTGTACAGCCTTCCCTCTGCCTAGACTGCTTCCCTCATTTCCTTCACTTCCTTCAATTGCTTACATCTCTTTTCAAGAAGACCTACCCAAATTACTCTACTTAATTCTAAACCTGAGCCCCCAATTATAGCATCCCCAATTTAATATCCCTTACTTCTGCTCCACTTTTTTTATTTTCCATATTATTCATTGCCTTCTAACATACTATATGACTTATTTATACACTGTTACAATTGTTCAGATCTATCTTCTTCCCCACACCTAACCCAAGAATGTTAACTCCTCAAGGGCAAGGATTCATTGTTTCCTTAACTGACATATCCCAAGTACCTAGAACAGTGCCTAGCACACAGTAAGCACTCAATTAATATGTTTGCATTTATTAAATCAAGTAGATTATATACAAATCTTCATTTTACTTTCAGTTGTACAGAGTATCAGAATATTTGTGCCAAAACAAAAGTGTAATTTTGAGTTTGTCAATCCATCAAGCTTTTGAAAGAATCTCATTTTTCCTTCAAAATATGTCTCTTCCTATAAAATATTTATTTGTAACAAGCCCACAAGTGAGCCATCATGCTGGTTTTTGTCTCATTAGGTAGTTCCACATCAATTTACATTCACAAAAATGAATCTTTGATTCAGGGTACATGTAGAATTAGTTTTCCAGCTCATGAGAAAACTCAACTACTAACATCATTTATCATCACTATAAACACTTGATATCAAGTTTTTCCTTTCATTCAACAAACTCTCAGCAGTGTCACTGCAATTATATGTTATAACAGGTAGGAAAATGTCTGTAGAATTGAAAATGACAAGACTACTATAGCAAAATCAAACTGACCAAGCTTCTAGTATCCTGAGGATTCAAATATAGTAAAATACCATAAAAGAATCAGAATATATGTTGTGTCCAAGTAATTCCAAAACTCTCAAATTATCATGAAAAGTATTTAATCTTCCACTTTATTTACTTCTTTTTTAAATTTTTATTTTTTTATTTGAGAGAGAGCACAAGCAACAGGGAGGGGCAGAGGGAGAAGCAGACTCCCCGCTGAGCAGGGAGTCCTAAGTGACGACTAGACCTCAGGACCTAAGATCATGACCCAAAAAGATGCTTAACCAATTGAGCCACCCAGGCACTCCTAGTCTTCCACTTTAAATACAGACTTAGAAATAATAAAGAGCAGCAGCTCTGTGAGTTTGACAGCAAATGAACATTTTGGACAATAAATCAATGCACACAAGAGTAGGCAATAGTCTTAAATAACAGAGACCTAAACAATAGAACCATTTCAGCTGTGCTAATATAGCATGAAAATATTTAAAACTCTTCAAAAGTTACTGTCATATTACGGCAAGTTCCAGTAAGGGATAAGAAGCCTTTCTCATCATACAGGTAATGAAACTAACTTTTAACTGGTTAAGGCTAACCTATTTCCTATGTTCCAACTGTATTTAGATCACCAGAGAGAAGAAAATACAGCAAAATTGAGACACCATGCTGAAGAGAAGCACTAAAAGCTGACTATATCTGAAGTTATGATATCATCATCTATTGCCCTTTATTGTTCTCTCCTTCCATTCTTAGTTCAGTTATCTGCACTGGAGGCAAATTTTCATGATTGGTCAGGCAAATATCTTCTAACCATACCTCAGAATTATCTCAGTCCCCTGAGTACACAGGATTAGAATCACTCTTCCCTAGATTCCTCCAGCTCAGCTACCCAATATCTGGAATTTATTTTCTGTTTTGCCAACTAGACAATAACTTTTATGGAGCCTAGAGCTTTCCCCAGCTTTGAGTCATTAATTCCACATTCCTAAAGCATGGTTTTGATGATATAACTTGGATCTGCTCAAAAATACTGCATGATTTCTCCTCATTGCTTAATAAATTAAAAAAACCTCCAGACTTTGGAATCCATGGCATTAAATAGCCTGATCCTAAGATATCAATCTTAGGATCATCAAACATTATTTCCTACTACCCCTGTAATCATAGCTCTTATTTCAGCCAAACTGGGATGCTGGTTCTTTCTAACATATTCCACACTATTTTACCCCCAGCTTGACTCATGGCTACTCTTTTGCCAGAACAGATTCCTTTACCTGCCTTTCAGTGTCTTCAGAGATAGGAAGATAAATAAGGAGTGGCCTTTCCCTTCAAGGAGTTCATAGGTCACAGGGAAATGGTCACATAATAGTCATAGCTGCTGGATTATAATAAAAAACAGTAAGTACACTATGTTATAGACATACACAGGGCATCAAAAAAGCAAAGAGGATGTTACCTCCAAAACACACATAAAAACTCAAAATATTTATATTGGAATGCCCAGACATGTAAATCAGATTATAGGTATAAACTGCAAATTTCTTTTAAAAATTCCTAGATTTGTAAAAATATTCCCAATCCGGGCATCCCGGGTGGCTCAGCGGTTTAGCACCATCCTCAGCCCAGGGTGTGATCCTGGAAACCTGGGATCGAGTCCCACGTCAGGCTTCCTTGCATGGAGCCTGCTTCTCCCTCTGCCTCTGTCTGTGCCTCTCTCTCTCTCTCTCTCTCTCTCTATATATATATATATATATATATATATGTCTCTAATGAATAAATAAAAATCTTAAAAAAAATTTCCCAATCCACAGAATGTCCCATTCTCATTTATTTCCACTAGCCATGTTTATCCAAATATGCTATCCTTAACCAAAGTGTAAGAAATTATCTGTATCTGTTTGTAAGTAAATATGCTCAGAATTCAGTCAATAATTCAAATCTTATTTCTGTACTTATCTTATCACAAACTGGTAACAAGCAATTCACAAACTGGCACCAGTCTGCAGACCACACATTGAATAGCACTGACAATCACACACACTGGATCTCTTACGTGATTCAAAAGATTCACTTTTCCTTCTTTTTCTTTGTCAACCAAAAAAAAAAAAAAAAAAAGACACAATGGAATAATATGCTTACAGATTTTTATTTCAAACATAAAGCTGCTGTAGTAAAATAATTTAAAGGATACGGATTTCTGTGACAGCCTTCAAAGAATCTAAATCATTTTCTGTTACCCCTAAAAAAAATTCAACAAAATTATACAACAATACAATATATTTTTTAATCTCTCCCATGCAAACTGGTTTAATAAAACTAGTATAACTTTTTTATTAAGAGCACAGTTAAATTTTAGATCATAGTTATTTCATTTTGTATTTTTTTTAAGTAGGCCCCACACCCAACACAGAGCTTGAACTCATGACCCTGCTCTACCAACTGACCCTAGATCAGGCACCCTAGATCATAGTTGTAAAATGCAATATGATCAAGAAATGCAGAAATTTTACACAGATAACCTACTCAAATTTATTATCTTTTTATTCTTCCTTAATGCTGAAAAATACAGACCAGTTTGTACCATTATAAAACCAACTGAAAAAGCAAGGAATTACCTTGAACTTCATGAGGTTGGGATGCAACTGAAAAAGTTGGTCCTTTGAATATGTCTTCTCTGATTTCAGAAGCTGAAACAGCATTGCTTGCTGTAAACATATTAATGTCTGAATATTGATGTTTCTGCTTACTATTGCTACATTTCCATGATTCCCCTTTGTTCATTTCTGTTGGGACAATTTTCACTGAGCCAACAGAAGACTCCAAGTTTGTACTGTCATTAGAATAAACACCCTCATGTATATTGTCAGATATTTTAAATAATCTGCAAAACAAAAAACAAAACAAAACATGTTTGTACTTGTAACAGCTGCTTAGAAATGGGAAAAACTATTGGCCCCTTTAAAAATGCCCCATAAATTATGGTTTATTCAAACATAAAATGTAATCTTTCTCCTAAAATATAACTTGCTAAATTTACCACTGAATTATGTCACTTTTCAGAAATTCAAATCCCTTACAGAAGAACCCCTGAGACAGCTCCAAGGATATCTGTCTCCTGCTATTCAGACCCTTTTCAAATTAGGACTTCATGTCAGGTCAGAATCACATGACTAACAGAGTATTGCAGAAGTACAAGTGCGTGACTACCAAGGGAAGGTCACAAAAGATACTGACACTTTTGCATACTCTCTTGGATCATTCACATTCGGAAGAACTAGCCACTACATCATAAGAATACACAGGCAACCATGTGGAGAGGCCCATGTAGACAGGTATTGTGGCTTCTTGTCAGTAACAGCATCAACTTCCCAAACATTATCCACTAATCATTTTAATATAAATAATACTAAGTATAGGCATCAAGAAGAATACTTTGCAAAGAAGTATTTTCTTTGCAAAACATGGGCCATCTTTAAGATTGCAATTTATTATATTCAACTGATCAAAAGACAACCCATCAAACTTATTTATTCACCAAAGCCCTAAGGAAGTGACCATTAAAGTTCCTAATACAGGGGTGCCTGGGTGGCCCAGTGGATTAAGCATCCAACTCTTGATTTTAGCTCAGGTCATGATCTCAGGCTTCTGGGATCAAGTCCCACTTAGGGTATGGAGCTTGGTTAAGAATCTGGGATCCCTGGGTGGCGCAGCGGTTTGGCGCCTGCCTTTGGCCCAGGGCGCGATCCTGGAGACCCGGGATCGAATCCCACGTCGGGCTCCCGGTGCATGGAGCCTGCTTCTCCCTCTGCCTGTGTCTCTGCGCCTCTCTCTCTCTCTCTCTCTGTGGCTATCATAAATAAATAAAAAAAAAAAAAAAAAAAAAAAAGAATCTCTCTCTCCGGGATCCCTGGGTGGCTCAGCGGTTTGGCACCTGCCTTTGGCCCAAGGCCTGATCCTGGAGTCCCGGGATTGAGTCCCACATCGGGCTCCCTGCATGGAGCCTGCTTCTCCCTCTGCCTGTGTCTCTGCCTTTCTCTCTATCTGTGTCGCTCATGAATAAATAAATAAAATCTTAAAAAAAAAAAAAAAGATTCTCTCTCCCTCTCTCTGCCCTTTTCCACCCCCTCTTGTGCACATATGGGCTTTCTCTCTATCTCAAAAAATAAAATTTTTTTAAAAAGAGCTCCTAATACAATACTTGTTGTATTACAAAATATTACTTACAAAATAAGTAGGACATGACAGAAGATACTAGTCTTACAGAATTCTATAAGAAATGACATCCAAACAAGTATTGTGCAAATACAAAAGACTTTCTGAATAATTTTTACTATCAATTTTAACAACATGTTTCCATATAAGAAAGAAGGAATCTTTAAAAACACTATAGAATGAGAAATACACTTCAGAACAAACTGTAGGGCTGCATCCTCCAATGCCAGCAGTTCTATCTTTGAAGATTGAAAAATCAAAAGCAGATGGTTAGTTTTGGATAATATAGTAGAATTTGATTACAAAATGGTATTGAGAAAAAAAATGGTATTGAGGACAAGAAAAACAACTTATGCCACAGGATGACTCCTTGCTATAAGCTGTCATATCAGTTAAAAGCATGGACTTCGGAAACAGTCAAACCTGGGTTTAAATCCAGAGCTCTTCTACTTTCTAGCTGTGTGACTTTAGAATTTGAAATAAGTTTTGTGACCTATAAGGACATCATCCATGTGCTAGTTACCTAAATTCTCTGGACCTCAGATTCTTCCTAGTTCCTCTGGAACTCCCACTCCAGTAACTCCCCTATGTCCTCAACTTCTTCACTGATTGTTACAGTTTCTTCCTGGTCTTAACAAAAATATTGCATCGCCCTAAAAATAACTCTTGCTTCTTAAAAAACTGAAGTAGAAACTGCTCATTTTTTCCATATCCAAGTGCACTTGAGGGATGAGACTCTGTGCCTTCTCCATCCCAAATCTACATCATTATTCTTCCATTCTCTAAAAGTATTTGTGCTAACTAGTTATAGCATCTTGTAGCCCATGGCATATATCATATATCAACGTCTGGACACTCTACAATCTTTTCCTCTCACTTCCAAATTCTGTCACCATCTATGTTACTTCAATATTCACAGAGTTGAAAAAAAAATTCACCTAGATGAAACATTCAAAATCCTCTCCTCTCCATTTCTTAGGCACTCATCTCCAGTGGCTTTCTCCTTCAAACAATCTCATTCACCTGTTATTCTCTGATCTTAAATACTGTCATTATCCAGAACTGCTCCTCCTCTCAAATCAATCATTCTATCATTCTCTGACCACAGCCTCTTATCTTTTTAGCTTGTTTGCACAAGGTATCAATGAGGTCAAAAAGCAAATTTATTGTAATGAAACTCTTTATTTTCTCCCAAACTATCTTCCCTTCTCTTTTCTCATCTACCTTTAATGGACTTAGATTCCATGGCCTATCTTTTTTACCACTCTTTTACTAATATTTTAAATTCCAATTCTCTTTTATCCTTTTAACATACTTATCTTGCAAAACCTCAAATCCTAGATGAATCTATCTACTTTTTAAAATAACTGCAGGGTGCCTGGGTGGCTGTCAGTTGAGCATCTACCTTCTGCTCAGGTCATTATCCTGGTGTCCAGGTATCAAGCCCTGCATTGCATCAGGCTCCCTGCTGAGGGGGGGGGGGGAGCCTGTTTCTCCCTCTCCCTCTACAGCTCCCCCTGCTTGTGCTCTCTCCCTCTCATAAAAAATAAATTAAAAAATCTTTAAAATAATTGCAGATAGGCAGGGGAATACTACTGGAAAAAGCAGCTTGGTAGATGATTCAACACTCTGAACATTAAAATTGAGAGTCAGCAGCAGCAGCAAGACTACAGATATAAGATCAATATACCAAAATCAATTATTGATGTCTATACACTTGCAATGTACAATCTGAAAAAAAAATTAAGTCCATTTATAAGAGCATCAAAAAGAATAAAGTATTTAGGAATAAACTTAACAAAATAAGTATGACTTGTCCACTGAAAATCTCACATTACTGAAAGAAATTAAAGAAAATTTAAACAAATGTAATGATATTCCATGTTCACAAACCAGGAGACTTAATGTTATTAAGATGGTAAAGCTCAAGTTGATCTACAGAATCAACATGTTCCCCATCAAAATCCCAGCTGGCTCCTTTGCAGAAATTGACCAGTTTATTGTAACATTCATACGAAAATGCAAATAACCCAGAAAAGCCAAGAAAATCTTGAAAAAAGGAACAAAATTGGAGGATTCACACATTCCAATTTGAAACTTCACAACAAAAGCTATAGCAGCAATCAAGACATTGTGGGATAGGTCCTAATGTAAAGCATAAGGAAAGACATATCAGTCAATGGAATAGAATTGAGAGTCCAGAAATAAACCTTTATTTAGTAGATAGTTTCCTCACTGGCATAATAGGAAACATACATTTGGTCTTGTTCTAGTTCCTGGCACGGAGTTCCTAAAACCCTTGGAATTTCATGTGATAGAAGTGATAAAAAGCATCTTTTGTTATTCATGACAAACTCCTTTCAACCATACTCGAGTTTATGCTAGTGAAATTACTCCTGTAGGACCCCTGCATAGCTTCAGGATGGGGGTTAATTGCCAGAAAAAAATAAACCCTAATTAGAAAAGGTTAAACTTTTAGCCTTATCTGTGACATCCAAGGAAGAAAGAGGAATGGAGATTGGGTTCAATCACTCACCAATGGCCAATGATTTAATCAATCGTGCCTACCTAAGGAAACTACCATAAAGGAAAAACTCCTAAATGATGGGAGGTTCAGAGAGCATCAAAGGTAGTAAACAGAGGTTCCTGGATGGCTCAGGCAGTAGAGCATCTAACTCTTGATTTCGACTCAGGTCATAATGTCAGGGTTGTGGGATCCAGCCCTAGTTGAGCTCCACGCTCAGTGCAGTCTGCTTGTGCCTCTTCCTCTGCTCTTTCCCCTGCTCCTGCTTTCTCTCTAAAATAAATACAAGCTTTAAAAAAATAAATGTAAGGACTAAAACTACAAAAATCTTAGAAGAAAACGTAGTAGTAAACCTTTATACAGCCTCACTCAGTGTGGAGTCTACTTCTCGCCCTCTAGCCCACATGTACACTCATGAGCTCTCTCCTTAAAATAAATAAATCTTTTTTTTTTTTTTAAGGTTGTAAACACACTAAGGTGCTCATAAGGTGATATACTTGAAGAGGCATTGAAGCTCTACACACCCTCCTTCTCCATACCTTGCTCTATGCATCTCTCCCATTTGGCTGTTCTTGGATTGTATCCTTTATAATGATTTGGTAAACATAAGTATAGTGTTTTCCTCAGTTATATAAGTCATTCTAGAAAATTATTAAACCTAATGTGGGGGTTATGGAAACCCCTAAATTTGTATTCTGCAAGGCAGAAATTTGGGTAGCCTGGAACCCTGTCTGTGGATGACATCTGAAGTGGGGCAGTCTTATGGAATTGAGCCCTTAGCCTGTAAGATGTGATGCTAATTCCGGGAGGTAGTATGAATACAGAATTGAATTGTTGGACTCCCATCAGTATCAGAGATGCAGAGAATTGATTGGGGTCAGAAACCTTCCCCTATACCCTATATTTGCAGTCAACTGATTTTCAGTTAAGGTGCTATGACATTCAATGGGGTAAGAATAGTTTTTTCAACAAATGGTGCAAGAACAACAGAATATCTACATGCAAAAAATATGAAGCTGGATTTCTACCTTGCACCACATTGAAAATTAACTCAAAATAGACCTAGGGGCTCAGTAAGCTCTAAAATAGACCTGAGTAGCTCAGTAAGTTGAGCATCTGACTTGATTTCAGCTCAAGTCATGATCTCATACTCCTGGGATCAAGCCCCATGTCAGGCTCTGTGTTCAGCACTGAGTCTGCTTATACCTCTCCCTCTGCTCCTCCCCCCTGCTCATGTTCTCTCTCTCTCTCTAAAATAAATCAATATAAAAAGTCTTTTTAAAAAATAGATTATATGGGGGATCCCTGGGTGGCTCAGTGGTTTGGTGCCTGCCTTTGGCCCAGGGCATGATCCTGGAGTCCTGGGATCAAGTCCCACATCAGGCTTCCTGCATAGAGCCTGCTTCTCCTCTGTCTGTGTCTCTGCCTCTCTCTCCCTCATGAAAAAATAAAATCTTAAAAGTAAATAAATAAAAGATTACAGACTTAAATGTAAGAGCTAAAACTATAAAAATCTTAAAAGAAAATGTAGTAGTAAATCTTTATACAATCTTGGATTAAGCAATGGTTTCTTGGATATGACACCAAAAGCCCAAGCAACAAAAGAAAAATTAGATAAGTTGGACTCATCAAAATTTAAAACTTTTAGAGTGCTAAGGGTATTATCAAAAAAGTGAAAGAAAACCAACACAAAGAATAGGAAAAATATTACCAAATCATACAACTGATAAAAGAATTTTATCCAGAATATATAAAGAACTCTTACACCTCAACAATAAAAAGACAGAAAACCCAACTTAAAAAGCAGACAAAGAATCTGAATAGACATTACTACAAAGGTAATCATACACAAATAACCAATAATCACATGAAAAGATGCCCAATACCATAAGTCATTAGGGAAATGCTAATCAATGAGATGTCACTTCATACCCAGTGGAATGGCTACATTAAAAAAAAACAGGGATCCCAAACAGCGGTTTGGCGCCTGCCTTTGGCCCAGGATGCGATCCTGGAGACCTGGGATCGAATCCCACATCAGGCTCCCGGTGCATGGAGCCTGCTTCTCCCTCTGCCTGTGTCTCTGCCTCTCTCTCTCTCTCTCTCTGTGACTATCATAAATAAAAATAAATAAATAAATAAATAAATAAATAAATAAATAAATAAATAAAATAAAATAAAATAAAATAAAAACAAACCATAACAACTGCTGACAAGGATGTAGAGAAATTGAAACCCTCACATGTTGTTTGTAGGGCTGTGAATTGATGCAGTTACTTTGGAAAATAATTTAGCAGTTTCTCAAAAAAGCTAAGTATATAGTTACCATATGACCCAGCAATTTCAGTTCTAGGTATAAATCCAAAAGAATTTAAAAAATAAATTCATACAAAAACTTGTACATGAATGTTCAGAGCAACATTATTAGTAACAGCCAAAAAGTAAAAGCAATCCAGATGCCCAAGAATTGATAGATGGATAAACAAAATGTTGTATTGTCCACTCAATGGAATATTATTTGACCATAAAAAGAATGAAGTATTGATACATGACATAATATGGATAAACCTTGAAAACATTATGCTAAGTGAAAGAAGCCAGACACGAAAGGCCAGACATTGGATAATTCTACTTACATGAAAGTCTAGAATACATAAATGCATAAAAACAGAAAGATTAGTGGTTGCCAGGGGCTGGGGAGGAGGAGGAGAATGAGGAGTTGGAAAGGGGAGTGATCAATAATGAATACAGTTTCTTTGAGGGGGATGAAAATGTTTTAAAATTAGATAGTAGTGATGATTATCCAACTCACTGAATATTCTAAAAACCAATGAACTGTATACTTCAGAAGAGTGAATTTTCACGTGAGTTATATCTCTTTAAGATTTTATTTGTTTGAGAGTATGAGCAGGGGGAAGAACAGAGTGGGGAGGGAGAGGGAGAGAATCTCAAGTGGACTCCCTGCTGTGCAAGCAGCCCCATGCAGGGCTCTATCTCACAACCCTGAGATCATGACCAGAGCCAAAACCAAGAGTTAGATGCTTAACTATCTGAGCCACCCACGTGCCCCAAGTTATATCTTAATAGAGATGTTATAAAAAAAAATTCATAGACATCAACAGCAACTGGGCTCTTCAGAGTGCCCAACAATCCTACCATTATTCTAACTGGATTGCTTTCCCATTTTCCATAATCTCCTCCACTCTTCTCATACATGCTCAATACTCCCACTTTTTCCCTCCAACTCCACAAATGATCTCATTTCTTATGTCACAGAGAAAACAAAACCTATCAACTAGAGCTCTTCTGAATCTTTAAACCCATGCATCGAATTCTCTATTTGGACAATTTATAGATACTCAAACTCAACATGTCCAAATCTGTACTCATCACCATCCCCAAAATCTGTTCTTCTTTAATAGTTTTCTATATTATGAAAGGGCACTACCATCCTTCACTGTTCTGGCTCAAGTCAGATAACTTGGGAGTCAGGGGTCGTATCTAATAATCATTTAGGTCCTATGGGATTCTGTCTCCTAAATCACTCTGAACTCTCTCATCCTTGCTACTACAGTCAACATCAGGCTCCCATTCTCTCTCACCTAGATTAATAAAAAAAAATAATAATAAAATAAAATAAAATAAAATAAAATAAAATAAAATAAAATAAAATAAAATAAAATAAAATAAAATAAAATAAAATAAAATAAATAAAATAAAATAAAATAAAATAAAATAAATAAACCTTCTTAAAGTAACCTTTCACAACAGATTCTAGTTCCCTTCTGATTCATCATACTAATGCCAAAGTGGACTTTAAATTTAAAAAAAAAAACTAATTTTATTCTTCTGGTTAAAATGCAGGACCTTAAAACACTTGCTTTCAAACTTTAGTGTGCATAACAATCATGCAGAAAAACTGTTGATAATTCCTGGGTCCCTTCCCCACCTTCAGCTAGACTGTAATTCAACAGGCCTAAGGTAGGACCCAGGAATCCAAATTTCTAACAAGCACTCCAGGTGATTCTGATAGAGTGGGTTCACAGGCCACAGTTGAAGAAACAATGCCTTAAGAAAAAGCACAAAGTTTATCACAGGCTATGTGACTCTGAATGACTTGCTCCCTCTAAACCTTACCTCTCTGAATTCTGATTTTACCCAAAAGGAAATTTTCTAAGAATAGGTCAAGTTCTGTGCTACCTTATATCTTTTGCACATACTATTCCTTCTGCCTGGAATATTCTCTTTTATTTGCCCTTAGTTTAATCCTATTCTTCCTTAAGGCTAAGTTTAAATACTATTTCTTCAGGAAAGCCTTCCCTGATGCTTCAGAGCTGTAACAGCAATTCTCAAAGAATGGTTGAGACCTTTTCAAAGAGTTCATAGTATCAAAACAATTTTCTAATTATTACTAAAGCATCATTTACCTTTTAAATTTTTTCAATTTTGATTTCTAATATAGTTAAATATCGATAGACATAACCACATACACAAAAACTGTTGGGAATCCTCAATAATTTTTAAGTGTAAAGGGTCCCAACAATAAAAAGTTTAAGAACCTTTGTTATAATCATATACCTCATCAAAATAATTATTGTAGTATTAAGTATTTAATCAATTATTTTTCATTATTTACCGTCTTTCCTCCATTAAGTTGTAGCTCTCTAAAGGCAAGAACCTATGACTAGAATCCCAGAGTTAACAAAGCATCTGGTATATAGTAAACCCTATTTGTTGTTGCTGTTTTTCTCATTTAGATTCTATTATACTTCATACATTTGGACATATCATAAATATCCACCTTTATTACTGAGTCTTCGGTGTTTCATTTAATTAATTACCTTTTTCGGAAGGCTGATGTGCTCTCTCCTTTATCTTCTGCAAAATTTACTAATTTTGTATTACCTGAAACATTTTTCTCAGGTGCTATCTCGGTGCCAATGTGATTTTTGTATTTCTGAGAACCATAGGTCAGCTTCCCAGGAACACGTGGTAAGTCATGGTTACCTGCTTCTGTTAAATTCAGATCACCTGTTTCACATTTATTTGAGGAAAAGGCAAATTGGAATTTTTGTGTTGGTGAAATATAATTTGTGTTTTCATTAGTCATCTTTAAATTTGATGGTAACATTTTTGGCCTTTCTTCCTGACCTACAAAAATGGAATATATTAATTAATATATGTTCTCCACGAAAATAAACTTTCAAAATGACCATGAAAAAATTTAATAAAAATTTTCAAAACAATTGACGAGGTAAACATGAAAGTTATTCATACAATAACAAGAGAATCTGTAATATCACATATGGTTTTGAACTACAGATGATTGGTACTGCTACTGGACATATCACTGAAGGGCACTCAATCAAGGATTATTGAAATTTGAAATTTATGTAAAACCTACATTATAAAATAGGTTTAATTTCTGACCCTCAGAAATAACCATAATTATACCTTTAAGTATTTTATCTACTAAAAATGACATATAATTATACAATTATGAGGATCTGAAAATTTATATAGCCAATCTACACACAGAAATACAATGACCAATCATACAAAATGTTACTGAATTTAAGTATTAAAATACATGATACAATGCTTTTAATTTTGTAATACTGCTTCTAAAATCAAGATAAAGGTATGATTTCATCAGGGTGGCAAAATGTTTAAAGTTTCTTTACAGAGACTTTACAAGCATCTTTGAAAGGTTGGGAGGAATCTGGAGGCCTTATTAGGGCTTAAATTTGCTTTATCATCTATGTGTATGGTATATATAGCTTGTGTAACCTATATATTATTTGGTATGTATAGGGATATAAATAATGTATATTTTCATGTATATAATATATACAAATTACAAAGCTTAAGATATACATAAATGAACTACCACCAAATTTAAAAATCAAAATGTTATCAATAATACCACATAAGGGCAGCCTGGGTGGGTCAGCGGTTTAGCGCCGTCTTCAGCCCAGGGTGTGATCCTGGAGACCGGGGATCACGTTCCACGTCAGGCTCCCTGCATGGAGCCTGCTTCTCCCTCTGCCTGTGTCTCTGCCTCTCTCTCTGTCTCTCTGTCTCTCTGTCTCTCTCTCTCTCTCTCTGTGTTTCTCATGAACAAATAAATAAAATATTTAAAAAATAGTAATACCACATAAGATCACATATATTGTTTGAATATGCTTGCTTGTCTTTAACTTTATAAAAATGGTACCAAACTATATATAATATTCCACATCCTGTTTTTTTCAGGAACGTGGTTTTCCTAAGCCAGAGAGGATCCTACCTTTAGTAAAAGGCAAGACAAAAACTAAATGGGACCAACAATTTTAATAGTAAGAGGAAACAAATTCATACAATAGAACATGTGTGTGATAGTGTACTGTATACATTTAATATGCATATATATGTGTATATATGTATAGAAAGGAAAATGTTTTAGATTTTTAGATTCGGTGAGCACTATTTTGTTTTTTTTGTTTTTTTTTTTAATTTTTTTTTTATTTATTTATGATAGTCACACAGAGAGAGGAGAGAGGCTGAGACACAGGCAGAGGGAGAAGCAGGCTCCATGCACCGGGAGCCCGACGTGGGATTTGATCCCGGGTCTCCAGGGTCGCGCCCTGGGCCAAAGGCAGGCGCCAAACCGCTGCGCCACCCAGGGATCCCCGGTGAGCACTATTTTGAACAAAATAAGTCTCTATCATTTTATTCCATTAAAATAAAGGAATTAATACTTTAATGTGTTACTAGATTTTTTACATTGACATAAGTTGCATGGGTTTAATAACTTCATAACAAATATGTGATGGTTTACCTAACAGTTTATGACTTTCTATTTCCTCCTCTAATGCCTGAGTATCTGGAATTTCTGAAATCAATGGAACAGGTGGGAGAAACCAATCCAATAATTTTTCATTGTCTGGATAGCTATACAAAATATAAAGGTATGAAGATACGTTAATAAAGTTACATCAGAAATTATTAAACATTACTCAATTACAGACTCCTAGATAAACATCCTATAAATTAATTTTCTATGGTGAATTTGATGTATCTGTATACACAGCAGTGTTCTCAATCTTTTCCCTTGTGTGTCATAGGATTAATAACACTGCTATGTGAGATATGCTATCTAAATATTGACTATAACTCCATCTCTTTTTCTCCAATTCAAACACTTGTGACAAGAATCTTAAATCTACTCCATATTAAAAAAAAAAGTAGTAAATCATTCTGAAACGTTAGTATCCTATCACAAGTAACAAGTTACTTATGACACACCTCACAACTAATCATGGGTCATCAGTGTGTAAATGACACTACTACTGGTATTCTAGAGTATTCCTAAAACATTACAAATTACTGTGCTAACCCAAAAAGTCTTGATCCAGAACCACCTATAAACCACAGAAAATCCAAGAAACCAGTTGAAACTGACAATCACTTTGTAAACCTATAGTTGTTGAGATTTTGGCACCTTGTTGGTATTGTGAACTACTACCTCTCCTTATCTTTCAGCTGTGATCCTATTAACATATAATGTTTTAATGTTTCCTTTTCAAAAAACATTGATTTGCCCTTCACTAGAACAAAAAGATAAGTATTAAGTGACAGGAAATATATTTGAGAAGAGTACCACATACACTGTTTATGCCAAGCAGCAAGGATTTTATGATTTGTTTTTTTTTTTACTCTCTTCATTTAGGATTTTAAGCTATTAAAAGTGAGAGCCAGTCTTTTACTTTACTGCCTTTCATAGCAAATAATGCATAGCTACTTTAGCTATATTTTCCAAATAAAAAATCTACAACACATTATCTAACAATGTCCTGACAGACTGTCTGATAATAGGCCAAAGCATTTGAAATCTAGGATTGTCAGAGGGGCCCCAAGATTACCCCAGAGCCAATGATTCCCTGGACTAATTCAAAGGGCAAATCATCCTACTCATGATTATGAGGCAAAGTTCAGGGGAAACCAAGAACAAGCTTCCAAAGGCCCTCTCCCAGTACAGTAACACAGGACATCTTTAATTCCCTCAGGAACAAGCTGTAACAACATGTATGAAGTGTTGCCAATGAGGGGGCTCATTAGATATTCAGTGCCCAGGGTTTTTATTGCAGACCAATCACTGGGCATCCTGTGTCTGGTATATACCTAAATTCTAGAAAATCTAAGAAAGGTATTAACAATATACAAAAAGCACACATCATGGGATCCCTGGGTGGCGCAGCGGTTTGGCGCCTGCCTTTGGCCTAGGGCGCGATCCTGGAGACCCGGGATCGATTCCCACGTCGGGCTCCCGGTGCATGGAGCCTGCTTCTCTCTGCCTGTGTCTCTGCCTCTCTTTCTCTCTGACTATCATAAATAAATAAAAATTAAAAAAAAAAAAAGCACATATCTAATTCTACTATCCAGCCTCCCCATAAAATCAAATCTGCCTTATAATATACCTAATTCTAGAAAATCTAAGAAAGGTATTAACAATATACAAAAAGCACACATCTGGGATCCCTGGGTGGCGCAGCGGTTTGGCACCTGCCTTTGGCCCAGGGCGCGATCCTGGAGACCCGGGATCGAATCCCACATCGGGCTCCTGGTGCATGGAGCCTGCTTCTCTCTCTGCCTGTGACTCTGCCTCTCTCTCTCTCTGTCTGTGACTTAAATAAATAAATAATAAATAAAATATTTTTTTTTAAAAAAAGCACACATCTAATTCTACTATCCAGCCTCCCCATAAAATCAAATCTGCCTTATAATTTTCCTATTTTCTAGAGGTGTCATCATTCCCTTACCCATCCAGAATCCAAATTATAGCATAATCTTTTACCTACTATATCCAGACATATGCCAGGTCTTACAGCATCTTCTTTATGCTTCTTGAATTTGTTATTTCCTTGTACTTCCACTGTCACTATTCCAATCAAAGCTCTAATCAATTTATGTATTCACTAATATATTTTACACATTCCTATCACATTAATTTAGAATTGTTTTCATTATAGTTAGATTCCATTCAAAATACTTCAGTGGTTTCCAAAGAATGCCAAATGTCCAAATGGCCTTAGACTACCTTACAATTTTAACTCTCCTACACTAGGGAACTTACAGTCCAGGCCAAAGTGAACTACTTGTATATCAAATAGATAATGCATTCTATCCCTCATCTTTGTTCAAAAATATTTCCTTTACTCTGCTTGTCACTGGACATGACCCTATCCCATATCTATCTATAGAAGTTCAACTCTTTCATTCTTTCATTAATCTATTCAATAGCTATTTACTGAGTACTATGTTCCAGCCACTGTTCAAGGCCATAGTGCTTACATTCATTCAAAATCAAGCTTAAATCCTTCCGTCATCTTAAGTACTATTTGAACCTATAATATTTATCACAGTTCTCTTATATTGTGTGTATCTGTATGTAGGTCTAACATAGATATATAGGCATATAGAAAGATTAATAATAGATAGATCAGTCTGATACCACTCCTAGATCATAAACACTTAAGGGTTTGTTTCTAGTTCCATTCACATTGATAATACTTAGCAAGTGTTTACATAATTAGGCATATTAGTCAATAAATGTTTATTGATTTAGTTCCATGGCTTTTAACACATACAAAGTCATGTCCAAGATCCTTAATCTGGCCCTTAACATCCACCGCAACCTATCCTCAGTTTATTTTTCTAACTTTATGTCTAATTGTTTCTCCTTTATGAACCTTCTGTTCCAGAAAACTTCTCTATACACTCTCTCCTAAAAGTATTGCAAATTGTCCCACCTCCATTCTTTTTTCTTGCTGTTAAATTCTGCCTTCAAGTGGCCTCCTCTTCTCTGCTTTTTAGAATTACCAAATCCTTCAAGGTCTCGCGAAGACTCTCCCCATTACCATAGAGCCTAACCCAATCAGTCTGTACTCCCTCCAAATCTGAAATTTCATTGTGTGAATATAGGTTAATATTTCCTTCACACCTTTTTTGACTCTGTGTTGTTAGAAAGACAAATATATTTTGCATTTTGCCCAGGCCAGGCCTGATTAACACCTGTTGTGCAAATTGGATGCACTCTTTCAGTCTCAAAGCATCCAAATCTGAATGAATTATAGTCATGTTATTTATTGATGACATTTCCATATGTATGCTTAATCTCCTCAAATAGATTTTAAGTTCTTTTGAAGTAAAAGTCTGTCTCATCCTTTTTATATTCCTTTTAGCATTCAATCAATATTTGAGTTAATATTTGAATAAATGAAAAAAATTAATGAAGCAATAAATACTCAATGCTTCCTTAAAAAAAAAAAAAAAAGATAACACAGGGTTGCATGGCTGGCTCAGTCAGTGAAACATGCAACTCTTGATCCTGTGAGTTCTAGCCCCACACTGGTATAGAGATTACTCAAAAATAAAATCTTAAAAAAAAAAAAAAGATAATACAATAGAATATGTAGAAAACTTAGAAGTGAGAACAATTTACATGTGAAAATCCATAAAAACCTGTATTTTACAGACTATTCTCTGTTCTTATTTCCTTAGGTGCCACATCTTTATTTCCACCCCTACTTCCTGCCTACAATGAATTTGCCCATCATATTTGGCTTTTGGCACACTGCCCATTCTGTTTTCAAAAGGTGCCATCACTATTTGTCCAGGGCTACTGTTTGACCATTACTTCAAGTCTTTACCTTTGCCAAAAATAATTGGAACAAACCAGAAATGCAAACAAATGAAAGCAAAATAGACAAGATTCCACTCTATTTCTTAAGTTACAGTATTTAAGATGTTAAACTTCAGTTACTCCCTTATATCTGAATTCCATGTTTACCAAATATATACCTGAAATATCATTCTATTGATGCCTCATTTATTTGTATATTTCCAGAAAGAAAATTAAAACTCCGCAAAAATCAAGTATCTCTAAAACAATATACTATGTTATCCTTTAAGGCAGACTTACTTTTCAGCTTCATCTGGTTTTTCAAAAAACAAAGTATCCAAAGAAAACAAGGAGTCATTTGATTTCAGCATTGTTAAAACTGGAATGTGTCACAAATCTACCAAAATATAGAAAAAGTAGTTTATATTTTTGTTATTAATATTAATATTTAGTTTATATCTTAGTTATTCAGAACTTAGTTTTACAGATCTGTACAAAAATATTTCTGAATACATGAACTATAATTATTAATTTCCCAGGATAACCACAGACCATCTTTCCAGCTGTATCTTCTGCAGCTTCCTCCAAAGTGCCTCAATATTCAAATACATTATTTTCTGTTCTCCACTCATTCATACATATTCACATTTGCACCCCTCTCTTCATACTGTACCAATGCTTATAATGTGTTTTCTTCCATTTCCTTACTTCCAGATCCTTACTCATCCTTCATGTATTGGTCAAACGACATTTCTTTTTCAAAGGCTTCTCTGAGTTTGTCTTGTTCTCCAAGACAGAATTAATCACTCCTTTTGGGCTCTTAATACTTTGTTCACACCATTATTATTGATTTAGGATAATACATTTTATCACGAATGTGTCTCTAACAATATGCCAAATACATATGTAGAGGTTTGCTTCAAAAATAAATGGGGAGAGATAAAGGGGTATTGATGAAAGAATATTGGTAATGAGTTGATAACTGCTACCGCTATATAATAGGTACATGAAGTTCAGTATAATGTTCTGTCAATTTTGTATATGTTTGAACTTTTCCAAAATAAAAAAATTTGCAAGTTTAATGTATATATATCTGTTTACATTCACATTGCGTAAGGCATATATAGAAATGTTTACATTCCTTTCTAAAAAGACAATTTTTACATTAATAGATAGTATCTAAATATAAAGGATAAAAACATTCAGTGCTGGCCACCTGGGGATATAATAAAATTCTAGGGCTGTACAAAGTCTCAAACTTAACAGGAAACTGAAGAACCATTTCTACAGACACATACATTGTTCCATTCACCTTGCCATTCTTTCCCCTGCACATCAACACTACATCTCATTTTTTTTCTAAATTCTGAAACATGATAGAAAATTCTATATGACAAAACATGAAATAGATGCACAAACCATAAAACATAAATCATATTTCTATTTACTGTGATAGTTAATATATTACAATTCTTTTCTTAGGATAGAAACTAAAATCAAAGGAACTATATGAGTGCCATCTTGTGGAGAAATCCATACTACCAAGTGAGATCATATTCCTTCAATTTTGGGTCCTCCCTGATGTAGGGAGTATGTAGAGGAGACAGGAATGTTTCCACATGCACCCTTGACAAAATACTACTGATAAGAGGCTAAATCTCTGTGTATCTCAAGACTGTTCTTATTCAGAATGTTGTAGGATTTTTCATTGTTTTAGTTACTGAGTTTTTTCTCCCTTCCCAGTTGTTTAATTGCCCTCTTCATTTTTTTAAAATTTATTAATCACTTAGTCACCAACAAAAAGAAACAGTTAAATTGAAACAAATTAGCATGGTTCTACAAATGTCTAAAACGATGTATTAACAATAGAAACCTAAGATAACAGGGAGAAGAGACAGAAGGGAGTCATTCCAAAATCTGCTAACGGAGTCTTTAACATCTTTATCTAAGTAAACAATTTCAGAACTGAAAATAATACCTGATAAAGTATGAATGAAAATGCTAATCATGTTGTTATAGTATCCAAAAAGTAACAAATAGGGGAACCTGGGTGGCTCAGTGGGTTAAACCTCCAACGCCGGATTTCAACTCATGATCTCAGGGTCCTGACTGCTCCACACTCAGCAAGGAGTCAGCTTGAGATTCTCTCTCCCTCTTGTCCCACCCCTCACCTCTCTCTCTCTCAAAATAAATAAACAAATCTTTTTTAAAAAAGAGTAACAAAATATTCCCTTTCTCATCTTAGGAAAACTATAATTTTAAGTAACAAAAAAAGTTTTCAATCTTGAAAGTCACTGGACCACTTTTATATGGCTTCAATACCTCAAAATTTAAGTAGGAAATCCTAAGGCTTACATGTATGTGTTTCAATCCTTTATTCTAAAGGAACTGCAAACAAAATGAACCTATAAATTAAAAATACTTGTTTGGGAAAAAAAATTATTTCATAAACTAATTCAAAAACCTCCCAAATAAATAACAAATATATTCAAAAGAATTTCTGATTCAATTTCTAGTTCTGGCAAAAAAAGAAAATATAACTTGCTTCAGTTCAGAATAAAAACATCTATATATTTTTTGTTCTGATGAGCCTCTATGAAAGAAAACAACTTTTATCTAAAAGTCTTCGTTGGGGGCAGCCCGGGTGGCTCAGCGGTTTAGCACTGCCTTCAGCCCAGGGTGTGATCCTGGAGACCGGAGATAAAGTCCCATGTGGGGCTCCCTGCATGGAGCCTGCTTCTTCCTCTGCCTGTGTCTCTGCCCCTCTCTCTCTCCCTGTGTATTTCATGAATAATAATTTTTAAAAATCTTTAAAAATAATAATAAAAGTCTCCGTTGGGATCCCTGGGTGGCTCAGCAGTTAAGCGCCTGCCTTTAGCCCAGGGCGTGATCCTGGAGACTCGCGATGGAGTCTGAGTCCCGCATCCAGCTTCCTGCATGGAGCCTGCTTCTCTCTCGGCCTCTGTCTGTGTCTCTCATTAATAAATAAATTCTTTAAGAAAATAAATAAATGTTTGTGTATGGTACATTATTTTTCTTCATAGCACGAAGAGCTAACTGGCATACGATATGTTTAGGTTCTTTTTCTTCCTCTAGAGTGAGCAGTAACTTTTTGCTCGCTAATGTATTCTCATAACCCAGACAGCGCCTGGTAAATGAGCCATAAGAATTCATTGTGGAATAAACACATTAGCAATTTATAAAAATAATTTTAAATAAAATTTTTATTTAAAATTATCTTCCATCAACCCTGAAACCTAGAATTTTATGCCAAAATTTATTCATGAGAGGGACACAGAGAGAGGCAGAGACACAGGCAGAGGGAGAAGCAGGCTCCCAATGTGGGGCTCAATTCCAGGATCCCGGGATCACGCCCTGAGCCAAAGGCAGGCGCTCAACCGCTGAGCCAGCCAGGCGTCCCTTATGCCAAATTTTTAATGTTCAATTTAAAAATGTGGAATATTTTCTAGTTCAGATTCATGCAACAAATTCTTTAAAGTACTAAAAGATCATTAATTCGGCACTTTCATTACATAAATAAATATTCTCTAAAACACAGGCCCTAGAACGTACTTTGCTATGTTTTAATATGAATTTGTAATCGTAAAGATGCTAGATTTTTAAACTAATTAAATTGAAGTTGGAGGTCTAGAGTGAGATTTTCTAAGTATGCATGTTTGATCATTCTCCACAAAGTTTTAGTTTCAGCATGTGATATAAAATCCTATTATTTTTTAGGTGTTTGCTTCTGCACCAATCACTCTTAAAATATTTCAACTCTATGGCTACATAATCGGTTGTCTGTTGAGGTGACCTGCCCTTTACCTAATTACCTCAGTGACAATTCAGCATTTTCTTATCTTCTATAGTGCCTATTATATGAATTCCTCTCATCTCTTAGTCGTTCCTCAGGATTTGTACTCTCAGAAATAAATAAAACCCATTTCAAAAGCGCAGAAGCTCGGAACAGACTGGCCAGAAATCGGCAGTCAGCGAGGCCGAGCCCGACACGCCCTCGAACCAGCGGCCGTCACGGGGAGGAAACAGATGACCCGCGGTCTCCGCGTCCCCGCCGGGGACGGGTCCCCAGGGGACAAGCCGGGAGCCCGATCCGGGCCTGAGGCAAAAACCCCCTCGGGACTGCCGGGGCCCGCCCCGACTCCACGCGCCTCACCGCGGGCGCCACGAGGAAGCCTTCAGCGCCCCGGCTCGCACCGCGGGAGAGCCCGGCGGCTACAGCGCCCCCGCAGGCCGCACCTCCAGTCGCTGAGGGGGCCGCGTCCGCCCTCACGTAACCCCAGGGGCCCGGAGCGGCGGCTCCGTCACCCGGCGGGAGGGCCGTCCTCCCGCCAGCCCCGCCCGCGCGAGGGGCCGCCCCGCCCCGAGCGCCTCGGGCCTCGCCCCGCTCCCCGCCCGACCTCCGCCAGGCCCCGCGCGGCGCGGGCCGGGGCGGGCTCTGCTCCCTCACCGCAGCTCGACGCCGAAGGTGGGCCACCGCCGGGACGCACGGACCGACTGGGCCCCCACGGCTCCGTGGGATCCCGTTCTCGCGGGCCAGCGTCCCCCCGCGAGACCTCGGGCCGGCCGCGCTCCCCCGCGACCTCCCGGCTCCTAGTTCGCGGAGAGGAGCGCCTATCCCCCGGCCCCGCGAGGCCCCCCAGCCTGGCGCGGCGAGCTCCCAGCGATGGATCGGCGGGGCCTGGGGGCTCTCCCTTCCCGCGCCCCCTTTTCTTCCAACAAAAGTTGCTAATTAGCTTTGAGAATATTGCTCTGTCGATAAGCTGTGCCCTGTTCTCGTTAAATAGAGGTCCGGGGATCCCCGGGTGGCTCAGCGGTTGAGCGCCGCCTTTGGCTCAGGGCGTGACCCTGGGGTCTCGGGATCGAGTCCCGCGTCGGGCTCCCTGCGTGGAGCCTGCTTCTCCCTCTGCCTGGGTCTCTGCCTCTCAAGGATGAATAAACAAAATCTTAAATTCAAACAAAAAAAAAATCCTAGTCCTTCCCCCAGTACCCGGTAACCTCTACCCCCCTAGGATTTGCCTATTCCAGGTACCTCGTGAGCGGAATCCAACGTATGTCCTGTATCTGGCTTATTTCATTCCGCGCGTCTTTAAGTTCATCATTTGTAGCACAGATCTGAATGTCATTCTTTTTTCTTATTTTTTTTAAAGATCTTATTTATTTACTCATGAGAGACACAGAGAGAGAGAGGCAGAGGCAGAGGGAGAAGCAGGCTCCATGCAGGGAGCCCAACGTGGGACTCGATCCCGGGTCTCCAGGATCACGCCCTGGGCCCAGGGCGGCGCCTAACCGCTGAGCCACCCGGGCTGCCCGTCATTCTTTTTTATTTTTATTTTTTTTTATTTTTATTTTTTTGTAATTGGAGTTCAATTTGCCAAGATATAGCAAAACACCCAGTGCTCATCCCACCAAGTGCCCCCCTCAGTGCCCGTCACCCAGTCACCCCCACCCCCCGCCCACCTCCCTTTCCACCACCCCCTCTTCGTTTCCCAGAGTTAGGGAGTCTCTCATGTTGTCTCCGTCATTCTTCTTTAAAGTCGAATATCCCACTGTGTGTGCGTGTGTGTGCGTGCCACATTTTGTGTATCCCTTCATCTGTGGGTAGACATTTGCTTAGTTTCCACCTTTGGGCTATGGTGTTATAAACATTGGGGTAGGGATGTCTGATTGGGTCCCTGCTTTCAGTTGTTTAGCTATACATCTAGGAGTGCCATTGCTGAGTCATATGGTAATTTTAAATTAAACCTTTTGAAAAAACCACCAGTTTTTCACAGCTGCTGTTATCACTTTGCACCCCCACCAATAATGCAAGCGGGTCCAAATTTCTCTACATCCTTGCCAGCACATTATTTTCCATTTTTTAAAAAAATTATAGTCATCCTATTAGATGTGAAGTAATATCTCATTGTGGTTTGGGTTTTCATTTCCCTAAAGACTAATGATACTGAGCATCTTTTAATATGCTAAATGGACATTTCGAATATCTTCTTGGAGAAATATCTATTCAAGTCCTGTGCCAATTTTTGTGATGTATCTTTTTATTATTGAATTGTAGGAGTTTTAAAAATATATTATGGATATTTATCCCTTATCAGAGATAAGATTTGCAAATATTTTCTCCCATATAGTAGGTTGTTTTTTTTGTTTTCTTGATAGTATCCTTTGATGCACAAAAATTCTTACCTTTTTTTTTTTTCTTTTGCTGCCTGGGCTTTTGGTGTTATATCCATGAAGTGATCGCCAAATCCAATACCATAAAGATTTTCTGCAACGTTTTCTTCTAAGAGTTTTATAGGTTTAGCTCTTAAGTTTAGGTCTTTGATCCATTTTGGTCTGATGGGCCAATAAGTCTTATTTATGTGGATTAGAGTAAATAAAGGGACCCATTTCAAATAAAAGAGTTTAGGGGAACATAGTTTTCAAAAAGACTAGAAGAGCTTGATAGACAAATAATAGGTGCTCATGACACAAGAACAAGATATATTTCTCCTAACACAATTGATGCCATGGGTTCAGGTTCAAAAAATCAACATAACCAAGATTTTCCCTACTTTGTAACCTCTACTCTATTTAAACTCTGACTACCTGTGTCTCTACCTCTCTGTCTCTCTGTTTCTTATGAAAAAATATTTTCATAAATGGAACCAAGAAATGCCTCAGGACTGTTTTTCTCTGGGTAACTGCCAGAAATGTGCAAATACTATTGTCAGACTTGGAAAGGAAAAGGTAAAGAGATCATTTGGAAGAATCTGAAAATTGTAGAATTAATGCCTGAGAAAAAAAGAAGGAAAAGAAAAGAAAAAGGAAGAGAAGGTAGGGAAGGGACAGGAAAGAAAGGAAACAAATGTAGTCTGGTATGATGGGACCCTGGAAGGAAAGAAAACTTTAGACAGTCATGCACAATTCTGTGTAGGAGAGTCCAATACTATCTATGCATTTTAGTAGGTGCATAACTAACAAAAGGATAAATGGATGAAGACCAAATCAATGGATAATTGTTCTTTAGGTAAAGATTTATTAAGTCCCAGTGTAACCAAGAAAATAGTAAACATAAATTGATTAGAGAGTAATTCCTTGAGTTCCAGATGCTAAAGGAGTATGTGTAATAATGATGTACAAGACCCTAGTACCTGTATTTCAGACTTGTTTGTTTTTCAGGCAGAAATTGACTTGTCCAGCTAAAATGAATTTAGAATATCTTCTGTTCTCCAAAGCCAAGAATGTTAATTCTAATGAGATTGTCAGGCAAGATGCTCCAGTTTGACCCTAAACCAAAACATCCCACTGACTCGGCTAGCCAGAGAGTATTAATACAAAGAATCTAAGCCTTCCATAGAAATCAGTTGATAAAGATTCAATATTCAACAGTTGTTCTTTATATAATTGCATTGTAGTGTCTAAAGTATGGTAACATAATCCCTGAAGTAAGAAGCAAACATCCCAGCACAGAATCTTTGGGACAACAAGCAGTAGTCCACACTGGGATAGAATTATTTCCTAATTAAAAATTAATACCAGTTCCTTCAGGGGGAGTAAAAGCAAATTGATAACCAGTGGATAATCTCTATGAGTAGTTCTATTTAGATTTATATAATAAATTGTACATACTTTTTCTTGCAATATGTATGAGGCTTAATTTGCCATATTATAAAGTCCCCAGGTAAATAGGAATTAACACATTCTTTCAAGAGGTTAGTATCTGAATGTGGTAGACTTTACCTGACTATTATAATCAAAGTTCTGGCCTCCAGGATCTTGTATTATCTTTTTTTTTTTTTCAGAATCTTGTATTATCTTAATGAAACATGGGAATAGATTATACCTGCAAAAAGATTATTTGAAGGTATTTTTAAAAGCTACTGTAACTTTTTAAAAGATTTTTAAATGTCAGGAATCAGAGTATAAAACAGATTTTAAGAACAGGCATTTTTTGTTTTTCTTTGTTTTTTAAGGTTTTATTTGAAGTAATCTCTATGCCCAACATGGGGCTCGACTCACAACCCCAAAATCAAGAGTTGCACGCTCTTCTGATTGAATCATCCAGGCAACCCTCTTCATTTTGTTTTTTATCTAAACACACACACACAGATTGGCAGGATTTTGCAGTAATGTGATCAAAGATTATATAATATTGTTTACATGTTGTTTAGAAATAAGGTACTTTCTAGAGGTGATATGATTTTGTAGTTATCAAAGAGATTTATTAAGATACTGGACAGAATGGGGTATGGACAGAATTATAGAAATAAGATACACCATGAAGAAACAGGAATAATACATCTATCTAGAATCCCTTCCAAAAAGGGAGTGTGACAGGGGAATTAGTAAGAGATGCTATAGCAACTGTTACATAATTATTTATTTGTGATATATGTCAAGTTTTGATGCATTGAAGCCTGGGTTAATCTCATGTTTAAATATGTCAAAGCGTTGAGAAAGCACAGTGCACATAATAGCATATATTTTAACATTTTGGATGATCCCTGGAACAAAGTTGAGAATGCTGTATCCATGTTTGCCCAGAATTTGAAGCCACTGCAAAGGGAAATGGATGAATCCATTTTCTCACAACAGCTACCACCATTAATAATCACCAGAGAAGGAAAGAAAGTAAACCTAAAGATATTCTCTAGAAATTCTGGCTGTTCATGGCCCTTGCCAGTTCTGGGAACACAGGATAGATTTCTGCAGGAAGAGTTGGCATGTTGAAGTGCACAAGGAACAAAAGTAGCTCAGTGCTAAGACAGGTGTACAAAGGGAATGTTGAAACTGTATCAGAATTGTATTTATTTTAAAAACTGATCTCAAAGTCTGTCCATTGAGCGTACAAAAAAACAGAGCAGACGTTAGTACAAGTTTAACCTGAAAATTTATTTGTGAAAAAAGCTAGTTTTGATGAGGAAAAATTCAATTCTGTCCTTGTAAACATAAAGAAACTCAGGGGGAATTTTAAAGATAGTAGGCCAGAAAATGCAACAGTTACTCTTATAATCCTTCTCAATTAAACAGACAAATCAAGTTGAAGACACAAGTTAAAATAGTTTTCAGATTATTTACCAGTTCCTGTGTATCTTAGTTTAGTGATAGTTTCATTTCTAGTCAATTATTTGTATCTTATTTTTTTGTCAGTACCAAAAGAATTCATTATGTGAACAGACTTTTAAAATAATTTCTGGGTTGCCTGGTGGCTCAGCAGTTGAGTGTCTGCCTTTGGCTCAGAGCATGATCCCAGGATCCAGAATCCAGGATCGAGTCCCATGTTGGGTTCCCTATAGGGAGCCTGCTTCTCCTTCTGCCTTTGTCTCTGCCTCTCTTTCTCTGTGTCTCTCACGAATAAATAGATAACTCTTTTAAAAAATAAAGTAAAATAATTTCTGTATATATAAAATGGCTTTTATTGAAGAGCTTATCTTCTACTTGCAAGTTTATGAAAATACCAATATGTCAAAATAAATAAAAAGTGGAAGAAAGAAAAAGTAGCTCAGTGCTGAGGTTAGGTGCCCCCTCAGCCCCACAGCTGGCCACCCTAAGGAACACACATTCCATCGAGGGAACACAGACTCAGCAAGAAGCAGCAAGAGTAGCCAAAGGGACTAGGCTGTGGAGGAGAGGCAGCTAAGCAATGCTGGGTCTGGCCCCCATTAAGCCTTCCAGAGTGAAAGGTCCTGCCTTGGGAGAGATCTGCTGGCCTCAGAACAACACATTGCCCAGACAGAGGCAGTGACATGGGCAGCAAAACTGACCAGAGCTCCAGTGGATGCTCTAAAGTAGGAGTTTTGAAATTGGCCAGGAAAGTGAGCCTGGCTTATGAAATAAAGTATATGTGATTTATGAGGGTTAAGACTGATTGCAAAAGCCAGGAGAGGTTATAAAGCCCCTCTTTCCCATTTTCATCTGGAGACTGTTGGGTGGGGATTGTCAGAGAAGCTGGATTCCAACAATTAGGGGACATAGTTTCAGAATAATGTGTTCTGCTGCCTTTGGTGGGGGGAGAGTTACATACATTGTTACCCTGCTTTATCTGATTCAGATTAGTGACCTGTGAAAACACCAATGTCACAACACAATTTACATACATACTCTACAGTTTACAGATGTTTATAAACATCTATTCATTTAATTGATGGAGGAAAATGTCTAAGAATTCATACAAATGGTGTGTGTACATGCCTGAGTGAATGTGTAAGAGAGGAGATACATTGCATTGTGTGTATTATGGGGAGGGAAGTGGAACCAAGTAGATGGGAAAAAAATTATATACTTAAGTGGAAGGAATATTATCCTTACCCTAGTAAATAGAGGCATGTGGGTTAAAATAAGTCCAAGTGAAACCATTCTGGCCAGAAACACACCACAAAAGGTGAAGGCTGTGGATTTAAGAAAATACATGGAAAGGAAGAAAGAAGAAAGAAAGAAAACGAAGAAAGAAAGAAAGAAAGAAAGAAAGAAAGAAAGAAAGAAAGAAAGAAAGAAAGAAAGAAAGAAAGAAATACATGGAGACTGGGAAGGAAATTAAAACCCTTAGTCTAGGAAACACCAAGTAAGAGAGTGATGAATTTGAAAGTGAAATAGCTGTTAGAACTTTTTCAGATACCTGTAGAATAAAAGAGCTGTCAAACTGTAAGTTCTCATTGAACATTAGGAACTTTATTCACCCATTTTATGTATTTCCTGATAATAGAATACTTTAAACATACTCTCTAGGGAGAAAAAATTACAGAATTAACTCTAAAAAGAAGTCCTGCCAAACCCCACAGTCTGTGTTCACACTGTATTCCATCCACATGCGGAGGAATGGGCAAGTAACCAGTAGGAAATTTCTTTTTCCAGCAAGATGCTTTGTATCACAAGTCACTTGGGGAAGTTTTAACTAAAGTTATTTTGTAGGCCATGACCTATAATACTGAAGAATTAGAAACCATTTTTTTTCTAGATAAAAATACTGTTTACATAATTTAGCTGAAAATTTCCCCAAATCAGGAAATATCTTAGAAATTAGTATTTGATATCTAACATGGTGAAGTAATTTTGCCTGGATCTTCCTATACCTGGCCCCTGGCTCTTTCTACAAACCATACTACTTCTTCTAAAAGGCAGTTGTTGCTGATTTTTGTTGATGTTGTTGTTTAAATGTTACAATTAGAAAATGTACTTTTTAAAAAATCTCTGGCTTTGAACAAATTCTCATTTTATTTGCAACATCTGTTGTTATATAGAGCAGACTTAAAGTATAAAAAGATATATATTTCCCTAGACTTAACTCCCAAATGGCATCTTTCTCAACATATTGAGATACACAAATCACATAAAATATGTTTTTATAGCAATGCATCTTCTAAACAGCTCTGAAATTTTTAAATTTTTAATTCCTCCCAACCTAACATCTGAGTTGCCATATGTTTTGCATTTTTCCAACTCGCAGAGATTACATAGCAAGTCACAAACTTGCATGATCTAAAGCACATGACCGGAAAATCTCTAACATCAGAAGTTAAGGGTCATTGATCCACACGCAAATGGAAAAATGTACAAACCTCCAAACACAAATCTGATACAAAACTAAACAATTATTTTCAAGTCACAAAACATTTCTTTAAGCCTCAGTCATTTGTAAGCAGAATGTCTCAGTTCATTTATATTTCCTAATTGAGAAGATTTCTCAGAGATTCTTACCTGTACTTTCATTTATTGATGCTAAAAATGAATAAAAATCATAGGTCAAATAATTTCAGCTCCTGATTATACTGAGAAATCTACAATGACTGATTCACTTAAGATCAAAATGCTAGTCATTTTCTGGCAGAACCAGAGAACTTGTATTTCCCTATCCTGGTCCTCAATTTTTCCACAAAGCATACTATCTCCCTTGAACAAGACAACAGATTACACAGAGAGTGTTGCGTTCAGTTTCGGATGATTCATCTTATTAGGTAAGTTGACAAACTAAACTTTGTTCAAAATCGGAAAACAGGTTAAAAAGCCTAAGACTTAAAGACTCAGGGCCTGATCCAGAGGTCCAGGGCTCCCACATCGGGCTCCCTGCATGGAGCCTGCTTCTCCCTCTCCCTATGTCTCTGCCTCTCTCTGTGTGTCTCTCATGAATAAATAAATAAAATATTTTTAAAAAATAATAAAGTACATCTCTTGTAGTTAGCAGATGGTTAGGTCTGCTTTTTAAGCCATTCTGACAATCTTTGTTTCTTCATGGGAGTGTTTAGTCAATTTACTTTTTTTTTTTTCCATTTACTTTTAATGTAATTATTGTTATAGTTGGATTTAGGTCTACTATTTTATTTATAGTCTGTTGTCATCTCAATTTTTTGTTTCTCTTTGCTGCTTTTGCTGCCTTCTTTCATATTATTTGAATGTTGGTAGATGTTCAGTTTAACTGGTCTCTTGGCTTTTTAACTATACCTCTTAAATTTTTAGTGGTTGCTTCACGTATTACTATATACATTAAACTTTTCACAGTCCACTTACAGTTAATATAATACCCTGCAGCAACATAAGTCCATTTCCACCTGTCCCTACCATTCTTTATTATGATTGTTTTGTGTATTACTTATACATATATATTTTTTTAAAGATTTTATTTATTTATTCATGAGACACACACACACACACACACACACACACACACACATACAGGCAGAGAGATGGAGAAGCAGGCTCTGTGCAGGGAGCCAGATGCGGGACTCGATCCCGGGACTCCAGGTTCACACCAGGGCTGAAGGCAGCGCTAAACTGCTGAGCCACCCAGGGATCCCTTATACATATATTTTTAAACCCTTTGGGGATCCCTGGGTGGCTCAGTGGTTTAGCGCCTGCCTTTGGCCCAAGGCGTGATCCTGGAGTCCCGGGATCTAGTCCCACGTCGGGCTTCCTGCAGGGAGCCTGCTTCTCCCTCTGCCTGTGTCTCTGCCTCTCTCTCTGTGTCTCTCATGAATAAATAAATAAAATATTTTTGAAAAATATAAAAAAATAAACCCTTCAAGACAATGTTCTAATTTTTCCTTCTATTTTTATTTTTAAAAAGATTTTATTTCCTATTTATTTATTTATTTATTTATTTATTTATTTATTTAAGAGAGTGAGCATGCAAGTAGGGGAGAGCAGACAAGGAGTGAGAGAGAGAACCTCAAGCAGACTAATGAGTGTGGAGCGCCATGCAGGGCTCCATCTTACGACTCTGAGATAATTCCCTGAGCCAAAACCAAGAGCTGGATGCTTAACTGACTGAGCCACCCAGGTGCCCCTAATTTTTGCTTGTAAAAGTCATATATAGTTTTCTTTTTAAATGATTGTTAATAGGTGCTTTTTTTTAAGAGAGAGAGAATGCACAGGCAAGCAGGGCATGTGGGCAGAGAGAGAGAGGGAGGGAGAGAATCTTAAGCAGGTTCCATGCTCAGCATGGAGCAATGCAGGGATGAATCTCACAATCCTGAGATTGTAACCTGAGCTGAAATCAAGAGTTGGACAAATAACCAACTGAGCTACCCAGGTGCCCCTAAAGTCATATATAATTTTTAAAAATTAACATAAAAATAGTTTTCTAATTTACTTGATATTAAGGTTTTTCTCATGGTCCTTATTTCTTCCTAAAGAGTCAAATTTCTCTCTGGTATCATTTTCTTTCAACTTGAAGAAACTCTTTTAGCATTTCTTGCATTATGGGTATATTGGGGACAAATCCTCTTAGGTTTCTTTACCTGAAAATACCTTTGTTTTGCCTTTATATTTCAAGAATATTTTCAGTGGCTATAGAATTCTGGGTTTGCAAGTTTCTCTTTCAGCACTGTGTAGATGTGATTGCATTAAATATGACCACCAAATAAATAAATAAATAAATAAATAAATAAATATGACCACCACCGTGTCTGATGGTAAGTTTGTAATCATTTGAATCATCATTCTCTTGCATGTAACATGTAATTTTTTTCTGGCCTAAGATTTTCCCCTTATTTTGATATTCTGCAGTTTGATCATGATGTGCTTAGACTTAGGTTTCTTCAAATTTATCCTTTGTAGAGTTCACAAAGCTCCTTGAATCTATAAATTCATGCCTTTCTTCACATTTGAGCAGTTTTCTCTATTTCTTCCAATAGTCCAATTTTTGGACTCCAATTAATATATATCAGAACTTTTGTTTTTGTTCCTAAGGTCCCTAAGATTCTGTTCAATCTTTTTCAATCTTTTTTTCCCTCTTTCTCTTCTTCAGATTTAATAATTTCTTTTGACTTATCTTCTAGTTTACTAACTTTTCTGTCATCTCCATTCTGATATATCTGTGGTAGTGGTTAATTTTATGTGTCAACTTGACTGGGCTAAGTGATGCTCAGATAACCGGTAAAACTTATTTTAGAGTCTGTGAGAGTGTTTATGGAAGAAATTAGCATTTAATTCAATAGTCTGAGTAAAGAAAAGCCACCCCCACCAATGTGGTCAAGTATCATTCAATCCACTGGAGGCCCAAATAGAACAAAAGGTAAAGGAAGGCAAACAACTGAAAAAATAGAAATAATTCTCATCAAAGAAATATAAGATAAAGAAGAAACAAATAGAAATTTTAGAACTGAAAAATACAATAACTAAAATAAAAAACTCAATGGGTGGTCTAAACAGCAAAATGAATGGAAAAGAGAAAGGATCTATGAACTGGAAGATAGAACAAGAGTAATTAAGCAATCAGAACAGAAAGAAAATATACTAAAAAGGGGGTGGGGAGGGCTGAGGAGCCTGGGAAACTATAAAAGATCTATAGTATTTAGGTCACCAGAGTACCAGAAAGAGAGGTGAAAGTAGGCAGAGATGAAAAAGCAGTCAAAGAAATACTGGCTGAAATATTCTCAAATTTAGCAAAAGACATAAACCCACATATTCCAGAAGCTGAGAAAATAGGATAAGTCTCCTCCAAGACACATTATAATTGAACTTCTGAAAACTAAAGACAAAGAAAAAAATCTTGAAGGCAGCCAGAGAGGAACATCATATAATCAACAGATGGAAAACAATTTGAATGACAGCAGATTTCTCATCAAAACACATGGAGGCCAAAAATCAGGGTCATAAATTTTTTTAGGTGCTGAAAGAAAAGAACTAGAAGCTTGCAATTCTATATCTAATAAGAACCTCCTTATTTTTTTTTAGATTTTATTTATTTATTCATGAGAGAGAGAGAGAGACAGAGAGAGAGAGAGAGAGAGAGAGAGGCAGAGACACAGGCAGAGGGAGAAGCAGGCTTCATGCAGGGAGCCCGATGTGGGACTCGATCTTGGGTCTCCAGGATCACACCCTGGGCCTCCAGGATCATGCCCTGGGCCGAAGGCAGGCGCTAAACTGCTGAGCCACCCAGGGATCCCCTAAGAACCTCCTTATATCTGCAGTAGAAATGGTAGGGGATGCAAGAAGTTAGCAATTTGTCTGTGAAACACATTCTCCTGACTATGACATTTCCTTTCTCTACTAGAACACTAGTTGCCTCAGGATCCCTGCCCTTAATTCTCTAGCCAGAGATGGTGGATTTTCCAAGGAAGTTTTAGCCACCTGTATACCACCTGCCTCCACTGGACTATATGGGCCTTAGAATAAACCATTAAAAACATGGAGATGTTTATCCCAATTATAAAATTAACATATTATTCTGATGATTAAAGCTAATAATAGTATATTGCATAATTAAATGTTGCTTAAAAAGTAGATCTTAAATATTCTCACCACAAAAAAGAAATGATAATCAAGTGACAGGATGGAGTATTAGCTAATACCATAGTGGCATAGTGGTAATCACTTTGTGATATATAAATGTTTCAAATCAACATGTCATACACCTTAAACTTATGCAATGTCATATGTAAATTCTATCTCAATGAAGCTGAGAATGAATGAATGAATGAAAAGTTTGTTCTAGCTGCATGGTCCAAGTTTTTTACACTGTTATTCATGAGAGAATTGGTTCGCTAGATACTCAACTTCTCTGTAGCGGAAGCAAACCAGGACTTACCATTTTAAAGCTTGCATATGACTAAAATATTGGGCCCAAATATTTTATTTCCTTGCACACACTAAGATTTGAATAAAACTTTATAAAGATATAGTTAGTGACAGCCCAAAACCAATAAGATTATTTTTTTGTAGTTACTCTTTGTACACTAAATCACAAAAATCTCACATTCTGTACTAACACTCTTAGGCTCTTGGTATGTTAATATGAACTTTCAAAACAAAATTTTCAGGATGATGGCATTAGAGAGTTATTCTAAAAAAGAAGTTCTACCTTCATTCTTTTAATAATTACTACACCTCTCCTAACATTCAAAGTGTTTGCTTATTTATCATTAACAATTTGAATTTGGAAAGGAAGGGACAACAAAACTTTAAAGATACAGATTTAGAAATCTTATCTATGTAAAGATCAGTCAGAAATTGGAATAAAACTCTGATATTGTAGCACACATTGGTAGTTTCAAACAATTGTTATTTTCAGAATTTGAGGATATTTTACGACAAATGGTATGCATACCTCTGATACAAAGTTCATATGTATGTTGTTTTAATAATACATGTAAAATAATTTAATTGGTTCTGTTTTACTCTATTCTCCCTGGATGGATATACTGCTTCATGCCTACCAAGATCTATTTTTTCTATCTTCCATACAAACAAAATTATAACTGGGCTTATCTAGCTAGGGACAAAATTGCTGACCCCCACTTGCGGTTAAGTGTAGCCACATGGCCACATGACTGAGGTCCTGCCAATGAAATGTAATGCAAGAGAAGTACGTCACTTCTGACTCAGAGCTTAAGATACATTCTCTTTCCCATCAGTCAGAACCTGCAGTGACCCAATTTTGACCATGCAGATGCCAACAGTGCCTCGGGATGTTAGCACAACATGGTGGGTAGAACATGAGGCCCTAAATGATCACAACTAGAAGGACGTCTGCCAACCTGGAACACTCACAGTACACTGTTATATAACAGAGGAGTGAATGTTTACCTTCTTTAAGAAAATGAATTAATGTCAGGTGTCTTTGTTTCAATAGATCAGCCTTTCCCTAATTAATATGCCCTGGGTTTGGTTTCAAATATTCTAGATAGTAGTATAGGTAGGGAGAACAGATTCTATTCTATTCTAAGCAGCAGGTTCTACAATTGCTCCCTTTTACACAAGGCACCAGGATAAAAAGCACCTGTTATTCTAAGTGTGAGACTCCTTCCAGGCAGCTTTGTCAGCTGATTAGGCAGTAGAACAATGTAGCCAGAAGTTACTGTCTACAGAAACTTGACCAAGGTCAACATAAGAAATAACAGACATGCTTCATTCCCAGAAGCTCTCTTAAATAAGAGAGCTAAAATTAACCATCTTAAAAATAACTCACATTCTTCCCCTCCTGACCTCATTCTTTGTCTCTGGCAGGAACCTGTGCAACCTCCCCCCAGATTTCTCCCAAAGTAAATCTAAGAGGCTCAGGAGCACCATTTTCAACAACCCCAGATGCTGCCTTTCACATCAGAACCTAATTACTGTTTCCTACAAGTGCTTTTCCCCTATTATAATGTTATTACCATGGAGTTCAGGCCCCAATGCCTGGGACATTAGGAGATGGCTGTAAGTTTCCGCTTTCCTTGTGAGAATTGAACTCTTCTTGATTGAATTTGTACCATGTTCTTGGTTTAGCTTACTCTTGAGAACGAAAGAATGCAAAATATTCCATAGTCCTGCCTGCTTTGTCTCTGTGTTGTCTGTCTCATCTTAATGATCCAGTGACCTGTACCATATCTTAGGAACTGACTAAACTCTCAGAGCCTTTTTCAAATACTTAACTTTGATGCCTTCCTCCCATACAACAGTGTTTCCATTTTATTTTTTTCCTCTAATTGATACCTCTCTTACAACAACCTCTTTCTCTTTCTCTCAGATAATGAAAAGATATTTCTTCTTCCAATTTTTTATATCTCTGAATAAAATAGGATTCCTGATTAAGATGCTACTTTGTAACTCTTCCTATTAGAAGTCCCATTCCCCAGCAGGTCCTTTCTGACCACTTCTATGGTGACCTTATAGTCTGTCTGGGGCTCCAGAAATGGCTGCGGTATAACTAAAATAGTTTCTTCTTCCTTAGCACAGAGCATCCTACATTTCCCAGCCCCACTGTATTTTATAGGACCAAGTGACTAATTCTCACTATGTTATTAGAGGGAATCTCAGGGCCAAGACAGTTAAAAAGAAAGTATGCCTTCTCTGCAGTCTTTGTCTTTGCTCCTTGGCTGGCCAGATAGAAAGTGTCCAGGAGGAACTTAAGATCCTAGAGGAAAGCAGAGCCAGTAGACAGAAGGGGCCTGGGTCTCTGAAATATCACTCGCCAAACATCTAATTAGACTCATGGAGCAAGAAACAAACTTGTTATTTCAAGCCACCCAGATTTAGGAACTTGGGAGGGGAAGGAACATTGTTATTAATTATATCATAGCAGAGCCTATTCTAACACACCCAGCAAGTCATTTTTCCTCAGTTATACCCGAATATCCCCTAATCAAAACTTTAAAATCAAAGTATTTATGTAAAAATAGCTAAACCACACAACAAATTTTAAGCACCTTTTATGAAATATTTAACTTTAGTAATTTCTACTATTAATTTTTCTTGGTAGGTTGCTGTGCAGATTGTAACCACCAATATTTTCTCAGTAAAGAGAAGAGATTAGGATGTTTTCAATTCTTTAAGTAAATGTTTTAATTGAACTATAACATATGTACATATATATAGAAAAAAACAAAACTCCTAAGTATACAGCTTCCTGTTTTTTTTTTCACAAAGCAAACAACTGTATTACCAACCCCTGATAAAGATAAATTATCTCCCTTCAAATGTTAACTTCTGAAGACTAGTGTGCCTGTATCCAAACTTCACATAAATTGAATCACATAATATGCATTCCTATGTGATTGACTTCTTTTGCCCAATATTAGGTCTATGAGATTCATCTATGTTGTTGCATATACTTTTATTGCTATCTAGTATTCCATTTTAAGAATGCACCAAATCTAGGGGGCACCTGCCTGGTTCAGTCAGTTAAGTGACAAACTTTTATTTTTGGTTCAGGTCATGATCTCAGGGTGTTGAGATTGAATCCTGGGTCGGCTCCATGCTCAATGCAGAGTCTGCTTGATACTCTCCACCAGAGAGAGCCACCTGGACATGAGTCTCTTGTCGGTTACATATATTGCAAATATTTTCTCCCACTCTATGACTCACCTATTCACCCCCTTAATGGTACCTCTTGATAAGCAGAAGTTCTTTAACAATGTTCAGTTTATCAATATTCTCCCTCTTGTTTAGTATCTAAGAAATCTTGACCTAGTCCAAGTTCATAAAGACATTCTCTTATGTTGTTTTCTAGGAGTGTTATTGCTTTGGTTTGCACAAGAACTGATTTTTGTGTATTGATTTTTAATATGGATATTCAATTGACCTGGCTCTCTTTACTGCAAAGAGTATGCTGTTCCCTACTGCTCTGCAGTGGCACCTTTGCTACATGCTCCATATGAGAGTATTTCTAAATTCTGTTCTGTTCTATTAGTCTATTTGCCCATCATTGTGACAATACTATACTGTTTCATTATCATTTTATGTCTTGGTATTCAGTAGTGAAAGTTTCCCAACTTTATTCTGTTTTAAGATTTTCCTTTTAGGGGAACCTGGCTGGCTCAATTGAGTATGTGACTCTTGATCTCAGGGTTGTGAGTTCAAGCCCCACATTGGGTGTAGAGATTTTTTTTTTTTTTTTAAGACTTTTTGGGACGCCTAGGTGGTTCAGCAGTTGAGCGTCTGTCCTTGGCTCGGGGCATGATCCCGATGTCCTGGGATCACCTCCCGCATCCAGCTCCCTGCAAGGAGCCTGCTTCTCCCTCTACCTATGTCTCTACCTCTCTCTCTGTATCTCTCATGAATAAATGAATAAAATCTTTAAAAAATAAAAATAAATTAAAAATTTTTCCTTTTATATGTATTTCCATATAAATTTTAGAATAGACTAGTCAAATTCTACCAAAAAAAAAAAAATCTGCTGGGAGTTTGATTGGCATTTGCATTGAATCCATAGATTAATATGGAGAGAACTGAAATCTTATAATACTGCTATTTTTTAAAGATTTTATTCATTTATTTATGAGACAGGCAGTCAGAGAGAGCACGAGCAGGGGGAGAGGCAAAGGGAGAGGGACAAGCAGACTCCCCACTGAGCAGAGAGGCTGACCCTGGGCTCCACCCCAGGACCCCAGGATCACAACCTAAGCCAAAGTCAGACGTTTACCTGACTGAGCTAGTGAGGCACCCCATAATATTGTTACTCTCAGATGATTTTCTGCTTATTTTTAAATGCTCTTTGTCTCATAAACTGAAATATAAACTCTGTGAGGGTAGAAGCTTTGTCTACTTTGTTTACTGCCATATCCCGGATCCTAGAAGAACACATGGCACACTGTAGGTTCTCAATAAATATTTTTTTGAAGTAGCTAATTAATGTTCTACTGAGAATGTCTTTGATATCCTCCTCTCTCCAATTTCTTGGTCAATTAAACTTATCCTTTAGATTTGAAATTATCTGCCATTTTCTCAAGGGAACCTTCTCTGATCCCCCAGTTACAGAAACTGTACTTCTTTCTTAGCACTTAACTACTTACTGTTATACAATAATACTAGTTACTATGCAATACTACATATTATTTTATATCAGTCTCCCATTTAGAGTGCAAACTCTGTGGGGACAAGGACCAAACATTTCATACTTACTTCTATTCCCCCAATACCTGGCCTGGACCAGCAACAAAATATTATTACGTTATTTTCTAAAAGAGGCTTAGGCAGTCTCTTCTGTTTCTTAAAAATAGAGTTATTCTATTGCCAACACTTTGCTACCCTAAAACCAAAAATCTCTCCAGATATTTTCTGCTGCTTCTATCTTCTGGATTATTTGGTGGACATTCTCCACCAGACTTTCTGGAGTTGGGGGGGGGGCATCCTTCATGGCCCCCCATCCCAGACTGGCTGAATCAGAAGACTCCTAAATTGGAACTGGAAAAGCTGCATTGCTAACAAACTCTGCAAGTAACTTTTGCACTGATGAGTTTGGCGCCCACTTCCTTGGACCACATTCATGACATGACTGCTTTATCTCTTTGCGCTCCACAATTTGCTTCACGCTGCTCTGAGTCCAGCTACTCCTATCATCTCTGCCCATGCTGTGTTCTGCTTTTGCTCTCAAGGCCATATTTTCTCTTTGGCCCTCTGCCCTCCAAGGACTGCTGGAAGGCCACCCTGGCTGCCTAATTAAGAACCTCATTAATCTCATCTTTATCTTTCTGGTCATGCTGACCACCCCAGCAAGG
The DNA here is from genome assembly GCF_053574225.1 of Canis aureus. Classification (NCBI taxonomy): domain Eukaryota; kingdom Metazoa; phylum Chordata; class Mammalia; order Carnivora; family Canidae; genus Canis; species Canis aureus. Next base: position 20,177,635 of record NC_135618.1, read on the forward strand.
GCCACACACTGTCACAGCTCTCTGATCCAACTTCAGAGACAGTGAAAAGGAAATAGCCCAATATTTAGGGAATTTTGAATCAGGAAATCAAAAGTTGCTGTCTGTGTGATATTGAAAATATCATTTAACTTTTCTCTTCAGGTATAATAATAATACCTGCTATCCCACCTCAGATATGTGAAAATCAAATGACATGATGTATCATGTCAGAACTTTGTGAACTATAAATGAATATATACACATTAACTATAATTGATAACCTCAATCATCCAATTCTTTTTTTTTTAATATTTTATTTTTAAGTAATCTCTACACCCAATGTGGGGCTCAAATTCACAACCTCAAGATCAAGAATCTCACACTGCACCAACTGAGCCAGTCAGGTGGTCTACAATCATCTCCCTCTTTGCAAAATAGGGGGTACTATTTATACTACCCAGTGTTTAATGGGAACGCACATCCTTCCTAGTGCTATTTCATTCCTTCTAAGAAATAAACCAACTGGCTAACTATTGTTTTGTCTGACTTCAAAATATCACATACATTGTACTTCTGGCTGTGTGGTAAAATCTTTTAACATTTTTGAACTTTTTTGTGCAAATCTTGTAACATAATACACAAGGAACTTCTTAACTAACCCTGCCTACTTCCCTAGCTGTATATTGTCTACTTTTCCTCTTTCTTTCCTCCTCCTGTTTTAAAAATAAACTTTTAGGGATGCCTGGGTGGCTCAGAGGTTGAGCGTCTGTCTTCAGGTTGGGTCCCGCAGTCCCAGGATCCAGTCTCACATCGGGCTCCCTGCATGGAACCTGCTTCTCCCTCTGCCTCTGTCTCTGCCTTTCTCTCTCTCTCTCTCTCTGTCTCTGTCTCTGTCTCTCATGAATAAATAAAAATCTTAAAAAAATAAACTTTTAGTTTTACAATATTTTTAGATTTACAGAATAATTGCAAAGATAGTAGTATAGTGGGTTCCCACATACTCCGATCCCAGTAAAAACTTATTCTCTTACTTACTGGCATTTTACATTAGTATGGTACTGTTGTCAGTGTTCACAAATCAATATTGATACATTATTTTTTTAAAGATTTATTTATTTATTTGAGAGAGAGAGAGAGATTGTGTGTGTAGGCAGGAGGAGGGGCAGAGGGAGAGGAAGAGAATCTCAAGCAGATTCCCTACTGAGTAGTGAGCCCACCTCAGGGCTTGATATCACAACCCTGAGATCATGACCTAAGCCAAAATCAAGAGTTGCTGCTTAACCAATTGAGCCACCCAGGTGGCCTGATACATTATTATCAACTGAGGCCCATTCTTTATTTAGATATCCTGTTTTTACCAATTCTCTGTCCCAGCATCTCACTCAGGGTACCACATTACATTTGGTTACCCTCTCTCTTGTTCTTATCTTTCCCTTTCTTTTCCTTTTCCTTCCTTCTTTGCTTATTTATTTGTTTGTTTCTTCTCTGTTCTAAACACTGTACATATAAATAAGCATGGCTTTTTCTTAAATCTAGTCAGAAAAACTGAAAAAGAAAATTTAACTAATCAATTAAGATAATTAAGATCTATGTTAAGAAGAACACAAACAGTAGACCATCAGAAGCCACACTTAACAGATTCCACATAATAAGTAATTCCATCTGATTTTTTTAAAGATTATTCTTGGTGGGAGTTAAAGTTGTAGCAGAAACATCTGTTAAGGAAGCTACTATAACAGTCCAGGTTGGAGATGATAGTGGCTTGGATTGAGCTGGAACAGTAGAGACAGAATTAGAAATGTTAACTATATTCCAGAGAAATTTTTGAGGTAAGAACTAGGAGACTTGTTGATACATGTAGATGTGGAGGATGAGGACAAAATGGAATCAATCACCAACCTCTTACTATAGATCTTCTATACTCTAGCCATACCCATCACCTATTCTTCACACTCACCTTGAGAGCTAAGGTCCCAAACTCTTACATTTACTAAATCCTCTGGCTAAATGCCCCTTGTTCTCCCAATTGTTGGTAAATAATTTCTCCTTGATATTATTTCTTCTTTAATATTCTTCACCACTTCTGGGAAGCTTCCCCTGCAATGCCTCCCACGATTCTACCTTCTTGAGTTAAGGGGCTTTCCTTTCCTTCTCTTCCCCTAGCAGCCTGCACATACTTCTATGCTAGCTTGTACCACCCCATATTGTACTTACATATTTGCTTACATATCTGTCCCTTGGAGGAATTGTGTCATTTCATAGTATAGTACCTGGCACAGAGAGGAGTAAATGAATTGATTGACTCTTTACTATAATTTCACAGAAACAGAAAAAATAATATTACTTATAGTTTTCATATAAGAAAACCATTATCAAAGCAATGACTAAAAAAAAAAAAAAAAAAAAAAGCAATAACTAGTCAATCTAAAATATAACAAATGTCATCTACCTTGTACTTCAAACTTTCGATCTTTTGGAAGCACATTCCTTTTTAAAACTTGCAATCTGGATGTCTCTTTTATTCTAGAATATATTTCATAGACCTCTTTATTGGGAGACATCTGTAGAAGAGTCACATTATTTGTAAAGTTTCAGCCAACATTTCTTAATTCTATTACTCTTGGTTTCACAGAAGAACTCTGGCCTCCATTTCTAAAGTTAAGAATCACTCATGTAAGTCAAAGAACTAAAACTCCAAACTTTGATTCATTGAAAATTTATTATGAACATTACTAAGAGTGTGAATGTGCATGTATGTGTTTCAATTCCTTTTCTTTTAGATTACTGTCTTCTGTTTCATTTCAGTGAAATGAGAGTATGGTTATGTAGCTTATTTAATTAGCTTGATTTATAAATTTAATCAGCATGATTATAAGGATCTTTTCCTTCTCATAAACATATTAGCCTTCTATTTATTTGCATATTAGAAACATGTTCACAATTTTGTCATACTTTTGTAAGTAATAGACACTGCATTTCCTAAAATCAAGAGCAACTTTCAACAAGTATGCTTTGTTCAACTTATATATAGATTCCTTTCTCTTTTTTTTTTGTATATATTTTTATTTTTTTATTTTTTTTTGTATATATTTTTATATTGGAGTTCAATTTGCCAACATATAGCATAACACCTAGTGCTCATCCCGTCAAGTGCCCCCTTCAGTGCCCATATATAGATTCCTTTCAAGAGTTTTCTCAGGGAAAAAAAATTCTGTTAGTCCTATTTTCTTGTCTAATGCAGCATACTATAGTTTAAAATACTCAGAAGGCCTGGAGTTAAGGTTATACAACTGCAGCTATTTTTTAAAGCTTTTAGACATCACTGTCTTAAAAATACTAGCTAATTCCCTGTGAAAAGGTGCTCTAGAAGTCTTAACTCCAGCGTGGGAATCAGAAAATTGTGGCTTATTACCATACCATAAAGACTCAAAGTTGGTCGCTGAATTTATGTAAACTATAAATATTTAGCTATTTATTCTGATAATGTTTGGAATACTCTTTTTTATATTTACTTGTTAGTTTCAGTCAATAATACCACTGACAACATTTAAATTCCTAGAAGGTAAGATCCGATTCTGTTGAACATAACTCTATTTTGTATTTTAGATATTGATATGTACACATCTGGATGCTTCTAAAGTAATATTTGATGATAATATGGCTGTTTTCTTCTGGGACAATACTTCTTTCTCCAAAACTATCAAATACAGTCAGAGGGGCATATTCAATTGAAAGTTTTCTTTTAAGGGTGCTTGGTTTAGCATGTGATTCTTGATTTCGGCTCAGGTCATGGTCTCGTGAGATGGAGCCCCATGTCAGGCTCCGTGCCCAGCAGCAAGTTTGCTTGAGCTTCTCCCTTTCCCTACCATCTCTCTCTCTCTCTCTCTCTCTCTCTCTCTCTCCCTCTCTCTCCTTCTCTCTCTCGAATAAATAAATATTTTTTAAAAAGCTATTTTTAAAATAATCTTTCACTATTAAAGAATTCTGACCTCTGACTCTGTTTTATTTTTGACTCTTACCTATGGAGGAGTCCTATCTCTCTAAAAATGAATATCTTGTTTTCATTAGATAAACATTTAGCTGTAGTCTGAACTCCTCTTGAGGTAAAGTTTCCCTGTTGCCACCATCTCCAGAACTTAAATAGGAAGTCTTTTATTGTATTCCATACTAGCCCTCTTCATATTTTACTAAATCAACTATGTCTAAGCCAATTCAATCAAAATGCTCTTGAGCTTCTATTAAAGATTTTCAAGGCAGGATAACTCACATCTCTAGTGATAACAGTTAGTATGCAAAGAAGGAGAAAGAGGAGAAAAAAGGGGAGTGGAGTGGAGGGAGAGATCTTTACAAGACCATTGAAAACAATGACTGTTCTTATTAAACCATTTTCCCAATTTCATCAGGATTTGAGCAGGTAAGAATAGCAGAATACCAGGATATGATTCAATGGTCACTTGTGTTTCCTTAATGCCATATCATGCCCAGATTCCATGTCCCTTAGAAACTGGGCTTTTGCTAAAACATGAACAATAGCCAAATCATTTTCCCTTTTCCCTAAACACAACTGAGAGCCCCAAATCTGATTTATTTTCACCCTAAAGGTGAAATTGCTTAGAAATAATCCAGAACAACTTCATCAACATGAATGGAAATATTTTGGTTACCAATACCTAGAAACATGCAATTAAGGCTGTGAGGTAGAGACTTGTTATCCAGTATCCATTCTCCCCTCCTCCACTTTGCATTGAAATTTTTGAATTTTAGCTGCTCATGATAAAAGCTACGTTTCCCCCCGTCTGACAGGCAGCTAGGTATAGTCACGCTACTGACTTCTGGCCCATGGAATTGGAGTAGTAATAAACAAACCCCTTTGTTTATTTGTTTATGCCCTCCATACACTTTTATGCCAACTGGAATGCAGAAGTGATACTTACACTATGTAATTTGAGACAATATGTACATGAGAAATACCTTGTGGCAATAGGACAGAAGTCTGGATTTCTGGACAACCTCATAGAGCAAAACTACCCTTCTAGCCCTAGAACACCAATGGCAAGACTGTTTCATTAGAATAAATGAAGAAACAAATGTCTGCCTTGGTTAAGCCATTGTTGATTTGGTTCTGGATCTAGGCGCTGAACCTATCTATCATCTAATACTACTGGTATGCCAATGAGTTAGATAGAAGATTAACTACAATATCCTAAGACTAAAAAAGTAAAAATGATGTTCAAAATGACGCAAAGGAACTCAAATGTAATTAAAAAATTACATCATAGGTGAAATGCTGAAATTTAAATTTAAATATTTTTAAAAGCCTGGTATATCATTTGAAGATTGAAGACAGAATACTGAAATTGGTAAAAGTTTGAAAAATAGCAAAGAATATTCGAAAGGTTAGCAAACATGTCAGAAGAAATCAAAACAATCATATCACAGATAAAAGGCTACATTTTAGTTTTAAACAAGGAACAATCAGTATTTTGAATTGGTAACAGTTTGCAGAAAGATTTGACATCCCTTTTGCTCAAAACAGTGGAAAGGAAATGAGGATGTCTGGAAAAGATTATTAGTATGAACTGTATGTTTAATATCTCAACTAATATTCATTATTTCACCAATAAAATAGTATACGGGAAGTATTAGGGAAGGATCAATAAAATTGACTCAACTACCTTAAAATGGTAAAAGATGGGTAAAAGACGAGAAATGACAGGATCAAACACATAATAAATCTGACTACTGATTTCTAGAAATAAATCAAGTTCAAAAATTCTGTTTGAAAAATTGGTGAGAGAATCCTATTGATAAAATGGAAATGTCATAGAAAAGGTGTGCCTGGGTGGTTCAGCCTGCCTGCCTTCAACTCCGGTCATGATCCTGGGGTCCTTGATTGAGCCCCACTTTTGGCTCCATGCAACTCCATGCCCAGGGGGGTGTCTGCTTATCCTGCTCTCTGCCCCTCCTCCACCCCAACCCCTCAGCGCTCTCTCTCAAATAAATAAATAAAACCTTAAAAAAAGTCATAGAAAAAGTTTGCAAAGGAATCGGTATATTCTGATTTTTTAAATTTGTATTATTGATATGGGAGAAAGAAGATGAAAGTAAGGTGCAAATACAGATAAGAATGAGGGGCACTGAAAGTCAGTAACGGTATGAATTATAATTTCAGCTTCACATGAACTTTGTCCTTGATTGGGAATGTGAGCAAAACTGAGCAGATTTCTTACAATTTATTTTTGTTCAGCACATAGCAGGTTTTCAAGATCAATAGTTTCCAAGCTTTTTCAAAAAGTGATACTAATCTGTTTTCAAAGATAATCTCGTGTAAAAGCCCAACATACTTCGCAAGCAGTAAACAGAGTCGCTCTGCCTAAGGCTAAAGCAGAAGCAATTGCCAGACCCAGGACTCCAGCCGCCTAGACTGCTTGGCTTTTCTGTATGTCTCTTCTCATGAGCTAGAGGATTATTCAAAGGTAGGGGGATTCCTTGGAGTCTTAGAGGTTCCATGAAAACTCATTTAAATGCTATATTTATATTCTTACCAGTTTGCTGCCCTGATCAGTGACACCATTCACATCTAATTGCCTGGATAGCAAATACTGGTTTCCTCATGGGAGGAAATTGTAATTTCTTTTAACCAATATTTAGTACCCTTCATTTTAGTAAAAATATCAAGTTAAGTTGGTCCTGTTTTTTCCATGGTAGGTGAGTTAACAGCTAGGCATTATTTATTACCCTTTTCTGAATGCAGATATAGAATCTCTGCCCACCATTTGAGAGACACTGTTCAATAGTAACAAATATTTGGTCAGGTTCTGAATAAGAAATTGTTTAAAACTTTTTGGTTCTGGTTTTTAAGAGGGGGAAAATTTTTGGACACCTTCCTAACTTTTAGGACTTTTTACAAAGATCTCTCTCTTTCTCTCACCTACTTTTAAAAAGTGATTGACAATCTCTTAGAAGTTCTGAGTCATGCTATATATTCAACTACTCATTCTGAGCCATCACTGATGTCTTGGGTCCTGTGCTCTGAAGACCCAATTGAAGATGAAACTGAACACTGAGTTCCGAGCTTCCTGCTACCTCTGGCCAGACCCAGAGCCACAACGTATATTATACTATAAGACTTACCAGTGATGGAGGAAAGAATACAATACCTTTCCAAAAATATGCTTATTAATTCCTGGTAGAAGACAATAACTTCTTTAAATATGAAAAGTATATATATCTTTTTTTGTAATTTTTATAATCTGAAATTAATATGAAATCTTATCGTCATTAAGGAAAAAAAGAATAAATATAATTCCAATGCCAAATAATAGAAAAGAAAAACATACCACATCATATCAACCAACTAAATGTTTTATAACAATGTATTGGTAAATTACTATCATTATTTAGTATAATGAAGAATTCTCTAATAACACTTGTTTATTCAATCCAAAATTAAAAACCACCAAAATTGACATTAATGCTGCAAAACGTTGTTTTGTTTTGTTTTGTTTCATTTTGCCTGGCCATACTATACTGTGATGCTCACTGGAAATAGAATTTCAAGGGTTAAGAGAAATAAATAGGGTCCAAAGTTTTCTGTGATTCCATAGCCCTTTAATCATAGTGCTCCTGGAATAGAAGAAGAGTGGGGATAGACTCGAACAGCTTCAGGGAACTAGCTACTTTGGAACACTAAACCATAGTCCCCGAGCAAATTCCATTTTAACAATAGCCACAGAGTCCTTTCTAAAGTATTGCCTCATCTTTAATATTTTAAACCCAATGCCTTAAGTGATATACTGGTTATTTTCCTCTCTCTAGATGATTCTTGCTTTGATGAGTTACTTTATGTCTCAGGGTTTCAGCACATGGTCTGCTGGGTATGGCAAAAACATTTCACATTTGCCTGCTGAGATTTCTGTATACTTCTGACAAGCTGTTGGATTTAGGGGTAAAGAAGATTTTCTCTGAATGTGCTTCTTTGTTCTATCTTGGGTTTTAAAATAATTTTCTTATAAATCCTCAACCTTTTTTTCTTATTGAAAGTGAATGAAAAATAAGCAGAAACCTTATTATAGCTTAGTTTTGGCCTAAGCAGTACAATAGAAAAGCTTTGAAAATCCATAATCCTTGTGACTGAAAAGTTCATAGTTTTTGGTTTCTTACAAATTAAAGTTAAATAGACTCAGCTATGTTGTGGAAAAAGTATAACTTAAAATCGTGTTTTCCAAGGTTTGAGCATAGTAGGTGCTTACCAGATTTGCATTAATTACTTTCTTTTGAGGCCATCAGGAGGTTCTTCCTTCTTCTACCCACAGAACCATTATTTTTTTTCCACAGAATTATTATGCCAAAGTCATCCTTGAAACTCTTGCAGAACTGAAATAACCCTGCTTAATGAGCGTCTGATTTCTTTACTTACTATACTATGAAATTGGACTTTCAAACTCATCATTGTATTTCTTTTAGGGAGAGGGGCAGAGGGGAGCATGGGGTGTGACTAGGAACACAGGCTTTGACATTATCTAGACCTGTGTTGGACTAGAGCTCACCCAGATAAATCACTGCACTTCTCTGGGCCTCTGTCTCCTCACCTACAAAATGGAACAAATAATACCCACTCTAAAAATGTCAGTGAGGAAATAAAATTATGTATGTAGAGTAGAACTTGTTTCAATGACTTGCAATATGAAAGCTCAGTAACTGAGCATTGTTATTGTTGCCATTAGTATCCAGTGTCTGAAGTGTCATAGGAGAAAAACAAAAGACTTAAGTGTTAATGTATTTATAAACGTATGTCTTCTGTAAGCATGCTAAGCACTTTATACATATGATATGAAGAACATGCAAACCTGTCATTTTCTAGAGAATATACTGAAGCATTAGATTTCAACATTAAATTATCAAAAATAATTTATTGTATATTCACGTGTTTATGGAACCAGGACTAGCCCTGGGAGGGGAAATGAAAAAAAAAAAAATCCTGAGGCTTTATATAATATAATATCTATTCAGTCCTTCTAAGGTTCTAGGTTAAACAATAGTTTAATTTTTCCTCTGGCTTTTAAATTTTACCCTGTAATACATTTTGCTGTCACCACATGTAATAAGTTATCCATTGGAAAGAGCGAAATGAAGGTCATATCACACTTTTTAATACTATTTTAATGATATTCTATAAATTTGATAATTAAATGAAATGAATCAGCCTAACAACACTAAAAAATCAGAGTAAAGCAAAGTTAAAAAAAAAATCTTCCTAAGATACACATTTCAATGATAAACACTATCTCCACTTACCCTTATAATATTATCTAGAAATTTTAATATACTGACTCTTGGCTACTTCTTTTGTACTTGTAATGAAACTTACTCCATCCCAAATCATTTTTCTTAGAAAAGACTTAATCTTCACGTCTTCCCTTTTACTTGTACCATTCTGCAGCTGCCTTGCTTTTAACTTTTGCCATGTTTTCTCTAGAGCTCTTTGTCTAACACCAACCCAGCTTATCATTGCTTAAAATCTCCCTTAATTTTCTCCCTCACTTAGATAGGCTGGCTTAATTCAATCCTTCCTGATTTTTTCCTTGCAGGACACACAGCAGAAAATAACTGTAGTATTTAAAATTTTTGTCATAACAAGTAAGAAATTACAACTTAATTATTAATATAAGGTTAAATGTATCATCTTGCTATTTGTTTTCTATGTTTCCATTTATTTTTTTTTGTTCCTTTTATCCTCCTCTTCTGCCTTCTTTTGTATTTACTGAACATGGTCTATTATTATAATTTATCTCTCTTTTTTTTTTTTTTTAGCTTATTAGCTGTCTTTTGTCTTCTTATTTTTAGGGTTGCTTTAGGGTTTATAGTGTATTAACATGTCACAGTCTGCCTTCAAGCAATATTTTGGCATTTCACATATAGTGTAAGAAATTTAGGATATATTTCCACCTCTCCCTTCATAGCCTTTGTGCTTTTGCTGCCATCATTTTACTGCTACTTATTTTATAGTCACCATAACATATTATTATGTTTGTATAACAATAATCTCTTAAAGAGATAAAACAATAGGGGAAAAAAACATGTATTTTCCAGGAGAGATATCATTTCTGCCTGCTGTACATTCTTATGTGCCGATCCATATTTCCCAGTCGTATCATTGTCCTTTTGCCTGAAAAACTTCCTTTAATTAGCATTTTTGCAGTGAAGGTCTGCTGGTGATGAATTCTTCCAGCTTTGGTATGTCTAAAAATTATTTATTTTGCCTTTGTTTTTGAAAGATATTTTCACTGGGTATAGAATTCTGGACCATAGTCTTTTTCTCGTTTAAAGATGTTGCTCCAGCATGTTCTCTTTTGCACTGTTTCCAGTGAGAAATCTGCTATAATTTTTGTTTCTTTGGACCTAAATATCTTTTTTCTTTCTCCTTTGGCTCCTTTTTTTGATTTTTCTTTTCATCACTGGGGTTAAGCAGTTTGAATATGATGCTCCTCTATGTAACTTTCTTTTTCTTGCACTTTGGCTTTATTGAGCTTCTTCACTCTGTTGGTTTATATTTTTCATCAAATTTGAAAATTTCTTGGCTGTTGTTTCTTCAAATATTTTTTCTGTTTCTCATTCTCTTCTCCTTCAGAGATTTCAATTACATGAATATTAGACTGCTTGATTGACTCATTTTTAAAAATTCTCTTTTCTCTTTGTTCCATTTAGGATGGTTTCTATTACTATCGTTGAGTTCACTAATTTTTTCTTCTGCAATGCCTGCCTAATCTTCTGTAAGTCCATCCAGTATAATTTTATTTTACATATTATTTCATCTCTAGAAGTTAGAGTTGGGTCTTTTTTGCATCTGTAATGTCTCTATTTCACTTTTTGGTGATGTGGAATACAATTAAAACAATTGTTCTAGTGTCTTTGTCTCCTAATTGTAATTTTGTCAGGTCTGGGTCAGTTTCAATTGGTTACTTTTCTCCCTATTATAGGTTATATCTTCCTGCTTCTCTATATAGCTAGCAATAATGGATTGGGAGTATTGTAAATTTTAACTTTTTGGATGTTAGATATTTTTGTACTTCCATAATATTGTTCTAGGACACAGGCTAAGTTACTTGGAAACAATTTAATCTTTTTTGTGTCCTGCTTATAAGATTGGTAGACAGAAGCAGAGTAGCCCTGAGTTTAGGGCTAATTATGAGCCACTATTGAGGCAAATAGCTTTTATATACTTTACTCTCTAGTCCCCTTTAAGCCTTGAGGATTTCCTGTCTGATTGGTAGGACATGGGTATTATTCCTAACCCTGTTACTTTGAATCCATTTGGGTGATTCTTCCCAGGCCTAAGGCACATGCTTCCTAGCCAAAGGTAAAATTTTCTCCTTTCGTGGCTGTGCTTATGAGTACACAACTGACTTCTTGAGAAGACCCTCTGTAGGTCTCTGGGGTTCTCTATGTTATCTGTCTTCTCTTTAATACTCTTTCCTGTGAACTCTAGCTGCCTTGGGTTCTACCTACCTTCTCAACTCAGAAATTCCTCCATAATCCATCTGAGTTCCCCCTTCCTGTGCTGTCACCTGGAAATTCTCTGAGTATACTGTACATATCAAGCCATTAATGGATCAATAATAATAATTATTATAACTATAATTATAATAACTTTTGAAGTTAGCAACCTTATGAACTTAAAAACTTAGAGAGACTAGGGTGCTCATGATATACAAAAAGACTGGAATCTTGTTCTCCAAGTGGGCATCTGCCTAGGCAGTAGTCTTTTTTTTTTTTCTTTTTTTTTTTGGCAGTAGTCTTTTTGATTGTACATGATCCTGCATGGGCAGGAAAAAAATAATTTGAGGGGTATAGAGAAAAAGGGGTTTGGGGAAGTAGGCATAGCAATAATGCATGAGTTACCCATAGATAACACATATATCAGGAGAGTAGGACTTTAACTATCTTTCTTTTTTTTTTTTTTAAGATTTTACTCATCTATTCATGAGACACACACACACACAGAGGCAGAGACATAAGCAGAGGGAGAAGTAGACTTCCTGCAGTGAGCCCAGTTCAGAACTCGATCCCAGGACCCAGGATCACACCCTAAGCCCAAGGCAGACACTCAACTACTGAGACATCCAGACATCCCGGGACTTTAACCATCTTACTTGTACCCCAGCTAGATGGGAATACTGCTGGTTGAAGTGACCCCAGCAGCAAGAGGCAATGGTGTACACCATTCTCAAGGGTGTCAAGAAAGTAGTTCCTCTGAAGGATACCACAAGGGCCCCTACTGGAACCAGCCGATGGACATCTGTCAGACAGAGGGCACAAATGCCCAGTCAACATTAACTAGAGAAGCAGTGATGTACCACAATCTTGTAATGGGTTCAACTAAATAAAAAGACTGATGGCCTTTATCACTTTTCTGTGCCCTCAAGCCCAAAAGAGCTTGAAAAGGGAGAAGAAAGGAAGAGTAGTAAAAAGGAAGTCCTATCCCCCTGTCCTTGTCCCCTGAGGCACAATCAAGCCAAGGGTGATTGGAGGGAGATAAGAATACAGTTTTTAACTGAAGTTTAACTGTATTTACCTAAATCTGTTGAGAGAGCAATGATTAGAGAAAAAAACACTTCATGTTTATTTCCCAATGACTGCAAACTGCTAGATAAATTGGTTACATTTTTACCCCCAGCACATAAGAACTATTTGCTAACTAATCAATTAATAAACCCTGGTTATTTGGAATTGTAATTTTTAGATGATATAAGTAAATAATGCAAATAAAAATGTCAGGACTAAATCTTAGCCATTAGGCAGCCACCTGGATGCTCCACCATTTATTTTGATCAAAGGAACTCAATCATATGAAACTGGTTCTTGAATATAAAAGCAATTATTTTAAAATTTTCTTTCTACTATCAAATTGAATATTACTTTTGTGTTGTTTTCAATATTTGTTATGAATTTCTCACTTTCTCTACATTAGGAAAAACAAGATGGCTTTACAAAATCTTGTCTGGGGCTAAGGTGATATCTGTGTGATAGTTCTTTGCTGTAAAAAGATAAGTGACCCACCCAAAATAACCCCCACCCTCATTTAGCATCAAATGTTAACCCTAGTGAATTTACACTGTCCCGTGTGATAGGTAGTCTCCTTACCACTAGATGGCCTGATCCTCTCAAAAAAAGAATAAGAGCAATTTAATATTGGAGATTCTGACACTAATTGCCTTGTAAGGAAAGAGAACTAAGTTCAAGTGTATGAGACTGACATATTTTTATTTTAATAAATAAGCTTTAGTTGACTTTTCTTGATATTATTTAAAAGATTATTCCGACTTCTACTAATATATTTTAATTAATAACTCTCCATTTCATCTTTTTCCCATGCCATTTTTTTCCTATTGCCATTTAAAATTCTCGGAATATCTTGCTATGGTAATCATTAGGAATAAACTAATTCCCATTATCACACATTTTTTTCCAAACCACATAATTATAGTTTCATCATCAGAAAGATGATGTCTTTCATTTGTCTTTGAAGCATTTCATGGGGGGGGGGGTGTGTGGCTGGGGGAAGGAAGGAAGCTTCACAGTTATAAAAAATAAAAAGTCCATTGCTCTTCCATAAAAATCCTTTGGAGTTAATAAAGAATTAAAATTCTTTAATAAATAAATACTTAAGATATAATTTTATCTCCTTTTACATTCATAGAACTTGCAATTATTCGGGGCTGAGCATTAAGTCTGTAGCTAATTTGAAGACCTCAAATCCCTGTTCCCCTCTTAGGTGCAAGTTGCCTTTAGGTTATTTCCCTGCTCATTAGTACCTCGACCACAGGATGGACAAGGAAAACAAAAGCTCTGCTCTTTTCGAAATGCACTCCTGGAATATAAATGACTGGGGCTGCAATAACTCATGTCCTTTATTTAGAAAGGAAATAGATAGAAAAGAATTAAAGATGAGATGTGTCAGGCACAGCTTTCTGTACCAAGCCCCACAGGCATAGCAAGGCTGAGACAAGTCCAGCTTTTAAAAGGTAGGAATATAAGATCTCTTGTTCAGGTTCTTGGAATTTTCCTCCATTCATATTTGTGAGCATGATTAAAAATACCTCACCTTTGGTGCTTTCCATGACCATGCCATTTTGTAAGCCCAGAAAGGTGGCACCACCTGGCACCACACAGACAATATACATGTTTCTATGAAAACCCCACTTTATTGTATATTCATGTGCAGATCGAGTATTTCTTAGCTTTGCTGAGACTCCAGAAATTGAGTCCTGAAGGGATGCCAACGTTAGAGCTAAGACAGATGACCAAAATCAGGGTTCTAATCCCTGGGGATAGTAATGCCCTGGGGATACTTTACCATGGAAAGTTAAGGCTACCATGGCTGCATTCAAATAGTAAAGTTCAGACTTACTGAAATATTTCCAATTAATCTATGAACCACAAAATATGTAAGATAATAGCAATTGCTTTCCAGAGTTATTAGAGGATGTTATTATTATTAGATGATTACAAATGTGAATAATGTACTTAACACAAAACCTAGTATATTAATAGATGCTCAAAAAACAATTGCTATTGTCATTAAATTAAATATAATAAAATACAGTCAGTATGACAATAATCTTCATTATGCAGTCATTTATAGTACCTACCAACAAATTTATATTATTATTAGATAATTTAGAAAGTATCTCAGAACCAGGCAGTATCTGAGGGTCCTTGGCTCCCACATCCAGCCAGTTACCATTACCCACTACAGCTCTGAATGCACCCAACAGTCCTATATAAGCTAGCATGAAATGGCCCCATACAAAGCCCCTTAGAATTTCTTCAAAACTTATCTGCCCTCTCTTGACCTTCTGTGTCTTTTTAGGTCCCTTTCATATCTTGATTCCACACCTTCCATTATCCCCATGACTTTGGTCATTTACCCTAGCTCTAACCTTGGCATCCCTTCAGGACACAACTTCTGGAATCTAAGCAAAGATAAGAAATACCCAATCTGCCACTTTCACCCCTGTGGGAGGCTGATGGCTGAGGAAGTTCTGGCAATTCGACTTTACTGATTCTGATGAAAGTAGCAGACATATTTCAAACTAGCTTCTGCAAAAGAATTTATTGGTAATGATTCTGACTCCCAATTCCAGTGTGGAAGTGGGGAGTCCCCACACCACCTAGCAGTTCCCTCATAGCAACTGGGTGGTCCTACCATTCAATTCATTTCTGACACTATCCACCTGAAGATAGCCTCAGATCCTACAGGTTAAGGGGTCAGTCCGACAGGACTATCCCCCTCCACCACCTTTCAGAGGCCAGTCACAAGCCCTGATTATCACTTGTGCTTCTGAACAACTGGCTGTAGATTGGAGGGTCTAATGCCCCACTTTTCTTGGTTTCAATTAACTTGTTAGAATGGCTCACAGAACTAGGAGAAACAGTTGACTTACTAGATCATCTGTTGTAGTGTGAAACTGAGTAACTCTTTTAAGATGGAGTCAGAAGGCCAGAAGGGGGAGCTCTCATGCCCCATCACTTGTGATCAGTTGCAGGCTCAAACAGGGAGGAGAGTACTTTGCATTCCCAACACGGAAAAGGCTACTTTGCTGCTCCATCTGGAAGAGGAAATAAATTCTCCTTGTTTGTCTATAAGCTCAGCCTATAAGAAAATGGTACAACTCGGTAAGTGAGGAAACTGTTACCACCCTGAACTCTCACTTTCCCACAACAGACTTTCAAAGCAGCTTCTCCTAATTTCTTCCTTTTCTCTGCAAAGTAACATTCCTCACTTTGATTATTGGACTTGACAATGGTTTGACAGAGCTTGTGTGTCAGAATTGAAATTCCTCTGCTCTTCCTAAATAAACCCTTTTGCTGGTAAGAATAGCTTTTTACTTATAAGTTCAACATTATGAAAGGACTTCAGGATATAATTTAGAAGAGCCAGATGGCTGAGATATATAGGACAAAGTATAACAGGGGGCACAGAACTTCCATGACCTCTCTGAGGGCACCATTCTCTCTGAATCTCCACATGTTCACCAACCTGGGAGCTCTCTGAAACCTATTCTTTTGAGTTTTATGGAGGCTTCATTTCATAGACATGACTGATTAAATCAGTGGCCATTGGGGCCTGATTCAATCACTAGCCCCAACCCCTCCTTGTAGGTGGGAGGAGGAGGAAATGAAAGTTCTAACCCTCTAATCACATTGTTAGTTCTCCTGGCAACCAGGCCCCATCCTTAGGTGGGTTCCAAAAGTGCTGCCCTCAATGTATTTATTTTTATGTAGGCAACAGAGTTTTCAAATGAATACCATCTTTGTTCATGGGAAGATTTCAAACTTACCAGATGTCTCAATGCAAATTGCAAATTCCCAGGAAAGGATATGATTGGCCCAGTTAAGGTCAAGTGTCCACCTTGGTGCCATCAGCTATGGACAAGAAACAGACTCATGTAATGCAAATATAGCAATCCAAGGTCCACTTTTATGTTCTCAGAAAAGAGATGTGTCATCAGATACCCTGAATGGTGTCTTCTACATGGTATATTTCCCATTTCCCCCTTATTTTCCATTATCATTGCCACCGTTCCTGCACGTTCAAGATAGTAGACCTGCCCATTCACTGATCCCCAATACTTTCCTATTCTATCTTTTCCACCTCTGACTTCTTTCATTTACTTTCACCTCTCTTGTTTTAACTTCTTGGTTCATACCTCAGTTTTTATTTCTGCTCCTGGTCTGTTCCTGATTTTGTGTCCCATGACCACTTACTTGGCACATTGAACTTCAACTTTTCTTTATGATTTGTAACTTGACTTAATTCTTTTGACCCAGAAAATCCACTGACTTCTTCAGATGAAGAGTCCTGTTATGATCCAGAACGCCACTCCCTGGTCCTTTGCCCATTTCAGCAATGGTCCCATGATGTAAGGGAGAAAGAGAACACAAGCCTATTACCACTTCTAAATGAATATAATATTCCTAGAACATTCCTTTGATCATATCATTCCTTGCCTCAAAAGTTCTTCCATGATTATTTAGCCTGATAGTCAAAAGTCTTTCAGAGTTAGGTGCCAAACTACTTTCCCAACCTTTTCTCTCCTTATTTCTTTACATGAAGGTTCTAACCCATGCACATTTCCTAAATGCCTTACACAGAATTGCATCGTGAGTCTATGGTATACCTGGCACATGGGGCTCAATGTGAATAAATGCAGTGAATATTGGTCTTGCATAATTTGACTTATTTGGTCCTGAATAGTTTTTAGCATATAACTATATGGGAGATGTGAGAAATTACACTGAATTGGTACTGATAGTATGAAATATACTGGTTTTGACATTTTTCTTTTCTTTCTTTTCCTTTTTTTTTTTTTTTTTTTTGGTGGGGGGGGGCGGTTTGACTTTTAAACCAAACTTCTGGCGACAGCTTATTTCCTATTTGTCTTTTTTTTTTTTTTTCATAAAAATAGAGTGTAGAATAGGAAAGGAAAATATCCTAGCTATTTGCATATGCTAGTTGTTTGAATTCCAAGATAAACAAAAACTTACTGTATTCCTAAATCTGTCCTTAACTAAATGCCAGGAACTTGAGCTGTATTGTGAAGCCATCTGTAATTTTCTGCCCCTAGGATCTTTTGGCCTCTGGACAATACTGTTGCTTATCCTTTTTATCACCCTTAGCCAAGTAAAATGAGACAAAGCCTGTTTTGTATGCAATAAGAGCAACCACTTCAAGTTAAATTCTTTAGAGTCTATTCTCACATTATTTTGTGTCACAGATATAAATACTTTGACCTTCACTCTCTAAAATCTGCCTTTTAGAGGTCTTAGTGAATCACAAACTCTAAAAAATGATTTAAGTATTAACATTTTTTGCAAAAAAAAAAAAAAAAAAACAAACCATTTTTTGCTAATGTATGAAGACGCTGTATTGTCAAAGAGATGTTTTACTATTAAACAGACTGCCTGTTTAGGCTCACCACATAAACCAAGCTTTAGTGTGGCTATCAATAAATATTTGTCAAATGAATGAATAAATGAATGAAAATATAAAATAAGAGAATTGTGCATTTCTGGTCAATGGAAGCTACATTGTAGTTGTTTTTAAGATTTATTTATTTATTTGAGAGAGAGAGAGAGAGAATGAGGGAAGGGGCAGAGGGAAAGGGAAGGAGAGAATCCCAAGCAAATTTCCCAATGAGCTCAGAGCCCCATGTAGGGGCTCGATCCCAGGATCCTGAGGTCATGACCTGAGTCAAAATCAAGAGTCAGCCACTTAACTGACTGAGCCACCCAGGTGCCCCAATGGCAGCTACATAAAATGGAGTTAAATAAGAGTCAATTAATTTTTAAAGGAACTAGAAAATAAAATATCTAATAGAGTTAACTAAATTCATTTTATTTTCTTCATTCCATAGCTTTCTCCTCTTTGCTTTAAAAATGAAAATTGTATTTTAAAAATTTTGATCTTAACAATTTTCAGCATTTACATTACCATAAAAATGTAAATGCTAGTTACTGCTTCTGTACTGGATTTTTAAAATGCCTTTTATCGTGGCACATTGATCTTTAAATTATTGTATTTAATTTGATAATCCTGTGTGCAAAGGGGTATTGAGGCAAGGTAGGCATGTGTCTTAGCCTGAGTTCCTAAAATTGATGCTGTGATAACTTTTGGATGAAGGTTTCTTGGGTTTGTTTTTTAGCCCATTTTATTAAAGGAACACTCAACCTTTGTTTTTTAAAAATCATAATGAAAGTCTCTTCAAAAAGTTTTTTAAATTCTAGAAAGTTTTTATTACATATGAGGCTCATTCATGAAAGCTATGATTCCAATAACTTCACTTAAAATATTAGAAATCATATTGCCAATTATTTTAATTTATGATATATTTTTGAGCTCTTTTAATATATCTGCTAATACTAATAGCCTGCTAATAGACTGAAAGGGCAATGTAGACACATGCAGCCAGGAGCCCAAGAGAACTTGGCCTACCTACCTCACCCACACAGAGTAGGGGAAGGACTTTCAGTATCAGGCCATGCAGGAGCAACAGGAGGCTGAGAACATGGCCCAGAGGGGCATCAGCATGGTTGCCAGCCCTGTGCCCATGAACTTTAAGGACCTCATTGAGACCAAGACCAAGGAGCACAACACAGTTTTCACTCCAGTCATCGGGAAGCAACACAGAGGGAAGCAGCTCTACACCTTTGTGTTATCGTCATCTACATGGACCAGGTGGGTGGTATTTGTCCAGGGCAAGAAGACCTGGGTGCCCATCTCCCTGCAGAGCCTGATTGACATGGCCAAGTAGAGTGGACAGACTGCAGCACACTAGACGCTTGCATTGAAGAGGGGACATGGTTATAAATAAATGGTATCTTAACCCAAAAACAAAAAAAATTAGATTGAATATCAGATATTATGTTGGAGCTTTTACTTAAATTATCTCACTGAATCCTCAAAATCACCCTATTTGTTCCTATTATGCAGGTTAACACACAAGAATTGGGAAACAAAGTTCTCAAGATCACAACTAACAAATGACAGGGCCAGGATTTGAAACCAGATTTGTCTGATGATAAAGCCTTTGGTCTTCAAATCTGCAACATTAGGGTGAGATCCTCCTATGAGTAACACAGTATCGTTTGGGGGCATTTCAGAAAGGCAAAGTATTGAGGCAGACCTTTCCTCTGGCATACCTTCAGGTCTTCAGTACAGGTTAGTATTTGCCTGCTTACTCAGAGACAAATGGAAACTGTACAACAGGAAAATGAATTAGTAGCTATTGCATTTTAGGGTTAGTACACTGCAGTAGCTACTATATCCTGGTATGCCAGACCCTTGTCCTTTGGAAAATGGGTTAAAAGCAGCTGTCCTTAATTATAGAAAAAAAAGGATGAAAGAGAATGTGAAAATGGAGAGCTGCTTTAAATTGTATGTGAGGATGAGAGGATGACTGTTTAAGGAGAAATAAAGGGATCCTCTCCTCCCTGAGAGGAGAAAAGATCTCTGACCCTACTGCTCATGGAAGCATCTGGATTTTCCTCTTTACCTGGTCCTGCTTGAATCTGACATCTCTGGGAATTTTTCAAAGTTAACTTGTTCCCAAATGGAATGCAAAGAAACAGCATGCTTTTATATTCCTGTTTGCTGGTTTAAGCCAAGAAGGATGCTTCCTGGTAGCAGTGGGAGTTGGGTATATGGGTGAGTGCAATGCGTGGTCCCTTAATTTTATTAAAGTTCCATCCCACAGACTGAGGTTGTTAGATGTCATTCTAAGTGCATGTTTAATATTTCTCAGTTGTGAACTTTGACCTTAGTTTAATCTAGACAGGCCATATGTAGCTACTCACTTTTAAGCACTGACACCAGCATTCCTCTTGTGTCAGTGTTTCAGGTCAGACTCCTTGGGCATCAAATATTCCCAGAAACAGTCTAGCATTTCCAAATATTTTTTTAAAGACATTACGGATGGCTCTTGGAAAGAAAGACCATAGTAACATGCTAAAGTACAATCTCTAAAGCCGAGAAATGCAATAGCTTTTTTTTTTAAGTTTTTACTTAAATTCCAGTTAGTTAACATATGGTGTAACGTTAGTTTCAGGTGTATGGTTTAGTGATTCAACACTTCTGTGAAACACCTGGTGCTCTTATCACACGTTTACTCCTTAGTCTCCATCACCTATTTCACCCTTCCCCTCACCCACCTCCCCTCTCTGGTAACCATGAGTTTGTTCACTATAGCTAACTCTGAGACCACAACAGCTTTTTAAATGGTATTTTGCAACACTCTGATCCAGTTTTCCCCACATGTTAAGTTACACAGATTTGTGTTTCACATACACTCACTCTCTCTCTCAACCTCTTTCTTCTGGGAGTAATTATGCCTGTGGTTCCTCAGCTCGCTCTCATTCCAACCCTATTACTATGCTGAAACTGCTTAAGTTCACCAGAATACTTTATATTGCTAAATTCCAATATCTTTTCAGTTCTTTTGTTGTTGTTAATCTAATTAAGTTCCCCACCCTCCTTATTTATATAGCAAAAGATAAAGAAATATAGTCCAAATTAAGTGTTCCCTCCCACCCACCCATGAGGGATAGATGAAGCATGATACAGAGGTTTTTTCCAGGACTCCTCAAAGTCCCTAATAGGACATGCTGCTGTCAGTGACCATGTCCATACCAGGTGGAAACTCACTAAATCCAAAACACTTAGCAATGCCAAGCCATTTTATACTTGGAACTTACATCACTATTCAAAGCACCTACATGCTTTTCTTTAAATAGTTTCTGGTTTTGGTTTCCATGTGAGCACACTCCTGATTTTCTTTCAGCTTTTCTTGGCGATTCTTTCTTAGTAACTTACGTCAGCTTCTCATCCTCTACCCAACAATTAAATGTTGGTGCTCCTCAGAATTCTGTCCTAGGTCCTCCACTCTTTGTTCTACTTTTCCCTGAGAAAATAACATCCATTCCCATGACTTCAGTTATCTATACACTGATAAATCCCAAATTTATACCTCTGGCACAGATCACACTTCTGAGTAACAGATCTGAATAGGTCATTGCCTACAAGACCTTTCAAATTGAATGTCTCAGGGGCATTCCCAAATCATCCAATATGTCAAAGACTGAACTCAGGATCTAGTGTTCCTTCCCTCAGCATGTGGCTCCATTATTCATCCAGTTACTCAAGTCATAAACCTCAGGGTCATCTTTGACTCCTACTTTCCCCTCATTCCTCACATCCAATCAATCAGTTTATTAGATATGATATACCATTGTCATTATCCAATGGAGAGAGCACCCCTGACTACAGATGCAAGCATCCTAATCCTTGGGATGGGTGTATCTCCTTTATGGATCATCTATTACTGAACACTGAGCTGAAGAAGACCACATCTGTGACAAAAAAAAAAAAAAATCCCTCCTTGCCTCCAGTGATGGTAATTTCCTGCCAGCTGGCCCAGCAATAATACCAGCTGCATGTTATGTGCAGTTCTTGGCACTAATACCAACTCCATCCATTTCCCTCTCACAGATGTATGACATATGAAACTCTCCTTACTCTAATCCTTATTCAGATTTCATATTCTAAGCAAGTATTTCAGTCTTTGGGACAGTTTTAATATAGAGATGTCCTGGCTTTCTCCATCAGCCTTTGTGGGCTGATTAATGTGAGCCACTAATGACAAATAGATCTATGTTGTAAGTGTTGATAAAATCCAGTTTCTAAATCTACAGAGCTGAGAGCCAGATCATAGGCTGTGGTAAATTCACCAAGATAATCCATCCTGTGGGGCCTCTTGAAAGGTAGCCAATTGATCTTGCCTGGAGATACCCATGTGCTTTCCATTTGACATGTCTCTGAGGTCTTCTTGGGAAGATGCCTAAAGCCCATGAAACATTAGTTGAAAAAAAAAATACAAAACTTCTTGACTTAGTATAAGACATGCACAGACTTCCTTTAGTGATGGGGATTATTTACAAAAATATGCTGAAATCTGGGATAGCAAAGGGAGCTGCTTCACCAGCCATTTAGAGCACCTGGATCTGGTGTTCTTCCTAGACTATAAAATATAGTGGCTATCCAGAGAATTGAGAATGTGGTATTCCTCATAATAATAACCTGAATATAAATGCCTTTGTTGGGGGACCTGGGTAGCTCAGTCGGTTAAGCATCTGACTCTTAATTTCGACTCAGGTCATGATCTCAGGATCATGAGATAGAGCCCCGTGCTGGGCATGGAGCCTGCTTAAGGTTCTCTCTCTCTCCCTCTTCCTCTGCCCATCCTCCACCCCTCTCCACCCCCTGCCCCCATGCACACACTCTCTCTCTTTCTCTAAAAGAACAAAAGAGAGAAAGAAGGAAAATGCCTTTATTCATCTAAAATCTTGTATTTCCCCCAAAAAAGGAATAACTACCCTATGAAACATGCCTTCGGAGTCAGTTTTGTAACAAGTCACCTCAGAGATGACCCAGACCAAATACAGTAACCTCTGGACATGCAGTGCCTATCCAGTCCAGGCCACCATGGCTAGGACACCAATTTGGGCTCACTGAAAGCATCCTGCTAGAATCATTGCAGTTTACATAGGAAAGAATTAGCCATTCTCCACGTGTAACAGGAATCTGAAGGCTTCAAGGACTCCTCCAGTGGCTCATCCAGCAGAGAATACAAACTGCTTTAGGAATTTAGAAAGATGAGAAGCAATGAGGCCAAAATAGACAGAGGTTTCACCCTTCCCCAATTGCATGAGTTGAGGAGGTAGGGCACTCTAAGTGAGGACAAGGCTTGAAAGCATCAGTGAGCTTTAAAGAGACCAGGCTGCAGAAGGCAGTGTGCAAATCAGGCCCCAGTTAGGAATGCAATTCAGCTGGGTTGGTACCAAACTGTGCAGTGCTTTGAGAGCCAGGAAGAGTGCAACCTGGAAAGAGACCAAGAATCAGAAAGACCAGCCTGGTGACTATTGTAATAACCAGGGCCTGAGGATGTAAACTAAATTGATTGCTATAAGAAAAAGGCATTCTGAAAGGAAAATGGTGTAGTAGAAAATAACCCAATCTCCAATTATAACCAACTGTCATGCCAAAGACATCGTGCAGACCCAGCATCACAAATATCTTGGTGGGGTCCATAAAACATATTCATAAACACCCTCCTTGGTTTCATTTCATCACACAAGCCTTGATTCTGGAACATGTTGCTGTTCCCTAAAGGAGTATAGGAGCTACAGAACTTTTTGGAAAAGAAAGATTTCTGAGCTTCTGGAAAATTATTAGCCCATAGGGCAAGGAAATTATCCTGGCTCTTCCTCTCTCTTTGTCTTTCATATCTTCTTCCTTGAAGATACCAAGCCCTGCAGATCCCAAGTCTTACTTGCATCTGTTCCCTTTACTCCACCTCCACTGCTTCTGTTTTCATTGCTACATTTGGGTTCCTACCCATAGACATCTAGAAAGCTATCCATCTTCCAGTCTTGCCCCTTTCCAATCCATTCACCATACTTCTATTAATGAACTGATGATCTTTGTAAAACACAAGTCTTATTATGTCAATTCCCACTTCAAAACACTCAGTAATTTCCCACTAAATGTATTTAGGAGGAAGTTTAGTCTCTTTATCTTAACATACAAGGGTTAGCACAACTTGGCCCAGATGTTGTAGGCAAATGTATTTTGTTTGGCAACATAGTATTTTAAAACATTTGGGAAAATTCACATAAAAATCTATATGTTAGCCTTCTCTCAAAAAAAAAAAAATCTGACAACATTTGGGTCTTCACAGTGGCATCATAAGGCTACAGTAAGGAAGAATTGCCCATTTGGACGCTGTACTCTGGTTTGTCACAGGCTCTACTCTCCCAATTATATTTTACGGGCCCGTTTTACCCACTGACCTCATCTCCTTAGCTGCTACAACTGTTTTTATTTGTGACCTGTGGATACCCTCATATCATTCCCTATTACTTCTTTCCACATATACTTAATTTACTGAACCATTTGCAGTTCCTGCGGTAGGTACTATAGCTTCAGGATTGTGTGATCTTATAAATATTGTTCCCGCCCTTTAGAACATTCTGCTTTTCCCCTAACCCATCCTTTACCTGTCTAACAACTTTTCCTTCAAGACTCAGTAGAAGGGCTCCATCTCTAACTTTCCCTTAGTTTCCAGGTTCATTACTTTGCCCCTTCTCTGTAATTTTTAGCTTTATAATCTGATTTTTATTGCCCCCCTCCATACCCTATGTCTGCCCATTCACAGTACCTATTGTACTGTGTTATAGATAATGATTAACATATTTTCCATGCTAGATGATAAATCCTTGATGGATTTGCGTTTCTATTGCTTAGCATGAGGTCTGCTATTTAAGAAGAGCCGAATAAATATTTGTTAAGTGAATGCTGTTAAAAAAAAAAGTTTGTTTAGAGGTAATAGGCAAAACTAGGCCATAAAAAGGACAGGGGGGAGGGAGCTTTGAAGAACAGCAGGTAAGACTAAGAAGCCAGAAAACTTTGGGTTTTATTATCAAGAACAGTTGTGAGGATTCAAGATAAGGCTTGGAAAAGTACCTTACAGAGTGTTTGGCACTTTGTAGGTATTTTATAGGCATTTTATTAGGGATTCAGAAAAGATGACTTGTATTGCTGTTGCCATTATGTTGTCATTATGATTAGAGCCAATCATCACACAGACTGTCACATAATCTTCCTTCTACTAGCTTTTTACAAGCACTATGCTTTACCATTTCTTTGCCAATGTTTACCTCATTCTAAATAATTCAACCAAAAGGCCAAGCTTCTTTTGCATACCTGCCGATCTGTTCTCTACTTTATTCTCTCTCCTATCCCTGATTCCTATGTTGCAAAGCATCAGAGAAGTCCAACAGAACTTCACTGAACTTAGCTGATAAAACAACTCTTCCAGTCTTTTTTGCAATAGAAAATATACCACCTATTCTAATATCTCATACCTCTCCCTCCAGGCAGAATCTCCTATCTCCTGAGGCTTTCCTCCAAATCTTTGAAACTCTGGCAGTAATCATTTAATGAGGGCCTAGTTGGATCTTCACTTTTCCTGTCTCTTCAGTAGAAATTAAAGTATTTTATTTATTTATTTTTAAAGGTTATTTATTTATTTATTCATGAGAGACACAGAGAGAGAGGCAGAGAGAGAAGCAGGCTCCACTCAGGGAGCCTGATGAGGGACTCGATTTCAGGACTCCAGGATCATGCCCTGAGCTGAAGGCGTTGCTAAACCGCTGAGCTACCCAGACTGCCCTAAAGTATTTTATTTACTCCACACATGACCTGCAGTAATAATTGAGCTCTTTCATGCCTGTCTCTAATGGCCTCTGGTGATAACTTAACAACCAAAAGATAAGAAACTACTGAAGCATGCTTCATTTTTCTTAAAAAATATTGGGATGCCTCGGTGGCTCAGCGGTTGAGTGTCTGCCTTTGACCCAGAGCATGATGCCGGAGACCCGGGATTGAGCCCCACATCGGGCTCCCTGCACGGAGCCTGCTTCTCTCTTTGCCTGTGTCTCTGCCTTTCTCTCTGTGTATCTTTCATGAATAAATAAATAAAATCTTTTTCAAAAATGCTCATATTATTTCTATATGTTTGTTCTGATAACAGTTTGATTATAAATTATATCATCCAGTTTCACTACAAATATTGTTCACAATTTTAAAATACTTATCAACTTGACCATGTTCTAAAAGTTCCCTAAGGCAAAGAACAATTACGTTTTATTTTTGAAATGTTGTAAATTATAAAAATAACTTATTTCATAATGCTTACAGAATCTCTTAAAATTATTTGGATATTAGGCCTACATAAATTTGACAGAAATAGAATAAATATATTTTTCCTTCAAGAGTCATCTTTAGGGGCACCTGGGTAGCTCAGTGAGTTAAACATCTGCCTTCGGCTTGGGTCATCATCCAGGGTCATGGGATAGAGCCCTGTGTTGGGTTCCCTGCTCAGCAGGGAGCCTGATTCTCCCTCTCCTCCATGCTCATGCTCTCTCTCACTATCTCTGTCTCTCTCTCTCAAATAAATAAATAAATATTTTTTAAGTGATCTTTATGTAGAAAACCCAAAAGAGGGATCCCTGGGTGGCGCAGCGGTTTGGCGCCTGCCTTTGGCCCAGGGCGCGATCCTGGAGACCTGGGATCGAATCCCATATCAGGCTCCCGGTGCATGGAGCCTGCTTCTCCCTCTGCCTGTGTCTCTGCCTCTCTCTCTCTCTGTGACTATCATAAATAAATTAAAAAAAAAAAAGAAAGAAAACCCAAAAGATTCCACTGAAAAATTGCTATAACAGGTACAGGAATTCAACAAAGTCATAGGATATAAAGTCAATGCACAGAAGTCAGTTGCATTTCTAGACACTGACAATGAAGCAGAAAAAAGAGGAATCAAGGAATTTATTCCATTTACAACTATACCAAAAACCATAAGATACATAGGAATAAACCTAACCAAAGTGGTAAAGGAACTGTACTCTGAAGACTATAGAACACTTATGAAAGAAATTGAAGAAGACACAATGAAATGGGAAAGCATTCCATGCTCATGTATTGGAAGAACAAATATTGTTAAAATGTCTATGGTACTCAGGCTCCTGGGTAGCTCGGTCGGTTAAGCAACTGCTTTTGGCTCACGTCATGATCTTAGTGTCCTAGGATTGAGCCCTGCAGCAGGCTCTCTGAGTCTGCTTCTCCATCTGCCCCTTCCCCTACTCATGCTCGTGTTTGTGCTCTCTCTCAAATAAATAAAATCTTTAAAACTATACAAAACAAAAAAATCTCTATGCTACTCAAAGCAGTCTACATATTCAATGGAATTCCTATCAAAATACCACCAACATTTTTCACATAGCTGGAACAAACAATCCTAAAATGTGTATGGAACCAGAAAAGACTCCAAAAAGCTAAAGGAATGTTGAAAAAGAAAACCAAAGCTGGAGGCATCACAATTCCAGACTTCAAGCTGTATTACAAAGGTGTAGTCATCAAGACAGTATGGTACTGGCACAAAAACAGACACATAGATTGATGGAACAGAATAGAGAACCCCGAAATGGACCCTCAACTCTACAGTCAACTAATCTTCAACAAAGCATGAAAGAATAGCCAAAGGAAAAAAGACAGTCTCTTCAACAAATGGTATTGGGCAGCCACACGCAGAAGAATGAAACCAGACCACTTTCTTATACCATACACAAAAATAAACTCAAAATAGATGAAAGACTTAAATGTGAGACAAGAATCCATCAAATTCCTAGAGGAGAATGCAGGCAGCAACCTCTATGACCTCAGCCACACCAACCTCTTGCTAGAGATGTATTCAAAGGCAAGGGAAACAAAAGCTACAATGAATTGTTAGGACTTCAAGATAAAAAGCTTTTGTACAGCAAAGGAAACAATAAACAAAACTAAAGGGCAACCTATGGAACGGGAGAAGATTTTTGCAAATGTCTTATCAGATAAGGGCTAGTCCAAAGTCTATAATGAATTTACCAAACTCAACACTCCAAAAAACAAAACATCCAGTCAAGAAATGGGCATAATGGCTAAAATTAACAACTCAGGAAACAATAGATGTTCGTGAGGTTGCGGAGAAAGGGCAACCCTCTTACACAGTTGGTGGGAGTGCAAATTGGTGCAACCACTCTAGAAAACAGTATGGAAATAAATTAAAAAGAAAAAAATAAAACAGTATGGAGGCTCCTCAAAAAGTTAAAAATAAAGCTACCCTATGACTCAGTAATTGCATTACTAGGTATTTATCCAAAGGATACAAACATAGTGATTCAAAAGGGCACATGTACCCTAATGTTTGTAGCAGCAATTTCCACAATTGCCCAAATATAGAAAGAGCCCAGATGTCCATTGACAGATGAATGGATAAAGAAGAAGTGGTATATATATAGTATAAGAAGTGGTGTGTGTGTGTGTGTGTGTGTGTGTGTATATTATGGATTATTCTTGGCCATCAAAAAATGAAATCTGACCATTTGCAATGATGTGAATAGAACTAGAGGGTATTATGCTAAGCGAAATAAGTTAGTCAAAGACAAATACCGTATGATTTCATTCATATGTGGAATTTAAGAAACAAAACAGATGAACATAGGAGAAGGGAGGGAAAAATAAAATAAGAGGAAAACAGAAAGGGAAGCAAACCATAGAGACTCTTACCTTTAGGGAACAAACTAAGGGTTCCTGGAGGGGAGGTAGGTGGTAAGGTAGGTGGTGAGGTATGGTAACTGGGTGATGGGCATTAAAGAGGGCACTTGAAGTAATAAGACCTTGGTGTTGTATGCAAGTGAGGGATCACTGAATTCGACCTCTGAAATTAATAATACAGTATATGTTAATTAAATCGAATTGAAATATAAAATGTTTTAAAAGAGCAATCTTTAAATATACTGTAAATGTAGAGTAAGATATTTGAAAGAACTATAATGCATGTACACAAAAATGAAAGAAGAAAAGGGATTCTTCTACACATTAGAGTTAGTTCATCAGGTTCTAGGATGCCTCCTTGACTCTCTGACCACTCTTGACAACCTGATCTCCTAAGAAGCCAAGAGGTACTACAGAGAATCAGGGAAATGGACTATAGCAGGGAATTTGTGTTTAGTGGAAATCCTCATGGCTTCAGGTCTCTTATTTTTGGTCTTCAGAATCTAATCAACTTCATAGGACATCTAATGCATATACATATATGCCATCTATAGATAACATATGCAAATTTGACAATTTCTCTAGAAACTATCCTAGTTAGTGGAAGATCACATTAACAGTTGAAAGTAGAACATCTTATCAGCAGCATATGTTTTTATTTTATTCATGGATTATTAAAAACTCTAAAAATGTTGGTATGAAATACAGATGATTTGAGATTCTCTTTGTCTCTATAAATTGAATGGGCAAAAAGATTTATGAAACCACAGTGATAGGTATGAATAATGAAACAGAGAGGAAATGGCTAAAAAGTATACCCTTATTCATTTATATTGAAATTATGATTTTTTATATTAAAGTAACTGGTGACTTACATAGTCCTAGAATTAAAAGCAAAGATCCTTTTTGATCTTGGACTCTTGGGAGATTTTGTTGATTTCATTACATCAGGAAAAGTCTTGATAACTAAGTATTTTGGTGTCTCTAGCTTAGCTGCAAATGGGAATATTTTAACAGGCTTATACATGCTAGAAAGAGGGTGACCACATAATTTATTGTCTAAGCCATGACAGTTTTGAGAAAGGGGCGCTAATCAGATGGCACATTAGAAAATGAAGCATAAACTAAAATGTTCCAGGAAACCTGTATGCTCCTCCTAGTGGAGCTAGAGACAAATCCCTTCTCCAATTCAATCTTCTGTAGACATTTCTCAATTTCAGCCTGTCCCACCAAATGGCACTAAGGTAGTATTGAGGGAGAAGTGCAGTTTTCATTCTTATCCTAATTTCCCCCCAATTCAAAGAGGCTGGCTCCATCTTCTCTTTGAGAGATTTCTGCATCAGTAACATTTAGAACTGCCTGTATGTCCAGCATCAATAAATCAAAAAGAATATCAAAATTACATACAACATATCTGTCAACTAAAGAAAAGATAAAAGATTTTGAAAGACTAAAGACAAAAGAGATTGTAGGTTATCATCTGATGACTCTGTTTAAAGTGTGGTGGCATAATATCTATGAAGTATTAATAGATTATTTTTCTTTGACACTTTCTCATCTTTTAGCATTCCCCTCCTTCATTGCCTCAGGGAAGGGGTGTTACAAATAAAGCAGATTTTAAAAGAGCCTCTTCCTAGTTTTTGAGTTTCAAACCTAGGCCCTGAGGGAAACTGAACAGACTCTGGTATTTTTTCAGAAAAAAAGAAAAAGAAGAAAGGAAACAAAAATAAGAACCTGGCTTCAATCCTGGAAGGTAGAAGAGAGGAGATTCTGTAGAGGAAAGCGGTAAGAGTATAAAAGCTTGGGGTCCTTCATAAAAGGGCGTCTGTACTTCCTCACTTGGGCTGGCGTCTGCACTTCCTCCTTTGGGTTGAATTGACACCTGAGGAGATCTACAGAAATTCTGGAGAGGTTTTGGAGAGACAAGAACAGATGAAGTCCTGCAGGTGACAAGACCCTGGAACCAGGACCTTGGACAGTCTCATCCACATGCCATAATGTGCTGCAAATCATGGAATGCCTTCTATGTGCTCAAGAGGTCACAGAAGTGACAAATGACCCAAACAACTTACAGAGCTTTCTATGGTCCAGCAGGTCATGGGAGCACCTCACTGAGAAGCAGAATAATTGCTACTGCCCTAGAGGAGGGACCTGAATCCAAAGGGCTTTAAAAATGAGCTTGAGAAGTAAATCAACATATAGCTGGCATAGATCACAGATTGAGGATCCAAGGAGGTGATGGTAGTCCCAAAGGATATCAGTTTGGCCAGATGACATCAAGGATCTAATGTCTAACCCCAACCTCACACCCTAGAACTAGAACATAAGTACAACCTTAGGAAAAGGGAGGAGAAACCCCAATTTAACTGAAATTACATTTTTGCCATCCAAGGAGAAGACTCAAAACAGAACTTAAATTGAGCTAACAACAAAGACATTTATATTTCTTGTATATCTATATTTGTGGATGAGATTTGAACCCACTACCTATAGGGAAGGACATGCAAGATCACAGAATCATAGTACAATCTGCTCAAAAAGATCAATGGAAGAAGAATATAAACCAGAACAACTTTGAATCTAGACCTCCTTTACTCACCCAGTGAATTCAAATAGCTCCC
This sequence comes from Canis aureus, assembly GCF_053574225.1. Lineage (NCBI taxonomy): Eukaryota > Metazoa > Chordata > Mammalia > Carnivora > Canidae > Canis > Canis aureus. The sequence continues at coordinate 20,208,943 of NC_135618.1, forward strand.
CTGCCCCTTCACTCCTTTTGTTTTTAAAATTTATTTATTTATTTCAGAGAGAGAACACACACGACCACAGGCAAGGAAAGGGGCAGAAGGAGAGGGAAAGAGACAATCGTCAAGCAGACTCCTCGCTGGCATGGAACCAGACACAGGGTTCCATCCCAGGACCTGGATATCATGACCTGAGCCGAAACCAAGGCCAATCGCTTAAGTGACTGAGCCACCCAGGCACCCTTCTTCCACTCCTTTTAAAGCCACTTTAATACACTTAATATACTCTGTTAGCATGTCCTTTACATTCCACTTCCTTGACATCATCCCCTTCTTTCTATTCCCACGGCCACCTCCTTAACCCTCATCATTTCTCTTTTGCACCAATATATTAATAACAACAACAACTACTACAAGCTAACATTTATTTAGGTCTGATTGTGTGGCAGGTATTGTACTGTGTGCTGTACCTCTATTACTTCTTTTAACTGTTGCATCAATCTTATGAAGTAGGTACCATCTTCACCTCCATTTCACAGATGAGAAAACTGAGGCACAAAGAAGTAAATTATCACTAGCTATACAACTAGAAAATGATGAAGCCAGGCAGTCTGGGCCCAGGTTTAAATCACTGCACCACACCCCTCCCTTTTGTTTCCTCACTGTCCCTGCATCTGTGTTTCTCCCCGCCATGCTACTACCCATGTAATCTTTCCAAACCATAAATCTGAACTGAGTATATATTAAATAAAATCTTTTAATGGCTACCCATCACCTCTATTTATTTTTTTTAAGATTTTTATTTATTTATCCATGAGAGACACACAGAGAGGCAGAGACATAGGCAGAAGGAGAAGCAGGCTTCCTGCAGGAAGCCCGATGCGGGACTCCATCCCAGGACACCAGGATCAAAACCTAAGCCCAAAGCAGATGCTCAACCATTGAGCCACCCAAATGCTCCAATCTACCCATCACTTTTAGCATAAAATTTAAACTTTTTGGAAAAATGTACAAGAGCTGAATGATTCCGCTCCTGCCTACTTGTCCACTTCATCCCATAGACATGTTTCCCTGCCAGTATAAAACTAGTGAGTTATTCCCTGCCCCAAATGAATGGACAAGACACCTCCCAAACACATACCCCAGTTCTTATTTGTTCCTTTAAAGAATCCACTTATGTGCTTCCTGGTTTTAGAAGAACCTTTTTAGCATCCTATTCTAAACATATAGTTTTAAATTCTAATCAGTAAATTTTTTCTCTGATCAGTGATTTTGTTTGCTCCCTGCACTAAAATCAAGTCTATATTTTTTATTGTTTGAATTGGGTCAGAATGTAGTAGGTACCCAATACAATTACCAAGTGAAGTAATTGATCCAAATATCTTTCATATTCTCAACTTTTCTGCGTATTTCCAATAATAATGTCACAAATATAAATTGTGCAACTGCTAATTGCCAGGCACTTTGACACATACTTTCAAATTCAATTTTCCCAGCCAAAGCATAAGATAGATGTTATCACTACAGTTTCAAAGATGAAGTAAACAGAGCAGCTGGGTGGCTCAGTGGTTGAACATCTGCCTTTGGCTCAGGTAGTGGTCCTGGGGCCCTGGGGTCCTGAGATCGAGCCCTGCATCAGGTTCCCTGCAGCGAGCCTGCCTCTCTCTGTGTCTCTCATAAAGAAATAAAATCTTAAAAAAAAGAGAAATAAAACTAAAGCTAAGAAGTGCATACAGAATAGGATGCAAGGGGCACCTGGCTGGCTCAGTTGGTGGAGCATGAGACTCTTGGTCTCAGGGTTGTGAATTTGAGCCCCACGTTGGGCACAGAGATTACTTAAAAAAAAAAAAAAAGAATAGAATGTAATAATAACAAAATACTTGCAGGATTGTTTGAGAATTAAAGATAACACAAGTAAGTACCAAGCACCAGATCCTGAACATAGGAGCAACTCAATGACTGGTAATCCTTGGAATTTTTTATCAGTAGTAAGCGCCAGGGTTTATTAGTGTCTCCTAATTATATGTCAGCGCTGCTCTAGATCTACCACAGCTGCTCAAACTCAAAATAAATGGCTCATCTTCCTTTCCTAACGCTATTGGCTATTACTTCCTTTCCTTGGTGTTCATTCTAATCCTTGGTGCTATCCTTGGTTCCCACAAGGTCCATATGTCTAATTTCTAGAGATCATTCCACAAAATGAGACACAGCTCCCCTCTAGAGACTTCTTGACCTCGCTTTGGGGAATACATTCTTACATTTTTCCCAGCATTTGAAAACAATTTCCGCCCTGGCTTTAAAAAACTGAATGCTGCCCGCTTCTTGTCATTTGGGAGTTGATGAGTTGCAGCCTTGCCTAAGCACAGTCAAGCAAGCACAGCTAGGGAGTGCTGGGAGAGAACCAGATGGCTCTTCTCAGATGAGCCACGCAAGACTCCCCCAAATGTCGGTTTCATTTTCCAGCCCCTTTCACTAGCACCTGGAAATGCTCATGCTCTGTAATGCTAATAGGGTACCATACAATATTTACTTCCCATTGAGGAGTGGGGTTGGCTCTGGCCACCACAAATGAGCCATCCCTTCTAGCTTGCCCATCCCAACCATGCCCAACCCCAACTGCCTGAGTCCCCCCCACACACACTCCCCAGAGATTATGGTGAGAAGAGACATGGGGACATAAAAAGAATGCAAAGAAAAACCACGAGGGATCCCACACCAGCTCATACTTACTTAGAAAAAAGGATCTAAATTTGAAGATCCAAGTGTTAGAGGAATGCACCGCAAAACCAACTAGTTCACTGGTGATTAAATTTCTTTGCATGTGGGGCGAATTCAGGAAAAATGAAAATGTTTACAGGTGTGGCAGGAATGCATGTTTGCAATTTAACTGACTTTTTTTTTTTAACCCTGTTTCCTTATAGGTCATAACCTTCTCTTCACTCAATGGCAGATAGAATATGAGGCATGCATCGCCTCAAAGAAAAGATGACACAGCAGGCCATAGATAATAATTCTTGGTTTATGAGTTTCAAAAGCCTAGATCTAAGCTTAATAATAATATTACATCAAACTAAGCGCTTTACATGTATTCTCTTATTCAATCTCCACAATAATCCTATTACATGATATAGACAGAATAATGTCCCCTCCAAGATCTCCATGCCCTAATCCCCAAAACCCATGAATCTGTTAATGCAGATGAGACATAGTTAAGGATTTTGAGATAGGGAAATTAGCCTGGATTATCCAGGTGGATCCAATGTAATCACAAGGGTTCTTTATAAGAGGGAGGCAGAAGAGTCACAGTCAAAAAAGATGTGATGGTAGAAGCGGGAGGGTTAGGGGGAGAAGGGGAGGAGGAAGTTCGGGCAATCGCTCATATCAGCCAGGATCAAGGAATATTTGATTATTTTTCTGATTTGACAAGGTTCATATTTTGTCCTGACCTAAGTATGGAGGGGTCCCATTTTTGCCTTGATCCATCCCAGTTGCAGAGTAGACTTGACTGATGTTGCTATTTTGTGAAATTGTTTATGTTCAACAGAGAAACAGTAATGCCTGGCCAATAGCACCAGGCTAGCTCTCAGATCAGGGGCCACATTTTTCTTTCTCATTTTTCATATAGTTTGTATAATCACCCATTTGATGTTTCATTCTTTATTCTTCTGTCGGACATACAAGTTGTTTCCAGATTTTCTGTAAAATTGTAAATTTAGGCCTCAAATTGACTTAAACAATAAAGGAGTTTGGTTCTTGTGATTCACATCAAAAAAATGAAAGACGTCGCAGATTAGAAGATATTTGCAAATAAAATGGAAATACATAAAGAGCTCTCAAAATACATAAAGAGCTCTCAAAACTCAATTTAAAAAACCCTAATATTTATTTATTTATTTTTAAAGATTTTATTGATTTATTTATGAGAGACAGAGAGACACAGGCAGAGGAACTCCATTCTAGGATCCCAGGATCACAACCTGAGCCAAAGGCAGATGCTCAACCACTGAGCCACCCAGGTGCCCTGCTCTGACGATTTTCTTACAAGAATCTTAGAATTAAAAAAAAAAAAAAAAAAAAAAAAGAATCTTAGAATTACTGTGGGGGGAGGGAAGGTACGAAAAATTTTAAGACTTAATGTCCTAGGTAAAAAGAAAAGAACAGCACACCAAAGGGGTAATTGAGAGTTTAGTAAAGGACAGTTTTCAAAGGAGTGAGAATTAGGGGCTGATGGAACCACTGGGGACCAACAACAGAAGGGTGGGCTGAGGGCTAGGGAAGCCTCTGTGTTTTCTAGACCTGAAGGGTGAATATAGAGCTGTTCTTGGAAAGTGGTAAGAGTAAAACCTGTGGAAGAGGAACTCTGGGGGTGGGGGTGTAGGCCTTGGGTAGGGAACACAGTCCCATCCACCTGGGGCCCAGCAGGGAGGGAGCTGGATAAATAAAACCTCAACCTCTCTCCTGGTGCTCCTTCTCTCCTGCCTTCCAGTTACCCAGCCTCACCCGGACTCCACTAGGTAATGTGGCCCAGTCAGTAAGGATCAGGGTCCCAGGGCAGAGAACAGAATGAGAAGGGCAGAGCTTGGATGTAGAGAAAATATCCAAGATGATAATTCACACTAAATTGCTTTCCACAAAGCTACTATTGTGTATAAATATAAATAATATAAATATAAAAATAAATATAAAAATAAATAATAAATATAAATAATTTATATAAATATAAATAATATAAAAAATAATTTAATATAAATATAAATATAAATCTTTTTAAAAGATTTTATTTATTCATGTGAAAAAAGGCGGAGGGGAGCAGAGACATAGGCAGAGGGAGAAGCAGGCTCCAAGCAGGGAGCTCGATGCAGGACTCAGGACTTGATCCCAAGACCCTGAGATCATGCCCTGAGCCGAAGGCAGATGCTCAACCACTGAGCCACCCAGGCATCCCCACAAAGCTACTATTTAAAAATGGGTATTTGCCTTTCTTAAAATATTCCTGGGAGGTGATTAATGAGGGACTTCCATGGCCTCTAAGAAACAACCTCCTATCCTACCTTTGCCCCCAGATTGTTTGCAAAATATGTTTGATATCATCCTACAACTGAAGTTTTCTGAAAGGCAGGACAGCAGAGCATCTGGCAGAGCCAACAGGGAATGGTTTTTTAAAGGAGTGTGTTCCAGTGTGCTCCAGTGCCTCAAACCACCTTAAATCAAAAGAAAGTCCAGATGCTCTGTTTCTCTAGGCTCCTTACGCTCTCAAATGCATAAGCCAAACAGTTCTGTGTGAATAAAAATATAAAATATCAGGGCACCTGGCTGGCTCAGTCAGAAGAGCATTCAACTCTCTCTATCCTGGGTTTGTGAGTTGGAGCCCCATGTTGGGTGTAGAGATTACTAAAAAAGTAAACTTAAGATATATATATACATATATAGTCATATATAGTATCAGTCTTCTTGGTTTATCTTTAAACACAGGGTGGGGGAGTGCCCTAGAATAAAAAAAGATGGGACATTCTTCCTGAGAATAAGCCATATTAGGAAAGAGGAAAGCAAATGAGAAAAAGATAGTGACTTCCATGCAAAACAGGAATTCCTTTAATTTCCAAGGTTTGATGCTATTATAAAGTTATATTGTTGGGTCTTTTCAATTTTTTTTTTTTTTAAGATTTCATTTATTCATGAGAGATACAGAGACACAGGCAGAGGGAGAAGCAGGCTTCATGCAGGGAGCCCGATGCGGGACTCGATCCCAGGTCTCCAGGATCAGGCCCTGGGCGGAAGGCAGAGCTAACTCACTGAGCCACCTGGGCTGCCTCTTGTTGTTGGTTTTTATTGGAGTAACAGAGAACACAATTGAAACAATGACCTTCTCTAGGTTTGTCTGGTTGTATCTGCAAATGGCTTAGGCCAAATTATATAAAATGTGAGCCATGGAGTCTACAGATAGAGAATAAATCCTATATAAGGCAGGGTTTCTCAAACTTCAATGTACATGGGAATCATGTAGGATCATTTAAAAATGCAGATTCTGAGGGGCACCTGGTTGGCTCAGTTGGTTAAGCATCTGCCTTCAGATGGCTCAGGGCATGATCTCAGGGTCCTGGGATCGAGCCCCTCATTGGGCTCCCAGCTCAGCGAGGAGCCTGCTTCTCCCTTTCCCTCTGCCCCTCACCTCATGCTCTCTATTGCTCTCTCTCTCAAATAAATAAATAAAATCTTAAAAAAAAATGAAAATGCAGATTCTAATTCAATAGGTCTGAGGTAGGGCTTGAGATCCTGCCTTTGCACCAATTCCCAAGCAGTGCTAATACTGCTGGTTGATGAGCATACACTGACTAGGAAGACTATAAAACCGGGGTGCAAACTGAAAGTTCAAGCCAGCAGCAGATGTGTGATGTGTACAACATAACATGTTGGGTTCTAGTGGGAACTGTGGTGAACTGGGGCATGCATTCTCTGCCTTCAAGCATTCAAACAGCAATATTGTGCTCTCCCAACAAAAGCAAGCCTGCCTCTGAATTCCACCCCACCAGTGTTCAGCTGGTACAAAAAGGAAAAGGCAGGCAGGTGCACCTGGCCTAGTGGCAAAACCTGAATAATAAACAGGAGGCCTAATTCTTGCTCAGAATTTTTTCAGTTTAGCCTCAGCATGGACTCAGGTCTATATTATGAAGAGCAGACACTTTATCATTGTATGGAGCTGTTGCACTTAAAACTTTCTAAAAGATATTTGGGCACAGGTGGTATACCTCTGCTCTCTCTCTGATAGTAAAACACAAAAAGGTCAGAGCAGCATTCTCCCCTAATTGCAGTTAGGAGTTATTTTGGCACTTTGAAAGTTCCCCTGAAGTCACAGAGGTGGCAGTTTCAAGTAGATGCAGTGGTTCCCAATGGAAGTAGCAGCCGTGGTGCCAGAAAGGTGATGCCTACAGGAAGGGGGCTGAGGTAGGAGGGAGAAAAGCCACATAGTAACTAAAATTTGTTCATGAGAACCCCGGAGGATACCCAGAAATAACAGGATGGGGTGAGGATGGGGGTTTCTAGGAGCTAGGAACCTACATTGGTAGGTGGGACAAGACTTAGCAAAACACAGGTTCCATTAAGATCACTAGAAAACATTTCATTTGTCTTATGTGATCATTTGTACCCCTATTGTTTTATATTCCATCTTTATTCCCATCTTTTAAAACAGGCTACACCAGCACAATTCAATAGAGATATAATGTGGGTCACATATGTAATTTTAAATGTTCTAGAAGCTATGCTTAAAAAAGTAAAAAGGGCACCTGGATGGCTCAATGGATTAAGTGCCTGACTTAGTTTCAGCTCAGGTCATGATCTCGAAATTGTGAAATCAATCCCCCCTTCAGGCTCTGAACTGGGCCTGGAGCCTGATTATGATTATCTCTCTCCCTCTCCCTCTGTCCCTCCCCTCCCCCAAATAAAATAAAAAATAAATAAAATAAAATAAAATAAATAAAATAAATAAATAAATAAAATAAATAAATAAAATAAAATAAATAAAATAAATAAAATAAAATAACATTTAAAAGTGCAATTTATTTTAGTAATATGTTTAACCCAATACATCAAAAACATTATCATTGCAACATGTATTCAATGTAAAAAATTGAGGTTTTTCACTTTTCTGGAACTGTCTTCAAAATAAGTGTGTGTTTTATTCTTACAGTACATCTTCCACTCAGACTAGCCAGATTTTGAGTGTTCAGTAGCTATAAATGACTGGGAGCTACCATACTGGGCAGCACAGGATTAGACTATACTACCTCTTACTTTAAAAGCCTCATTTCACATGCATACTTGTACTCCATAGGATGATTTCCCCAAACCTTAAATATCATATACTTGTATCCTAAAGTTTATTCTAAAATGTATTACAATATAATTTATATGATCATTAATCGATTTCAATAAAAATTCATTCCAGATAACATATTTAGGGGCATCTGGGTGGCTCAGTCAGTTAAGCAAAAGACTTGATTTCAGCTCAGGTCATCATCTCAGGGTTGTGAGATCAAGCGCCTTTGTTGGACTTCATGCTGGGCCCAGGTGAAGCTTGCTTAAGGTTCTCTGTCTTCCTGTGCTCTCCCCACCTCACACTCTCTCTCAAAAAAAAACCAAAAAAACAAAAAAACAAAAAAACAAAAACAAACAAACAAAAAAACACCATTATATATTTATTTACTCATCTCCCCGAACTCTAAGTACTTTAGTAGTGGAAAAAAATATTATTGTCCGATCTTGATCAGCCACAAAGCTAAATGTTAACAGCTTTAGTTAATGTAACTTAATGAAATTAACACCATTTTGTCTCATTATTGGTGCTGTGTATTTAAGTTAGAGGTTATCTAAAGATTTAAAAAACTGGAACAAAGTACTGTGTAGCTTTAAAGTATTGTGGAGAGCAGTGAGGCATTTTAAAATTACCTACCTACTTTACATGAGAATATTAAAGTGATAATTTCAATAAGCTATACCTTGATCATATGCTCTAGTTTTCCAGGAACAATGCCAGTTTATACCTGTTGTCCCATCATAATTATTAATGACGCCTCCTTTTGCTCTCAAAATTATCCCAGTTTGAACAATTTTGTATAAAGTATTACTAATGTGTACAACTTATACTTAACATATTTTCTCAAAAAAAAAAAACAAAAACTTCCTATGTTGAGTTTTCTTTTCTTTTTTTTTTTTTTTTAAGATTTTATTTATTTATTCATGAGAGACACAGAAAAAGAGACAGACATATGCAGAGAGAAGCAGGCTCCATGCAGGGAGCCCGACGTGGGAGTCGATTCCGGGAGTCCAGGACCACGCCCTGGGCCAAAGGCAGGCACTAAACCCCAGAGCCATCCAGGGATCCCTATGTTGAGTTTTCCTATGTAAAATCTTATATTTAGGGTAAAGAAAAAACAAAGGACATTTCCATCTTTCTTTATGCTTCATACCAAGACTATATTCAATAGACTTAATTTACATAAGTGAATTATAGAAAATTGACCCATCAGCATAACAGTCTGTCTTTATTTTCTGTGCTTCTTTCTTTAAGATTATTCGTTCCCCCGCAATAAAAGAGATTATTTTGTTCCAGTAAGATGTTCATTTCTTTTTTTTTTTTTTAAGATTTTATTTATTTACTCATAAGAGACACAGGGAGAGAGAGAGAGAGAAAGAGAGAGACACAGGCAGAAGGAGAAGCAGGCTCCATGCACGGAGCCTGACGTGGGACTCAATCCCGGGTCTCCAGGATCAGGCCCTGGGCTGAAGGCGCCGCTAAACCACAGAGCCACCCAGGCTGCCCCAGATGTTCATTTCTGAACATAGCACTCTTAGCAATATGTTTGTATCAGGTTTTGCAAAAAAGATACTATATGTATATAAATTATTCTTCCTGCTACTAAGGTAATATAATTATTTTTAAATAAAAAAGAAATACTTTAAGCAATTTATTTTAAATCACTACAGTTCACCTGGAATAATCTGGACCCAGATGGGATAGTCTAATATACTATCAAAATGGGCTTTCAGTTGTCTGGGAGGGCTGAGTCTGCAAATGATCTCTCTCTCTCTCTCTGTCTCTCTGTCTCTCTCTCTCTCTGAGATTATACAGAAAGAGAGCCTATTTGCTTTTCTCAGAAAACTCTCAGTATGTAGATTTCCAGATTTTCCTTTTTCCTTCTTCATTTTATGGATTCTATACAATTTTTTTGTTGGTGTTTAACCTTGTGTTTTATTGTTTTAGTTAAAAGCATATTCTGAGATTTATTTAAATCTCTGTGGGGTGCCTGGCTGGCTCAGTAGGTTGACTCCAGCTCAGGGTTGTGCCTTCAAATCCCACAAGGGGTGTGGAGATTATTTAAACATAAAAATTTTTAAAAATAAAAACAAAAAAAATAAAAGGAGTTTCTTTACAAGCTGTATAATAGTCTTTCTTAGGCTATTGTCTCTATTTATTACTCTAATATTCTTTAATGTCTTTTCCAAAGGCAAGTTGCCACTTGTCATTTTTGCTTCTGAAAAATCAAAGCATAATTTAACCAACCAACCAACCAACCAACCAAACTGCTCTAGGGAACCTCCGAAACCCCCGTGTAGAACATCCAGAAGATCCCCTTCAGTGCTCTGGGATGTGCAATCCAGAAGAGGAAAGGAAGGTAATCAATGGGGAAGAGAAACCAGTGGATATAAACTTCCTTCCTCTTTTAACCTCAGTGGAAAGTTCTATAATGTATATCTACAATACAAGCTCTCAAAGAGGATCGTTGCAGGATCATGTACCAATCATCCATAGGGGTAGCCAACCCCTTAACACATCCTTGCCTTGCCTTCTCCTCTCTCCTGCTTTGTATGCCTGCTCCCTGGAATTACACTGTTTAATAAATGTTATTGGCCTTAGGAGAACCCAGACAAAGAGAGTATCTTACATGTCTTGGCTTTAGCAATTGTTATTTTCCCATAAGTTAATATCCAGAATATGTGAAGAGTTATTATTTTGGGACTAAGCTACTTAGTGTAAAGAGTCTGGGATTCCGGGTCCTAACAGAATACCAATGCTTTTCAGGTGTGGTAAGAAGAATGTTTAGTCCCTCTATTGATTTCTAGCACTTCTATTCATTTCTAAGACTTCCTAATCTCATATTGAAAAAAGAGCAAATGGGGATGCCTTGATGGCTCAGCAGTTGAGCTTCTGCCTTTGGCTCAGGCCGTGATCCTGGAGTACTGGGATCGAGTCCCACATTAGGCTCCTGCATGGAGTGGGCTTCTCCTCCCTCTGCCTATGTCTCTGCCTCTTTCTGTGTCTCTCATGAATGAATAAAATCTTAAAAAAAAAAAAAAAAAGAGCAAATGTAAAATGATAACTACAAAATGGCATGGAAGAGAGAAATGGGTGTATCCCACGAACACATTAGTTTTTATAACTGCCTACTCAAGTTTTAAAAAAAAAAGGCATGAAAATTAGAATGCTGGTTTTTAGACCAATTTTGCAATAAAGTGCTCACTTTGTTCAAGCAAAATGTAAAGTTTAAGGAAACTTATCCTTCATTTTTCATATTCATAGTGATTATCCATGGGTAAACTGCAGTGGAAATGCGGTGGAAAGAAGGCATTGGCCAGGGGTCTTGCTATAAGGAACTATCTTGTAAAGTTAACTCATTTTGACAAGTTCCAGATGTGCCGCACCTTACCAGAATTATTGAGATACTAGAGCCTAGCATAGATCATGGAGATGTGATTTTTGTTATATAGAAAATGAGTCTTTATATAACCAGTTATCTACTTCTAGGATCTAAAAATAGAATAGGATTTTTATTTTAATCTTTAAACTACTGTTTATTTGGGATATTATGCTTTATACATCACAAGTAAGAGGTCATCAATCATTTTAATTCCTGAGCCTCTCTTTTTCCTTCTTTTTTATTATTTGGTTACCACCCTCAGCCACTTTCTCAACATATTGCTCACTATCTTCAGCTATGGCTAATAGGCAAGGGGTCCTCTTTTGCTCCCTACAGCATATTCTTAGATCACTCTTACCCTTTTTGAAGAACTTCCAGGTTTCCAAAGAGGTTCCATAAAAATTACTTTTAAAGTTTATGATGTAACTTATTTTAAAGACTTTATTTGGGGGGAGGAGGAGCAAGAGAGCACACAGGAGAGAACACAAAAGAGGGAGCAGAGAGAGATGGGAGAAGCAGACTCCCCACTGAGCAGGGAGCTCTATCCCAGGGCCCTGGATTTATGATCTAAGTTGAAGTCAAACACTTAACCGACTGAGCCACCCAGGCGCTTACTTTAATATTCTCCAAATTTTAAGACACATATGCTACTCCATTTTTTTTTTCATGTGGCTAGCAGGAGAGAAGGTATTAGGACATATGCGTAACAATGTAAATAGGACTTAAAACTGTTAAGAAACAATCATTACTATTGAAGAATGTTGAATGTTGCCTTTTGTGTTTTTCTCACATGAAGAGGATAAATTGAGGCTCTCCTGTCGAGAAAAAGAAACTACCATTAGAAAGTACTAGGCATAAATCTAAACTGTTGTCATTAATAACACTAAAGTATTTGTGTCCTTTTTTTCTCCCACATTAAGTAGCTGACTTAATGTATCGTAAAAATTTGTCCTGTACTCCTTAGGGACATTTGTTTAATTTGTGTATTCATGCTACAATACAAGCTGCTTTGATAATCCAGGAGTTGACAAACTTTTTCCATAAGAAGTCAGATAGTAAATACTTTAGACTTCATGAGCCACACAATTTTGTAGCAACTACTCAACCTTGCCAATGTAAGGTAAAAATAGCCACAGACAATACATAAACAAGTAAGTGTGGCTGTGTATCAATAAAACTTTATTTATGAACACTGAAATTTGTTTTTTATACAAGTTATACAAATTTCAGGTGTCACAAACTACTATTTAAAATTTTTTTCAAAAGAATTTTTTTTCAATAATTTAAAAATGTAAAAATAACATTCTTAGTTTGCTATGTGTATGAAGACAAGCAGCAAACTAGATTTGGCCCACAGAGTATAATTCACAGACCACTGATGCTCCGAAAGCAAACTTATTAAAGTTCATCATTATGTTTAAAGCTTAAGAGTAAATTGTGCCTGTGGTTTCAATTTAAATTACATTTTGGGGACATTTGGGGGAGGGGTAGGGATTTACAAATTAACTGTAAAATTTCTTGGAGGGATAAAATCTGGTATTTAAAACCTAAAGCAAAGAAAAAAGTTATTCTACACCTGAAAAATCACTAGCAGTGAACTCCAATTAACATTATTGTATTAAACTATATTTTGATAAACTATCTTAAAATTAATGGACATTTACCTCTGAGTTTTTAAAATAAAAGTTTACTAATTATAGTCTTTTTTGTTGTTAAAGATTTATTTATTTGTTTGTTTATTTATTATAGACAGAAAGAGAGAGAGAGAGAGGCAGAGACACAGGCAGAGGGAGAAAGCAGGCTCCATGCCAGGAGCCCGACGTGGGACTCAATCCCGGGACTCCAGGATTGTGCCCTGGGCCAAAGGCAGGAGCTAAACCGCTGAGTCACCCAAGGATCCCCACTAATTATAGTCTTAATCCAGAATTTTAAAACATACAGAAATATTAAAAATTCCATACAATATTGATATAGCATTTTAAGAATTTACTCTCCAGTGTATTTCTTTTTCCTCAAAAGGGCAGCAAGAAAAAGGCCCTGAACCTGGGAATTTCTAGGGATTTTTAAAAATCATCTTCTTTAAAGATAACAAGCAATTTGGAAGTCAAATCTTTATGACTTCACTGGAGTGAATATTCTTCCCATTAAAGGCTAAACTGAAATTGTCAACTTACTTCAGAGTGGTACCAGATGCTACAGAGTTTCAGTGCCTGGAGATGAAACTTGACACATCACAGAATTTGCTCCTTGACCTCCCAGTCCTACTAGTATTTTACTTTACCATGGAGCCCAATGAATAAAAAACGAAAAAACAGCAAAAATAATAACAACAACAACAAAAGACAAAGCAAAACAAAACTCAGCTTTCGTAAGTTTGCATTTAAATTTTAAAAATATGAATTTGGTCCTATGACTCTCTGAATGACAAGATTTATCCCAGAATGTTTGAAATCTATATGTTTTAAGGTGAAAAATTCTGCAGTCACCTTCAAGTACAGCACATTTATTTTATCCTATAAATATTTTTTTCTTCCTTGTTAGATTTCCAGATATTTTGTACAAAGGTCCTTGTTCTTATTTTTATTTATTTTTTAAGATTTTATTTTTTTAAGTAATCTCTACATCCAACATGGAGCTCAAGACTCACATGCTGAGGCAGTCAGGCACCCCCTCATAATTTTAATTTTGAAACTGGGTTATAACTACCCACAGGTACCACAAAGATGGACAGATGAACAGACAGACAAGACAACAAGATGATATTATACTACACAGCTTGGCTTCCTTTAAAAAAAAAAACCCAACAACACCTACTCCTAAGAGAATTATATCTCTTTAAACTATGACACAAAGGGCACCTAGGGGGCTCAGTCAGATAAGCATCTGCCTTCAGTTTAGGTCATGATTCCAGAGTTCTAGGATGGAGCCCCATATCAGGCTCCTGGCTCAGCGGGAAGCATGCTTCTCTCTTTCCCCCTGCTTATGCTTGCTCTCTCTCTCACTAAATCTCTCTCTCTCTCTCTCAAATAAATAAAATCTTTAAAAAAATAAACTATGCCACAAAATAATAAGACAAAACTCAGTATGTTCTTTCCAATAATAGAGTATGGAATTAATTGTACTTTCAAATTGAATTTAAAATTAACTTAATCTGAGCCATTTATGTGCTAGTTATGTTGAACAAAATTCTCTATCTCTTTTTTTGGGGGGTGGGGGGAGGGAGGGACAGAAAGAGAGAATCTTAAGTGGGCTCCACACTCAATGTGGAGCCCAACTTGGGACTTGATCTCATAATCCTGAGATCATGACCTGAGTTGAAATCAAGTCAGATTTTTAACCAACTGAGCCAGCCACCAGGCACCCTGAGCAAGACATTTTAAAAAATATAGTTGAGGTTGGGGTGCCTGGGTGGTTCAGTCCACTGAGCTTCTGACTCTTGAATGCAACTTGGGTCATAATCTCAGGGTCATGAGATCGAGTCCCACATTTCCCTCTGCCCTTCCCCCTGCTCATGAACATGTGCTCTCTCTCTCTCTCTCTCTCAAATAAATAAATAAAACCTTTAAAAATATATATGTATATACATGTACAACTATATATGTATATATAGTTGACGTCTACTGGAAAGACTGGATATCCACATGCAAGAATGAAGTTGAACTTTTCCTAAAACCATATACAAAAACTAATTCAAACAGACCAAAATCCTAAACATGAGAACTAAAACTATATCTCTTAGAAGAAAACAAAGACATATATTCACAACATTAGATCCGGCAATGATTTCTTGGATATGACAACAAAGGAAGAAAAAACAGACTAATTGGATTTTATGAAAATGAAAAAATTGTGTGTATCAAAAGACATTATCAACAGAGTAAAAAGGCAACCCACAGAATAGAAGAAAACATTTGTAAATCATACAGTTGATAAAGGATTAACAATCAGAATACATAGATAGTCCCTAAAATCCAGCAAAACAAAATCCAATTAAAAAAATGGGCAAAGGATATGAACAGACATTTCTTCAAAGAAGATATAAATGATCAACAAGCACTTGAAAAGATGCTCAACTTCACTAATCATTAGGGAATGCAAGTCAAAACCACAATGAGATACAACCTCACACCCATTGGGACGGATCTTCTTTCAAAACAAAACAAAACAAAACAAAACAGAAAATGACAAGTGTTGATGAGAATGTGGAGAATTAGAACCCTTGTGCACTGTTGATAGGAATGTAAAATGGGATAGCTACTGTGGAAAACTATACGGCAGTTCCTCAAGAAATTAAAAATAGAATTACCCTATAATCCAGTAATTCCACTTCTGGGTATATACTCCAAATAATTGAAAGTGAGGTCTCTAAGAGACATCTGTATACCCACATTCATAGCAACATTATTCACAATAGCTAAAGTGTAGAAGCAAGCTATCTATGTCTACCAATGGATGCGTGAGTAACCAAAATGTGGTATATGCATACAATCAAATATTATTCAGCCTGAGAAAGAAAATTGTGACACATGCCACAACATGGATAAACCTTGAGGATATTACACTAAGTGGCAGAAAAGGCATACTTTGATTGCTATTGACTCTCATCTTCCCATAAGGTAGAATCAAGAGGCTCAATCCATCACCTGGACAAAGCAGGACACACATAGGAAGCACCTTCTGTGTCTAGGGCTCAGGCTGTCTGTCCCCTTCCCAACCCCTACTCCCTAGAAGACTCACTGCTCACTAATCTACCTCCTCCAAAAATGGCTACATAAAAAGAAGGGAAGTGTTTTTCATTGGCTAATTTGTTCCTACATTCACTCAGAATAGCTGACCTAGTTAATATTGCTTCAACTGTTTTCTCTTGCAAAAGAGACTACATTAGCAACACTAAAAACAACATTCTTGTGGTCAGGTCAGCAATGATGAGAACAACGTTGCTACTCCTGCTTTCTTGTACACCGTTTAGTTCATAAGGAAACTAGAGGCTTGCTCTCCTTTCAACATCCCTCAAGGAGATATAAACACAAACAAACAAAATAGAAATGACTTGTATACAACATAAAACCTCATGAAGGAGGAAACACAAAAAGAATGAAGGTTTTCCAAAAAGAGACCATTTCAGGTCATCTATTTCAAGTTCTTGCTCCTCCTGACTCTAAACATTTATTTAATAGGTCACCCAATTATAGCCTCTTTCTTCTATAGTTTATTTTCTATACTCTCTCCAAAGTGATCTTAATAAAAGTGAAGTTTATATTTTTCTTCCCCCCATTTAACACATTTATTAGCTTGCTATTACCCATTTTGAGAATAGTGAGCAAGAAGGTTCATGTTGAGGTCTGTGTCTACTCTCTAGCTCATCTCTCTTCAATCTTTTTCTATTTGTGCTGAAATATTACTAAGCAACTTATAATTCTTTGAACACATTTGTCTGTTTCAGTTCTTTTTCAATGGCTAAGAGAATGCCCTTCCTTCCCCTATTCACCTGGTGGTTAACTTAATTAATTTTTCAAAACTCAGCTTGAACTTCAATTTCCCTAGAAAAACATCTCTGATTCAGAGTTAATAACCTGTTTTTCTGTGCACTTACTCCGTTTTACTTATTCAATTATTTGACAAGATTCAGTAACATTTGACAAATATTTACTGACCTATTTAATACATGTCAGGTACTGCACTAGGGAATCTCATCATCATCTTTGTCTTCCTGGCTAATACATACAGCTCACCAGGTACTGGTGAGGTATTGGTGAGTACTGCCAGGTACTGTTCTAAACAATATACATTTATTAATTAATTTACCTGAGCAACAACTTTGTGAAATAGATACCCTTACTATCATCATGGTATAAATGAAGAAACTGAATCTCAGAGAGGGTAAGTAAGTTGCCCTGACAATCTAGCTTCAGAGTGCATGGTCAAGACAGGCCTGGTCCCTATTATAAGAGATAACAAGTCTAATGAGGAAGATGAACACTATCAAGTAATTGTGACAAAAGTGATAAAAGAAAGAGTACAGGGTGCTATGGAAGCATACACCTAAAGACCTAATTTGTTCAGTTGGTGAGGCTTCCTTGAGAAAGAGGTGCTTATAAGCCAGCTCATGAAGGATGAATATGAAAACAGACTACTTTAACCCCTACATAGACCTCAAGCCGCTTAATAGAGGAGTCCTCTTCTTAGTCATCTCCATATCACAGGACCTATTCTATTGCTAGGCACAAGAAGTATGAGAAGATATTTACTGAATTAATAAATTAATTAAAATGTTAAGTGTCTTCTAGGAGCTCTACCAAAAGCTCTATATGTTTTATGTAATCTGTGTAACATTCCCACAAGGCAGTTATTTTTCCCTCTTGCATTACTAATTGAGAAACTGAACTTTGGTTCATTCAATTTATATATTCCAAAAATTCTTGCTATTCCACTGCAGCTTCAGGATTGTCTATTCAGGATAGACAGCTCTTTAATTTTTAAATATTTTTGAAATATTTTTCCCCATGAAATGTTACAGTGTTTTGTCCTGTGTATATTTTACAATGAATGTTCAGAATTTTGTTTTATAACATGGTTTATTTCATGTACCTATTTTTGTCTTAATTCATTCAGGCTTCTATAACAAAACTACCACAAATTGGGTGACTTAAACAACATTTATTTCTCACATTTCTGGAGGCTAGCAAGTCCAAGATCAAGGCCCAGACAGATGAGAACATTTTCCTTGTTCATAGACAGGAGCCGTTTTTGTTGTGCCGTCACCTGGTGGAAGGGATGGTGGAGCTCCGTGGGGTCTCTTTATAAGGACACTAATCACTCTCAGGATCACTTCCCAAAGGTACCACCTTTTCACACTGTCACAATGGGGATTAGGCCTCAAAACCAACATGTGAATGGAGGGCCCCTTGAAGCATTAAATCTATAGCGATTGCCCTAAGAGAAAATTCCTGTTCATATTCAAAAGCTATATATTTACTTTATATCATAGGTTATCTTTGAGGATTTCCTGAGAGAAATCCTCAAAAAAAAAAGAATTTTTTTTTTTTTTAAAGTAGGAAGGGGATAAGACTTCCAATAACTTTTCCTGTTGGTAGGTGCCTCCACAGAGAGAAAGAAAAATGAATAGAATTCTTTGAAAGTTGTGCTGGGAATTTATTCTGAGTTAACAATATAATTGACAGGGACTCCTTGCTTTTTTCCTAGAGTGAGAGACTACACCCAAATCAAATTTCCAACTGCCTCAAGTCTCCACCTGCTGGGTACCTGGTTTTCCCAGATAAATTGTCTGTAATCCCTTAGCATCTAAACACGGATTGCCTGATGTCCAAATAGTTTGAATCCCACTAATAAGATCATCCCCATGTGTTTCTTATAAGAAAGGGGAACAACAGGAGGGCAGGATAACCTTTGCTGCAGCACAAACCGGTAATCTCACTAGTAACAAGAGGTTCATGGCTTCTCCTGCTAACCGTTAGCTAAAAACTTTTCCCAATAAAGGTTATTCCTTTTTCCAGAATATGTGACTCTGACACTATAGAATTCACTCTTAGCCACCTTGGAGGACAGCCCTAAATGATTTATCTGTCAAATAAAAATTTCTGCTTTACAAAGCACTCAGGAGTAAAAGGTTTTGAGAAGGAGCTGTGTTAAAGGGTAGAAGGTGAGAAGAGGTCTGCTGACAGGGAAAGGTTTTTAACACAACTGGATAAACATGGGAGTACTTGGAGCCATATGGCACCCCATGCTCCAGCCCAAGTAGACAATGGTTTAATTGTCCTTCTAACTTGCTCACTCTTCCAATGAAAAATGCACAGGCTTTGGGACATGAAGAGTAGAATTATAAGTCCTGACTCACCTGCTATTGTGTGAATTTATCAAGCAAGTTTGGCTTCTAACACAGTTGTTCAAAACCCTGCTGCATTTATTTACCTAAATCCAATTTAATTTGCCTCTGAGACATCATTCTGCTGAGATGTAGGAAATTCATTCTCTGTATCCCCTCAAACCCTGGCAGGAATTATGCAAAGATTCCGGGGAGATGTTGTATGTAGCACCACAGCACTGGGGAGACCACCTGTTGGTGATGGGATGCCCACTGTCCCATTGTCCAGTCTACCTGCTCTCACCTTGCTCCTGTCCACAGCACATGGGCATCTCACCAGGCCTGGGAAGCAGTCTTCCCATAAGCACTGCTTAGTCATTTCTCCACTGAAGTCTTCCACCTTCTCCTCCAGGGGATAGGGCCTACCAATGTGGCTGTCCCCCTCTGAAGAACCCTTAACCCCCTCCTGATAGCAGTTGCCTAAAATCATTGAAGAGCTTTCTCATGACTTTGAAATTAAAAACTACCTCCAGATTCCCATTTCAGTGGGTTTTGCCTCTGTCTCTTCTAAGTCTCCCAACTCTCTGTTTCCCCTTCTTGATAATCCTTAACTGTCTCCTGTATAAGTGGAGGAAAGAGAACAACCTACCGTTACAGGATTTCTGTTCCTTTAGTGCCCGTGGTTCTGGGTCACACCATTTCCAAGACTGAAGAGGTAGACCAGACGAAGAGTGGTAGGCAGCAGAGTTTATTGATAGTATTAAGTGATGGTACAAAACTTGTCAAGAGGGAGAGGATCTGAGAGGGTTGCCACTGGAGTTTCTAAGTCTAAGGATTTTTATAGGCTTGTTGGTAGGCTGTTTTAATTTGATTTTTAATAAAGATTTTATTTATTTATTTGAGAGAGAGAGAGAGAGAGAGACAGAGCTAGGGACAGAGAGCACAAACAGGAGAAGGAGAAGCAAGAGCCCTACTGAGCAGGGAGCCTGATGCAGAGCATGATACCAGGACTCTGGGATTATGACCTGAACTGAAGGCAGATGCTTAACCGACTGAGCCACCCAGGCACCCCTGTTTTGATCTGATTAACCCTCCATGTGCCTGTCACCCAGTCAGGTTTTTGTCATCTACCTATCACAGGGGAAAAGGGGGAGGGTCCTTCCAGGGTGGTATAAAATCCCTTTAAGGGTGGTTTTCTCTTGGGGCAGGGGGGCCCCTAATCCCTGCCTCTCTTTCTTCTGACTATCCTTCATTACTACCGAATAAACAAACTCCCTCAGAATATGAGTTTATTTACATAGGATCAAAAGCTTAATACATATACACCGGAAACTAATAACACCATATGTTAACTAACTGGAATTAAAATAAAAACTTAGGGACGCTTGGGTGGTTCAGTGGTTGAGCATCTGCCTTCGGCTCAGGGCGTGTTCCCAGGGTCCTGAGAGCGAGTCCCACATCAGGCTCCCTACAGGGAGCCTGCTTCTCCCTCTGCTTCTCTCTCCGTGTCTCTCATGAATAAATACATAAATCTTTAAAAAATAAATAAATAAAATAAAAACTTAAACTCAGTGCATGTTGATGATGATGACTGCAAAAAGCATTAGTAAAACACTCTGCAGTTAGCATGGAATTAAGTGCTATGAAGAATAAAAGACATCCTTAGAAGACAAGGTCCTTTTCCAAAAGATTGCAGTCAGTTGGAACATGAAATGCACCTAAGAGCATGTACTTCAGAGAACATGAACAGAAATCTAACAAAGAATGGAATTATTCAGTAGTTAAGTAGAAAACAAAACAGCCCGTGTGAAGTTTACTTGTAGATGGTCCATAAGGAGTTAACCATGAATTAGGAAAGGGACAGATCCTGAGCTGGGATAACTAGAGAAATGGAATCTTCACTAACTTTGGAGGATACATAGATACAAACAGAAGACACACACACACTCCTGTAGAGGCGGAAAAAACATGCAGTGAAGGAAAAATAGTGAAGGCACTGGTCTGACTCTACATAGTTACATAGGGTTACACAGTTAACAATATCCTTGGGGAATCCCTGGGTGGTGCAGCAGGTTAGCGCCTGCCTTTGGCCCAGGGTGCGATCCTGGAGACCCGGGATCGAGTCCCACATCGGGCTTTCGGTGCATGGAGCCTGCTTCTCCCTCTGCCTGTGTCTCTGCCTCTCTCTCTCTCTCTCTGTGACTATCATAAATAAAAATTAAAAAAAAAAATATCCTTAAGTAGCAACTATTAATTCAACCCACAAGTCAACAATTGTTAAGTGTTTATTTAATAATTAAATGTCAGTTATATGCCCATTTGTATTATTAATCTGAATTTTATAATTAAATTCAACAATCATTAAAACAATCCATCTTCTATTTGCTCCTGGAGATAAATATGCAACTAGCCATTTGAAACTTAAACTCTTAAACAAACAAACAAACAAACCTAAACTCGAGGGGCTCATGGATAACTCAGTCGTTTAAACATCTGATTCTTGATTTTGGCTCAAGTTATGATCTCAGGGCTGTGAAATCAAGCCCTGCATCAGACTGTGCTGGGTGTAGACCCTGCCTAAGATTCCTTCTTCCTCTGCCTCTGCCCCTCCTACCCCACTCTCTGCCTTGCTTCCTCTCTAAAAAAAATTTTTAAAATAATAAAACCTAAACTCTAATTGTTTATTAATTCCACAGCCATTTATTATTCCTCTACCTTGTGGGCAGCACTGGGAATAGGACATAGGGAAAGAGGAAAAAAATACCGACTATAAATTAAATGAGCTAACAAAGGCTTACTAGGCTAGCACTTTACATGTCTTATCTCACTTTATCTATGTCAATCCCTCGAGCAAAACCAAACAAGCATTTTGTGCATTTTACATTTTTGAAATAGAGACAGTACCAGAGACATTGAGTAACTCATGCAAACTACACGGCTAGTATACAGCTTATAAACAATTTGAGACAAAGGATATAGTCATTCAAATAAGTAGTTACTGTGCACTCAGTAAAGGATACAAAGGAGAGGTTAAAGTGTAAAGGATACAAAGGAGAGGTTAAAGACTACAGAAGTAATTATATGATTAATGAGAGGAAATAACTTTGGCAAGGATTATGATAACAAGCTTTACAGATTAATGTGACCAAATCTAAACTAGTGTTTTTCACCCTATTGCACATTAGAAATGTGGGGAGCTTTAAAAGAATCTGATGTTTGGATCCTATGCCCAGAAATTCTGATGTAATTGATCTGAGGTAGAGTCTGGGCTTTAGAATTTTAACAGCACAGATTCTAATGTGCAGGTAAGGTTGAGAATCTGTGTTCTAAAACAGTGCTTTGAGGCTTTAGAGATCATACAAATAACCTGGCGAGGCTCTTTTACTGAAGATTCTGATTCAGTATGTCTGTGGTAGAGCCCAGATTCTTCATTTCTTTCCTATGCCTATGTGCTGAAATGGCAGCATGCATAAAATACTAAAGGAACCCAGAGGAAGGGGTGTTACTAATTGCTTGGGGACAATGTAGATTAGGCAAAATAACTGATATCTCCCTGGCCTGAGCATGGGTTTTGGACTCAGGACAATACAATCTTTTCACACCAAAACAGATCTTTTTTTTCCTCCAGCAAAGTTAACTACCCTCTTGAATGCAACAGGATTCTCTGAAATCCCAGTTTTCACGACTCCATGCATCATCAGCTAGTTCTGTCCTTTTAACACAACCTCATAATTCAATTATACCAATTCTTAGATTACAGAGAGAGTTCCAATCCATAGTTCCCAGCACTTTTAATCTATATATCAATCTGTCAATCTATATATCAGTATCTATCACCTTCCTATAACCTTTTCTTCTTGCCTTCCAAAGATTCCATGACACTTCATTAGCAATCACTTCCTTGTAAACACCCTCACTTGCCCCTCTGTGGTATTCATCCTCAAAAAAATCCAACCATTCTTTTCCATATCTGCTTTCTCTCAATTGAATGTTCATTGAGAAAATCATACCACCATGCCAATCTGGACTCACTTTAAATTGAAAATAGGCACTTAGTCCTGCTGACAATATCACAATCTTTCCACAGTTCTCCTTTTCACTTCAAAATATATCTCTGGTCTTCTCACTCCTCCCTCTTCTTACCCCCTTTTTGCCTTACTCTTAGCTGAAGACCTCATCTCATTTTCTTAAGAAAATGTATGTCATCTAATAGGAACTACTTTATTCTCCCACCCATATACAAACATCTGCATCTGAATTCATCTTCTGCTTTTTCCTTCTTGTTAAAAAGGATGGAAATCTAGGTTCTTTTCAAAGGCCCACTTATGCTTTGGATCCATTCCTTCATTCTCCCCTATAATTCCATTCCTGTAGGTATTTTCTTTTTCTCTAACATCAACAATTTCTGTACTACATCACCCCTACCATAATAAGCACTTATCTGCCAACACAACAACATTAACAAAAACCTTCCCTTGGTCTGCTTAACCCACTCACCATCCTATTTCTCTGATCTTCATCCCCCACCCTTGCCCCACCAGAATAACTCCAAGAAACCAACCAAAGAAACAAAACCTGAAGCCATGTCCACACTTGTTCATCTTTTGTTCTTCAGTCTTTCTACCTCACTACTACACCTTGAAACTATTCTTGCCAGAAACTAATGATTGCCATGTTGCCAAATCCATTGATCATTTCTGTGTCCTCACCACTTCCATGCAGCATTTGCTATAGTTGACCACTTCCTTTCACTTATAAAACTTCCTTCTCTTGACTTCTATGACATCAACTTCTTACCTCACAGGCTGTTCCTTCTCAGTCTTTTGCTGGCTCTTCATCCTCTGTCCAATTTTGAAATGTTGGAGCTTCTCATAGCTCAGTTCTCAGTCTACAGTCTGCTTAGGTAATCTCATGGTTTCATGTATAAACTCATAACTGCCAATTTTATGTCTCCAGCCTAGAATCAGACCAATATATCCATCTGTTTACTTGGCATTATCATTTGTATAATAGGTCTCTCAGACTTGATTATTGTCAATGCCACTGACCAAAGACCACTGGGAATAAAACTATTGTTGAGCAAGGTGGGTTTATTGTTTCAGTAGGTGAGAATATACACCATGGAGAACCTTGGGCGTTTCAGTAAGAGGGCGTTAGAAATCTGGACTTGTTATATGACTAGGGAAGGATTCAAGGGAAAAGGGCTTTGATTTGGATTGAAACCTACAGGGAGGCAGGAGTAATTTTATAACTATATTTTAATAAGTATTATCTAGAAGGACTGAGTATTATCTATTGGGCTGAGGCTAAGACTATAATTGGGGGAGGGGGGGAAGCAGCAGTCACTCATATTAGCCAGGATAAGAAAATGTTTGCTCATTTTGTGGCTCATACAATGTGTATGTTTTGCCTATGTTCAGGTATGATTACAGATACAATGATAAAAATAACTTTTATTTTTGTCTTGATTTATCATGGTCATAGAGTGGCTTTGTTTGATGTTGATGTTCTGTGAATTGACACCTCCCCTTATCACTTCCCCCAACATACCAAGTTCATTGCTACCTCTGCACCTTCTCTATCCTTTGCCTGGTAGTCTCTTTCCCTATTGGTCCCATCATGGTACCTCCTTTCTAGTCACTAACACATCCTTCTACTTTATTTCCTTCAGAACACTCAGCAATATCTGGAAGAAATTTGTTCATTTGTTCATTTCTCTGCTGTCGCCTCCTTACTGGACTTTTGCTTCCCAAGGGGATGGTGTTTTTCTGTGGTGTTCACGGGTGCAAGGCAACCCCATCCTCTAGAAATCCGCCTTACAGCCCAGGGGGGCTCGAAAAACCTACACTGACTGAACGAATGTTTGAACGTCGCTGGGCTCATTTCTGCAACAGAGTCATACACTACCAGCAATTGCATTTTTTGTTTTAATGAAGTAGGGCATTCCACAAAAAGAAGCGAGAAGCATGGGGTCAGGAAAGTGACCACCTTTAATTCATAGTATGTGCCCAGCATCTAGTGTGACCACGGTAGGTCAGGATCTGCTCTTTTCTAGAACCTGAGGGTCTGCTGTCTCTGAATTACCTTTCCTGAAAATAGTGCTGGACCCTTAACCGTACTGTTCACCTTTTTCTTTCTTCTTTCTTTCTTTCTTCTTTCTTTCTTCTTTCTTTCTTTCTTTCTTTCTTTCTTTCTTTCTTTCTTTCTTTCTTTCTTTCTTTCTTTCTTTCTTTCTTTCTTCTCTTTCTTTCTTCTCTTTCTCTCTCTCTCTCTCTCTCTCTCTTCCTTCCTTCCTTCCTTTTCTTTTTTCTCTTTTCTTTTCTTTTCTTTTCTTTCTTTTCTTTCTTTCTTTTTTATTTTTTTTGCAAAGAATTTTTTTTTTTTTAAAGCAAAGAATTTTTTATTTATTTATTTTTTAAAGCAAAGAGTTATTCCCGGGCTTTATTTCCGTAACCGCTCGGCCAGCCAACCACCGCCTAGGGGAGGAAACCCAACCCTCTTGCGCAAGCGCCCGGCCGGCGATTCCGCGACTCGGAGCGCTTTGCAGTGCGCATGAGCAACTCGAAGCGGCGAGGCGGGAAGTGCTGCGCAGGCGCGTTTGGCCGACTCGCTAGGTGGGGAGCTCTTGGAGGCGGCGACCCGGGCATCTGGGGAGCCACAGAAGTCGTATTCCCTGAAACTGTGAGTTTCCGACGGCTTGTCCCATGGCGCGGGATTGTGAGGGATTAGAAACGAATTCTGGATCGTGACTTCGGTGTGGTAGCCGCGCAGTAAGCCCACCCCGCTCCTTCGGATCCCACAGACCCGCGGCGGGAAAGGCGTGCGCCTGCGCGCTACGCACCCCGTCCGCTCTCGGGTCTGAGGGGGGAGGTCGTTCCGGGCTGAGCTCGCGGCCCGCCCTCCCCGGAGGAGCCCATTCATTCCCTCTTCTCTTTCTTTGCTCGGCGCTCGCGGCCAGAGTCGGATCAGTTCTCCATCGGCTTGCATGGGCCCTCCCCCGGGCCGCTTGGCGCTCCCTTTGAGGAGTCCCCCCTTCAGCCCTCTCCCCGGGGTCAAGCCTCTCGCCCCACCAGGCCTCGCTCGCCCTCCGGCCGGCTGGCCCCGGGCTCTGTCGCCTCAGTTCCCCCCAGCACCTGCCCCCTGCCGCCAGCCGCCGCCGAGGAGGCTCCCCTGACTAGGACAGTACCCCCCCCCCCGTCCCCCTGCCTGTGTTTCTGGAAGGTGAAAATGAAGCAAATGGAATCCTTAGAAATAGCCCACGGGTTTCCCACCTTTGGGGATTTACACATATGGGGCGCTTTTAAATGTTTGCCCCTTGCGGGACAGTGGCGTCTTTTAGTGCTTGGTTCAATAGTGAGTGATTTAAACTTCTCGTGTTCTCCAGTATTCTAATTTTCGCAGCTGCTTTGCTCCCCCTGTGGACATGACCCCTTGGCTGGCATTTTGCATCCCACTTGTTTTGTGATGGAGGCGTCTTTGGGGATTCACATGGATCAACCAATGGCTTTTTCTCCCCGGCGTCGTGACCAGGTTCAGGTGGATGGCTCGTTAAAAAAACATGAGCAGAATTTTAAACTACCAGGTAGGTGTTTAATTCCAAGGACGTGCAGGCTACAGTTCTGTCATCTTGATTATTTTTCCTTAAAAAGGAACTTCCTGAATGGTAGAGGGAGTTGTATGTTTATATGGGAATATTTTTTACAAATCAATAAAGCAGGGGGATCCCTGGGTGGCTCGGCAGTTCAGCGCCTGCCTGTGGCCCAGAGCGTGATCCTGGAGACCTGGGATCGGGTCCGCGTCGGGCTCCCTGCATGGAGCCTGCCTGTGTCTCTGCCTCTCTCTCTCTCTGTGTGTGTGTGTGTGTTTCTCATGAATAAATAAAATCTTAAAAAAAAAAAAAAACAACAAATCAATAAAGCATCCTGAGATCTAGATTTAGGATTGGAGTGCATTTTAGGATTACAGTCCATCCATGTCCTTTTACAGATGATGTTGCTAAGGTCTAAATATTGGTGGTTATCCAACAACACAGTTGTTGATGCCCAAACTAAAATTTCTTTTCTCCTAGACCTGTGTTCTTATCTCTACACACTGTATTGCATTAAACTTGGATTTAGAAGTCATCGTTGGAGGGGTTTTCACTTAAAATATTGAAAAGCAGAATTCACTGACAAAAATAAATGGTTGTAGCAATAGTAAAGCACTGTATCTCCGTGTAACATCCTGAAGTGTTGTTTGACCCTAACCAAGACCCTGAAGTGAGAAGGAGAGGTGCAAATGAGACCTGATCTTATACACTAAAATACACACTTTCATTCCTCCTCTAGGAGTGTCTGGGACATAACAGGCATTTAATAAATATTCCTTAAATAGTGGAGTTCCAATTGACCTTTTTTTTTCCCCTTAAAAGGTAGCTAAATCTTCTTTTCCATCTTTGTTTTAAACATATTTAGTGCTTGCCCAAAAGATATTACTTTTGACCTTCTATCCATGACATATATTTATCCAAAATAGATTTTAACAACACCCTGGAAAAATGACATTACATGCTTTTGCTTCTTGACTAAAACTAAACTCTTCTTTGGTATCAAAATGAGTACCCTTTCTGATGTTCCTATTTTTGGTAATGAAAGCCGCTATTATTCCTCTTACCTATGCTTAAAACTTTAGAGATGTCTTAGATTTGTTTTTTGTTGTTGTTTTGGTTTTTAAAGATTTTATTCATTCATTCATTCATTCATTCATTCATTCATTCATGAAAGACACACACACAGAGAGAGAGAGAGAGGCAGAGACATAGGCAGTGGGGGAAGCAGGCTCCATGCAGGGAGCCCAACATGCTGGGACTCCATCCCAGAACCCCAGGATCACGCCCTGGGCTGAAGGTGGCGCTAAACCGCTGAGCCACCCGGGCTGCCCTTTCACTTAGAATTGTAATTTTCCCCATATTCAGTTACCCAGCTTTATCTTTTTTTTTTTTTTTTTAAATATGTTTGGCATTGCTTCTTTCCATTCCCACTTCCACTACAGTCATTCATTCCCTTACACTTTGCTCCTGAATTGCAATGAAGTTTCATATCTAAACTACCTGCTTTCACTTCTTTTCCATCCTACAGTTCATCTGGTACACTGCTACTAGAACAATCTTAAAATGCTAAAGTTTTGTGGCTTTTATGTAACAGTATTGAACCTTATAGGCAGTATCTTTGATAATTCATAAAACATCCTGAAATTTTAGTCATAACTTTTTTTAATGACTCTTGGTAAAAGCTAAGGTTATATCAAAAAATAGCTTTAGTCAGGAGTAAAGCTGATAAAATCCAGGCCCATAACTGTTTCATGATCTAATATGATTTACTTTCCCTTGATGGAATAACTTTTGAATGGTGGGAACTTTTTATACATCTTTATATTCCCAGAACCTAATAGTGTGTTGCACATAGTAGGTGCTTGAGAATACTTGAATGAGTGGTTTAATGCAAGGATTTTTTTTTTTTTTAAGATTTTATTTATTCATTCATGAGAGACAGAGAGAGAGAGAGGCAGAGACACAGGCAGAGGAAGAAGCAAGCTCCACGCTGGGAGCCCGATGCTGGACTCGATCCGGGTCTCCAGGATCAGGCCCTGGGCTGAAGGCAGGTGCTAAACCGCTGAGCCACCCAGGCTGCCCTAATGCAAGGATTTAAGTAAAATATTTAGTGTAATGGATGAATAATGATCTTTTGTTTTGGGAGATTTGTCAACATTGTATAGCTTTTTTTGATAAAAATTATACTTAAAATTTAGAAAGTATAGAAAACCAAAATAAGGAAATAGTATCTCACTATACAAATATTGCCACTGTTACATTTTGTTACAGTCCTTTAGTCTTCCTTTCATACAGCGGTACATAAAAAAAAAAAAAATTAGGATTGTAACCAATTTATTCCTAATCCTTATTAGCAGTATATAACCTGAACACTTCCTATATATTTAAATAATCTACAGATTGATTTAAGTTAACTGCCTAATGTTTCATTGCATAGTATGCTATGATTTAATTACCTTTTTTATTGAACAAAAGTTCAATTTTCCATTTTTTCCTATTAAGAAAAATGCTCCAACGAACAAAGTACTGGGCATGGTATTAAATGTTTATGTTCCTCTGTATTATTGAACTATACCATAAGGCATGCATTTGGTGTGTTATATGGATGCTCTTAGCTCATACTACTGAAGTAGGTTATAGGTGCCATATGATATGCCTGGGACAGATCCAGTTTATGCTTATTGTCACACTGTCATTATTATTAGTGCCCCATTTTCACTCTCAAAGAGTGCCTCAATTTGGACTAAATTATATGATCTTCCTAGTTTAAGGAATGTAAGTCAGGCAGTACATGAAGCTCCAGAATAAGCATCACATATGTTCCTAGAATGTCAGTTTTACTCCTTGGTAATTGAAAACATTTCATTTATATGATGAATATTAAATGTTTATTATGTGCAATTACTTCTCTAGGTACTGGGATAAATCAGTGCATACAACAGAAAAGAACCATTGCCCTCTGTCTAAGGGAAAGATAGACAATAAAAGAAATAGTATGTTCAAAAGTAGTTAGTACTGTGAAGAAAATATAGAAGGGAAGTGGAGATAGGAAGTGTTAGAGGAGGCCATTGTGATTTTTAATAAGTGTAATTGGTCACAGAAGACTTCACATTTGACCTAAGACTTTAAGATGCTAGAGAGCTATGTAGGGGAAAGCATTCCAGGCAGAGGAAACAGCAAGGGAGAAGGCCCTCAGATGGGAGTGTGCCGAGCATTTAGGAATAGCAAGGCAGTCCTTGTGACTACAAGCTGGAGGGTGACGGGAGTGATGACAGAGAGGTGTGAGGAGAAGAGGTAGTTCCTTAGCTTTTATATGAAGCAAGTTATTAAGCTCCTATGGGTTGAGCAAAATAGTGATACAATGATGTACCTCTCACAGGATTACTCTGGCTGTGTTACAAATAGATGACACAGGCCAGCAATGATGAAAACAGGGAGTATAAGGAGGCTCTTGCTGTATTAAAGCCATTTGGGTATATTATGTAGCAGGAAAAAAATTTTTACTTAAAATTTCAAAGCAGAAGCCTAGACCTTTATGTTTAAAATATAGGCATTTAGGGCAGCCCCAGTGGCTCAGCGGTTTAGTGCCTGCCTTCAGCCCAGGGTGTGATCCTGGAGACCCAGGATCGAGTCCCATGTCAGGCTCCGTGCATGGAGCCTGCTTCTCTCTGCCTGTGTCTCTGCCTTTCTCTCTCTCTCTCTCTCTCTCTCTCTCTCTCTGTGTCTGTCATGAATAAATAAATAAAATCTTTAAAAAAAAATAGGCATTTACA
The DNA here is from genome assembly GCF_053574225.1 of Canis aureus. Classification (NCBI taxonomy): domain Eukaryota; kingdom Metazoa; phylum Chordata; class Mammalia; order Carnivora; family Canidae; genus Canis; species Canis aureus. The sequence goes on from NC_135618.1 coordinate 20,239,306, forward strand.
TAATTTTTTGGCTTATAGACTTTTCAGGGTCTTGCCCTAATCCTCAGAGTATATATTCATTCATCTGTCTTCATTAGTATTTTCCATCGTTTAACATTAATGCTCTCTTCTGCTGTTTACTCTCATCTCCATTTCAGAATTGAGGATTTTGCCTTCAGTTTGGTTGTCAGAAAGTTTTACTGTTGTTTAAAAATGTCAAAGTTGTTTTGTAGTGACTGGAAATTAATACAAACATATTTTGGGTTTTATAAAGATAGGTAAGTACATAGTAGGTTAGTAGTGAGTGATTTGGAAGCACATTGAGCTACATAGTCATTCACATGACTTGTGCATTACAGTAGTTCTTTATTACATAAAATCTCTCTCTGTTGATTTCTAGTAGTTAACTAGCATCTCTACCACTGACTGCCAGCTCATGCTACTACAGAAGGAAGTTCCAAAATACGGAACTCAGTAGACTTGGAAGTAAAGTTCGTTTAATATGACCCTTTTGTTTGCAGGTTAAGAAACTGGACATTAATGTGGTTTAGTGATAACCATTGAATCTAGGCTTTCTTCTATATCAACATTCCAATAGTACTTTTTGTGATAATGAAAATGTCTCTTTGTTGTCACCTGTGGCTAGTGTGAATGAGGAACTTTTTAATTTTTTAAAATTTTAACTGAAATTTAAATAGTCACATGAAAATAGTAGACATACAACTCTTTATCATACTACTACAAAGCTTTTGGTATTGATCATATATACACATACAATATAACATGCACACAAACTTTATTAATTTGATATGTTTAGTAATAAAAAGACTACAAACAGGCTTCTTAACATATTTCATCATATACAAATACCATTGATTGTTAGATATACCATTTTATGTACTATGCAAAAATGCTAAAAAAAGAAATGCCGCCAGTTATACTATAACACAATGCTTACTTATCACTTAGAATTTTTTATTTTATACTTTTTGAAAGAGTTCTTTTAGATCTAATTGAATAATTCTTAAATTATTAATTAAATTACATTAAAAGGAATTAAAATAAAAAAGGAATACGAATATTTCACATCTTTCTCTCCTGAGTCATTTTTGTACTCCAGACTCTTTTTTTTTTTTTTTTTTTTAAGATTTTATTTATTCATTCATTCATGAGAGACACGGAGAGAGAGAGGGAGGCAGAGACACAGGCAGAGGGAGAAGCAGGCTCCATTCAGGGAGCCTGACGTGGGACTTGATCTCGGGTCTCCAGGATCACGCCCTGAGCCGAAGGCAGGTGCTAAACCGCTGAGCCACCCAGGGATCCCCTGTACTCAGGCTCTTTGATATCCTATTCCCCCCCCCCCCCCCCGACAATATTGTTCTCTATACATTAGTGATGCAGAATTTCTTTGAAGTTTATCTTTTTAGAGCCTTTTTTTTTTTTTTTTTAAGATTTACTTGTTTATTTATTCATGAGAGAGAGAGAGAGAGAGAGAGAGAGGCAGAGACACAGGCAGAGGGAGAGGCAAAGGGAAAAGCAGAGGGAGAAGCAGGCTCCATGCGGAATCCCGTCGTGGGACTTGATCCCGGGTCTCCAGGATCACGCCCTGGGCTGAAGGTGGCGCTAAACCTCTGAGCCACCTGGGCTTCCCTTTTAGAGTCATTCTTAATGGGAGCTCAATTACAGGGAGCTAACCTATGTTTGATTTCTCCTTCACTACCTTTACCATGTCTCCCTAAAACCATTTGCTCGTAAGGGTTAAATGTGAATGCTCCTTTATGATTTCTTGGATTTCTTTAAGGTACTAATACCTGTTCTGTAAGTTTTGATGCTGGCCAACAATAATTGTAGGTTGCATCCCAATTTCAGATTTTTTAAAATGTGTTTCAGAATCAAGGAAGTGTAATATAAAATTGAACATATCATTTTACCCTGTGACACTGGAATTTGAAACTGGTTGGAATTGACACTCATTAGGAAAGATTGCAATTGACTGTGGCAACTGTGACCGCTAGAAAGCTGGCTTTTCCCCCAGGCCTTGGTTTTGGTTTTTAGAGTGAAGTAGTGTGGTAGCTGGTAAGTGGTTGCTACTGTCTTTGGCTTCACTCTTTTGTAACTTCTAAACTTTGGGGTTTTTTTTCCCTACAGCTCTCAGTGCCCATAATGATAGTAATAATTTATTCATTGAACAAACATGGCAGGCACTGTTCTAACTAGGAGCTGAATGTACGGTGGTAAATTATATAAGCAGAGAACTGTACTGGTGGAGCTTATATTCTGGTGGGAGGAGGCAGAGAGCAAACAAACAGGACGATTTTATAGTGGATAAGCACTCCAAAGACAATGAGCAGGGTAATGTGAGTAATGAGAGGAATGGTATTTTAATTAGGGTGTCAGAGAAGACTGACCATTGAGCCAGCCACATGAAACTATTTGGGGAAAAAGATTTCAAGTAGAGGGAATAATAAAAGCAAAAGTGCTGAAGAAATAATAACTACAGCACTAAGAATTACCACTGTCTTTTATTTAATATTTACTATGTGCCAGGCATTGTGTTAAGAGCTTCTCTTGGGTATATTATTTCATTTAATCCTCACAGTATGTCAGTGGCATGGGTATAGTTATTGCCCCTTCGCTGTAGATGAAGAGACTAAGGCTCAAAGCAGTAAGTTGTGTGCTGCCTGTTAAATATTGGAGCCAGGATTTTAATTTAAGCCTCCCATCTCCCAGACTGATAACAAATTACTGTTATATTCTTGCCTCTGGTATTGAATGAAACTCATGAAGCTTCTCCAGTTCCCCTGTGAAGTAGATGGTAAAGTTAGTTCTTCCCATGCTTAGATGGATTGATATAAGATGGATTGAAAGAATACTGGACTAGATCTTCTTGGCCTGTTATTTAGTTCCAGTTCTTTTTTTTTTTTTTTTTTTAATTCATTTGAGAGCCAGCACACACACAAGAGCACAAGCAGCGGGGAAGGTCAGAGGGAGAGGTAGAAGCAAGACTCCCTGCTGAGCAGGGAGCCTAGTGATGTAGGTGGGGCTTGATCCCAGGACCCCAGGATCATCACCTAAGCTGAAGGCAGACACTTAACCAACTGAGCCACCCAGGCACCTCTAGTTTCCAGGTCTTAATGTTGTATTTCCTCCCTTCAAATTCATCCTCTACTTATTTTTCTGCTTAAAAGTTTTCCATAGCTTTCACTTGCATTCTCTGTCTTTCCCTTCTTCAGCCACATTGAATTTCATTACTTCCTCACCTGCCTCTCCCCAGAAAATAATCCATGTCTTTTTCCTTTTGTATGTCTTTGCAGACGTAGTTCTTTCTTCCTAAAATTCCTCATCACTTTTTCTACTTGGTGCTTCAAAACACAGCTTAACTGTTCCCTGAAGCTTCCTGGTACCTTCAGATGTGTTTGTTCCCCTCCCCCTCCTGCTATCTAGTAATATGTGCATTGCCTGTATTACTACAATTACTGTTTTGTATTCAGAGTGAGGTTAATCTTTTTTTCAATTAGACTAAGCTCTAAGAGAAGAGGGGCTGCACCAAATTTTTTTTTTTAACTTACCCATCACTGAGCATTTTTAAAATACAGTGTTTATTAAATGGACAAATGATTTCACTTCCCTGAATAGGGTTTTATTATCTGAAAATCAGGATAATTTCTGTTCTGCCATTATCTCAGTGCTATTGTGAAGATCTGAAAAGATAATACAGGTGAAAGCGATTTGATAGCGTCTTAAACCATTATATATACTATTCAGATTATTATAACTTAAAAAGTAGCTGATGATTGGTTTAGATGTTGTAATAAAATCCGATGGCTTTTAAATATGTAGCTTTCTTTTTATATCCAGTAGTTTATCACACCTGATTTTACTGCCTCTCCTTATTCTTAAACATGTATATTTTTGTGGAGAGCTTATATTTATTTAAAAGTAGAAATTTATCATATTTGCTCTCAAGGATAGAGGATACTAAATTGGGACAATTCTTTAAAAATATTTCTAACATTCCTGAGAGTTTGGTAGACTTTTCTCTCTGAAGGTATACTATGACTATTCAATATATAAAACTTTCCCAAGCTTTTAAGATTTTGTGTCTTTGGGAGAGAGAAATATTTTCAAAAAGATTGCATTGTGTCCTTGTCATGCCATCTAGTGATCGCAGGACAAATTGTTTAGTTATTTTTTTAATTTAGCTTTTTTTTTTTTTAATTTTTTTTTTTATTTTATTTATTTATGATAGTCACCGAGAGAGAGAGAGAGAGAGAGAGAGAGAGGCAGAGACACAGGCAGAGGGAGAAGCAGGCTCCATGCACCAGGAGCCCCACGTGGGATTCGATCCCGGGTCTCCAGGATCGCGCCCTGGGCCAAAGGCAGGCGCCAAACCACTGCGCCACCCAGGGATCCCTAAATTTAGCTTCTTTATTGTGTTGTATTCTATACAACGGCAGTGTATCTGTTAGCATTTAATTCCAGAGTAATAAAAATTCGATGTGTGTGATTCTAGGACTTAACAGTTTTACCTGTTTGTTCAAGAAGGTGTGTGTGTTATAGCAATCTAACAGGGTTTTAAATATTTTTACCATGATTTTAAGATTTATTATAGCTATGTTTTAATTTGTAATTTATTCTTGTTTTAGAATTTATTTCATTGAGTTTATTTTAATAAAGTATAAAATACACTCATTAATTATAACTATAAATTCTTCCTTGATAGGTGTTAAAAAAGATATCGAGAAGCTTTATGAAGCTGTACCACAGCTTGGTAATCTGTTTAAGATTAAGGACAAAATTGGAGAAGGTAACTTAGAGATCTACTTTATTTATAAGTTTCTTTTCCTTTGTATAATCTTGATTTTCATTACTATTTCCTATTGAAAAGTATATCCTTTTAAAAATATTAAGAACATGGTCCTATTACTAATTATGATATCAGGTTTTCTTTTTCCCTGGAAAGAATGAAAGAATAAGTATTTACAGTAAAATGAACAGTCCTGTTTTAATCCTTATGCTGTTATACTATTAAAAGTATTGGTATACTAATATATCATTAATGATAATTATTAAAAATGAAAATTTCTAAATGCATATGGGAGAGTTTGATCAAGGGAAGACTTTTCCTTTCTCCATTATAGTCAGATAGAACTGTATGTTGAAACATTTATGAAACTTAAGGTGGCAAAATGATGAAAATAAAGTGGTACAATATTTATAAGAGAGTATTGGGGCACCTAGGTGGGTCAGTTGGTTAAACGTTTGCCTCTTGGTTTTGGCTTAGGTCATGATCTCAGGGTCATGGGATTGAGCTCTACACTGGGCCCCTGGGTCTGTGGGGAGTCTGCTTGAGATTATCTTCCCCCTACCCTCTACCCTCGCCAATAAGTAAGTTAAAAAAAAAAGATGGTCAGTATTAAAATAAATGTCATTAAGAGACTGGCAGTCTTGTTGGCTGAATGAAGGGTGAAGCCATCAAATAAAAGTTTTTGATGGCTATGTTGGGAAATGCCTAATTAAAAACCCAAAAACCTTCCAATTACTTCATTGCTTTTCACAATGAAAAGTATCAGATAAGAAAAGCCTAGGTCATTGGGAGCAGAAGAATTAGAAGATGAGATGATTTGGGATGCAAGAAGTAGTTCCTTACATCTTATCCTTACCTTTTTTGAACACTAACTTAGTGTTCAAAAATTCTGTTCTGGAATCCATTTGTCCTAACAAATTGATAGTTATTCCTGGAGTGGGGGAAGACAGGAGGATGGTCTAAGTTTAGAAAATACAGTACTTACATATAGCTCCCTTTTGGTTATTCATGATGTACTTTTTGTTGTTGTTTTTTAAAGATTTTATTTATTTATTCATGAGAAACAGACAGAGAGGCAGAGACACAGACAAAGGGAGAAGCAGGCTTCATGCAGGGAGCCCAACGTGGGACTCGATCCCAGGTCTCCAGGGTCATGCCCTGGGCCAAAGGTGGCATTAAATCGCTGAGCTACCCAGGCTGCCCTCATGATGTACTTAAACACATTAAAGCTCTGGAAATTTTTGTAGGAAATTTTTGTAGGAAAGAAATTTATCGGGCAGCCCTGGTGGCGCAGCGGTTTAGCGCCGCCTGTAGCCCAGGGCATGATCCTGGAGACCCGGGATTGAGTCCCACGTCAGGCTCTCTCTATGGTGCCTGTGTCTCTGCCTCTCTCTCTCTCTCTCTCTCTCTCTCTCTCTCTGTCTCTATGAATAAATAAAATAAAATAATTAAAAAAAAATTTATCAATTTGTTTTAACTCCGTATTTCTCAAATTTAACTGGCCACCAACTCCTTTGTTTTGTTTAATGCTAAATTTAAAAGCATAGGTGTTTTTGTCTTTTCCCCCAAATCCTATAAATATTTCTGCTTCTAATAGACCTATATCCAAATGTTAAAGTCATTTCAAATGACAGTATTATAGAAAAATACTAGAATGGATTATGACCACGGAAATTTTTTTTTAAGATTTTGTTTATTTAGTCATGAGAGACACACAGAGAGAGAGGGGCGGGGTATAAGGAGAAGCAGGCTCCATGCAGGCAGCCTGACATGGACTCGATCCTGGGTCTCCAGGATCACACCCTGGGCTGAAGGCAGCACTAAACCACTGAGCCACCTGGGCTGCCCATGACCATGGAAATATGTTGTGCTATCCCAGGCAAACAGATTCACTCTAGAGCTTTGGTAAATTAACATACCCTATAAAGAACTGAGAACAGTAAGAATTTATTAAAAATTGAAAGATATATTTATAAATGTTGTTACTCTTTATGTTTAATATAATTAAATATATTAATGATAGATTAGGATAACTTGGGTTCCAAACAGTTTTTAGGATCTGTTTTAGCATCATTTCATTAGCATTTAAAGAAACCAAATACTGAAAAATCTAATAAATTGTTTTACAGGCACTTTTAGCTCTGTTTATTTGGCCACAGCACAGTTACGAGTAGGACCTGAAGAGAAAATTGCTCTAAAACACTTAATTCCAACAAGTCATCCTATAAGAATTGCAGCTGAACTTCAGTGTCTAACAGTGGCTGGGTAGGTAATATAAAGATATTTTAATTGAACCGGCTATATATGAGAATATCCATGAATTAGACATTTTTCAGTCAGGTGTTTGCAATTTGGTAGCACTTTTCCTGTAACGTTGGAATGGTTAATTAAATTTATAATTTTAGGGTGGATTACCCTTGGGGCTAAGCTCGACTTCCTGTTCTCTTACCACTTTTTCTAATTATCCTGCCAGATCATAAACCATGGTCTAGATATTTTTTAAAATGTAGTGAATTCATATTTCACATCTCCCCAGCCATTGACAGCCTCATCTCTTACTTTATTTTGAACAACAGAAATATCTGGCATGTCTTCCACATTGATCTCACTCTTCTAGGTCATTCTCCTCCCTCTACTGTCATCCCTCTTCCAGCTGCTCCTTTGTCTTTGCTGCCTTTCCCAGCCAGACTTCCCAAAAATGATCTACATACACTGTTTTCACTTCCACACCCTACCTTCACTACTCACAGTATCTGCTGTTCTCTATGCTAAACTGAAACTACTTTAGATAGCGTTAACCAGGACTTCCGTTTTGCCAGGTTTGTCTTTTCTCTTCACATGAACCCTAGGCAGTGTTTTGATTTGAACCATTGTCTTTCGTCTTTTGACTTCTGTACTGCCACATACTCCTTGTTTTCTCTGTGCTTTATTTGGCCTTTCATTTTTAATATCCTTTTGCCAGTTCTTCCTCATCTACCTGATATCTAAATGTTGGAGTTTCTTGGTGCCTGATCTTGGGCTTTTTTGCTCTGAACTCTTCTCTGTATTTCCTTGTGGCTTTAAATGTATGGTAATGATTCCTGTAAGTATATATCTTGCCTCAGACCTCTTACCTCTAGATTTGTATACACCCACCTGCTGATTTGACATCTATTTGAGTACCTAATAAATATTTCAAGCCTAATATTCTGTAAACTAATTTTAATACTCCTTCGCCCAAAAAACCCCTATTGCAACAGCCTGTTTTTGTCTGCTCATCTCAGCATCTATTATCAAATCTTGGCCATTTTGGATCCAAAATATTGTCTAAAAACCTATCCATGTTTTTCTGTCTTCTCAACCACACCTCAGACTAATCCTAGATTACTAAAATAGCCTTCTTTTCTTTCCCCCTAAATCCCATGGTCACAAAACAGCCAGAGTGATCTTTAAAATCTAAAAATTTGTATTTATATAATATAAATAGTATACTATTAGTTCCATCACTTAAAATCCTTTAATGGTTTTCCAGTGTCCTTTGGGGAAAAAAAATCCAACCTTATCCTATGCCATTCTTCCCACCTCCCTTTCTCTGTGTTAGTATCTTCAAATTTGTCTCACGCTTTCTCATCTCAGTTTCACTACCCATACTGTTCCCCAGTAAGACCTCTCCCAATCTTTGCATGCTGACCTCTATTCTTTCTGATCTGACCAGGAGTGGCACCACTTCAAAGATGTCTTCTGAGGGGCACCCAGGTGGCTCAATCAGTTAAGCATCTGACTCTTGATTTCAGCATGGATCTTGATCTCGGGGTCCTGAGTTCCTCTGAGAGTGGAGCCCACTTAAAAACAAAAAACAAAGATGTCTTCTGAATTAAATTAGATTCACTTGTTAGTGTCACAGCACCTTTTGATCTCTTTCAAAGCCCTTATAACCTGTCATGTTACCTTATATGTTATTGTTCATTAGATAGTAAACTCCATGAGGGCAGATACCACATTAATTTTAATTCACCTTCCCATTCCTAGTATCTAACATGGTGTCTACCAAATAATTGTATTTATTATTTATTAAATACTAAATATTTATTGGATGAATGAACAAGCCTATTTCTTTGTTTCACCCTTCTGTATATTAGAGAAGACAGGAGGATGAGTTGGCCTCTCTAAGACATAATTACATACATTCTAGTTAGTCACCTGAATAAAATTGTTTCTTTTTCCATAAATATTTTTCTCTACCACTTTTCCTTTCCATGTACTTCAAAAAAGTACATGCTAAAAAAAGTCTTTATCTGGTCTTGCTTCCTTTCTAGCTCCCACACTGGTTTTTCTTCTTTTCTTTGCCAGATATTTCAGGCAAATTGTATGTTCTGCTTCTATTGTATCCTGTTTTCCCTCCGTAAGTCCTATTTGGCCTCTTCCTTTCCACTTAAATTGCTCTCTGAAAAATTACCAGTTAATTCCTCTTTGCCAAATTAAAAGCCTTCCCTCAGTCCTTATTCTCATGACCTCCGTACTATTTATTTACTACTTTGTTTAAAATTCCTCACCTGGGTGGCATCTCTCTCTGGGCTTTCTGCTCCTTCTTCCATATTTTGCCCTCCAACTCGAGACTTTTCCAAGACTCAAATTTTCTCTTTTTCTCAAATCTTTCAGAGCCTTTAGGTATCACTTTTCTGCAAGTATTGGCACTGACCTCTCACTTCTCACATAAGATGTATTCTTTATCTAGAAATTTTTATTAGAATGATGTCTTGGTTTTCAATGCTTTTTTTCCACATATTTTGTTGGTATCCATGTTTTACTACTTGGACTCAAAACCATGGAAGTCAACTTTACCCTATTTTCCCTATCTTTTATGATTCAGTATAGCAGAGCGGTTAAGAGCATAGATCTAATTCAAGTCCTGCCTCCATGACTTACTAGTTTAGTAACCTTGGAAATGTTCCTAAGCCTCTCTGTGTCTCAATTTCCATTTTATACACAGGGGGAGGAAATAATAATAGCATTGTCCCAATAGGGCTGTTGTGAGGATTAAGTGAATTAGTTAATAAACGTAAAATGCTTGCTTAGATCAAAGCTTGACATATAGTGAATGCTCAATAAATGTTAGCTATAATTTTTTAATCAACTTACTTATTACTAATACTATTTTATTGGCTACTAAAGCTTATTAATTCATTCTTGTTATTTATGTTGTCCTCATTCTGCCACTTCCCCAATTAAAACTCTTAATTCTCTGATGTTTGAATTATAGTAACCTCATAACTGGTGCTTTTTAAAAAAAACTATCTTGTACAAGTCACTTATAAACATGTATACTATCCCACCAATTGGTGGTTTTAAGTAGTTTTCTAGCATTATTTATGCATTGCTAGAATTTCATTTTTAAAGAAACTGAGCATAAAGTTTCGTTTGACCTTTTCTCTAAAGTTCATTATGCATTTTTCCACTAGGGGGCAAGACAATGTCATGGGAGTTAAATACTGCTTTAGGAAAAATGATCATGTGGTTATTGCTATGCCATATCTGGAGCATGAGTCTTTTTTGGTAGGTTTTAATACTTCCTTAATTCTTATTGGCTAAATATTTAATTGAAAACAATTTTATGACCTTATTCATAACTTTATTTTAGGACATTTTGAATTCTCTTTCCTTTCAAGAAGTACGGGAATATATGTTTAATCTGTTCAAAGCTTTGAAACGCATTCATCAGTTTGGTATTGTTCACCGTGATGTTAAACCCAGCAATTTTTTATTTAATAGGCGCCTGAAAAAGTAAGTATGAAAAGTTACCAGAAAATAATTATAACTTGAATGAATTTGTGCTATGGGGTTCATCTCGAAGATACAGAACATACTGCAACAGCCATGACAGATTTTTTTGTTGTTGTTCAAATTTTCATTGTGATTGGGGAATGGAAATACATTGAATAAAAGATAAAATTGTATTGGTAAAGCAGTGTACATCATTAGATATACCATAGTTCAGTGAAAATAGAACTTAGCTAAAAGAAACTTTTAGAAAGGGGGGGGGGGTACCTGGATAGCTCAGTCCATTAAATGTATGCCTTTGGCTCAGGTCATGATCCTGGAGTCCTGGGATCAAGCCCCATATCAGGATTTCTGCTCAGCAGGGAGCCTGTTTGTCCCTCTCCCTGGTGCTCTGCCTACCTGTGCGCGCGTGCACACACACACACACTTTCTCTCTCCCCTCCTTGGTCAAATAAATAAAATCTTAAACAAACAACAAAAACAACTTAGAGAAGGTCTAGGCCTTTTCGACCTTCACATTTGTCTTATTTCTGGGTGTCATGGTAGCCAATTTCCTGTTTCAACACTAAAGTTGTGTTTTATGTATATTATATGTTGTGTGTGTGTGTGTTATGCTGATAGAGGCATTGTAAGCTGAATACCTAACTTAAATACTATTCAATATACAGTGGATCATACTATATGGTAGGAAGTACAGAACTATAACTTCTTGAAATTTATACTTCTGACTTTTCCCTTTAGTTTTCTTTAATCTAGTTTATTTTTCTTTCAAGCGTATTTAATTAAAAATTATCTGTGATGCCATCTCTGCCATTGTAAGAGAACAAAGGATTGGGCTTCTATCCCGCAATCCTTGTCTGCCTTGTCAGCACAGGGCATTGGAGAAAGGAGAGAAAGATTTTTGTGTGTGTGTGGGATATATCATTCCTTACTTTTCAAGCTTAGTTAGCTATTAAATCATCACCTTCTTTATAAATTCATTTTTTAATCTTTTTTCAAGAATGTTATACATTCTTAATGATCCCCTAAAGAATTACACTTTTTGTATGAATATGACTTGAGCATATTACAATGTTACTAAGCTTTAGTGGTTACAAAGAAGTAAAGATGCTTACTTTTTGTTGTCTTAGGTACGCACTGGTAGACTTTGGTTTGGCCCAAGGAACCCATGATACGAAAATAGAGCTTCTCAAATTTGTCCAGTCTGAAGCTCAGCAGGAAAGCTGCTCACAAAATAAATCCCATGTAATCACAGGAAACAAGATTTCATTGAGTGGCCCAGCAGCACCTAAGGAATTGGATCAGCAGCCCACCATGAAAACTTCTGTTAAAAGGCCCTACACAAATGCACAAACTCAGATTAAACAAGGAAAAGATGGAAAGGTTCTACCTCTTTTATTTCTTAAATACTAATATGGTCTTAGAAATGTACTGCTTTATCCAACAGAGGGAGATATAATACCAGGATGATGCTTGTAATTAAAAAAATTTTTTTACATTTGTTGCATATTAAATTGATTAGATTCCACTAAGATTTATAATGGATCATTTTACCATTTCAAAACTGAAATTACTTGGTAGATTTATAACGTCTCTGTCATTACATAATGTGACAAATATGGAAAATAACAAATTCTCCCTGCATGTTATAAAGTTCAAAACAGTCGTTCGTCCTTTTTAAAAGAAAACATTAGTTATAGGAGAAAAATTCTGAAGTGTCTATCTCCATTTTAGCTGCACAGCAAAATTGTAACATCCATGCAGGTGGTTTTTAAGTTTTTTAGTTATATATATTTGTGGATTCTGATAACATTGTATGGGTGTTAAGAGTTCTGTCTAGACTATTTTCTCCTTTCACAGAAGTGTTTTGGTGCCTGAGAATGACTTGGATGCAGCTGTTTTTGTTTCATGTCACTTAACTCTTTCAAAACTGGCAGAGTACAGCTGGCAGAAAGTGTTACAGATATAATCCTTATTTTCCTTGTTTTTGTTGGTATTGTAGGAGGGATCTGTAGGCCTTTCTGTCCAGCGCTCTGTTTTTGGAGAAAGAAATTTCAATATACACAGCTCCATTTCACATGAGAGCCCTGCAGTGAAAGTAAGTAATGTAGCTTAATAGTGTGATCATCAGTCAGTCGTACACTGAAGAGAATTTAGGGATTGGTAGTTGAGCATTTATTATCACTAAGTTTCTAAAAGTAGAGTTTTGCTGTGGCAGAAGGTATTAGTGCTTTGAGCATCTTATCAACACTTTTATTTTCTCCAGTTTTTTCCTGAACTTTTCTGGTGGAATTTTTCATCATTTTTGGTTAGCTAACTATTGTTGCTCTTTTCTAAAGGATCATTTAGAATATTAAAGTCTTTTTTCTCATTGGCTAGAATGCGAGCTCCTAATAATTAACACATTTCTGACACACAGTTGATAATGTAAAGATGTTTGTAAAGTTTACGAAATTGTAATCAATGTTAATTGGTTTTAAATTGACTTATATCCTATAACAGCTAGATAGCGTGAGCAACAAAACTCTGATTTTAGCCAATGTAATTGTGCAGTTTACAGTTCTGAAATGGAGTTAGACACTAGAACGTAACTATGTTATACTTTTGTAACATCAGGAGAAGTTTTAATACAGTGTAAGTCAAGTATTTACCAATTGAGGACTATTTAGCAAATTTTAATATGTTTATTCAACAGAGAAACCTAAAAAGATCTTAAATACTTCAATAGACACCTCTTCACTTAAAATCCAACAGCACATTCGGCAATTTTACGTTTGCCGTACTAGCATTTGAAGACATCATATTAAACATCATGAAAATAGGAAATACGACTTTTCTTTTACAGCTTATGAAGCAGTCAAAGACTATGGATGTACTATCTAGAAAGTTAGCGACAAAAAAGAAGGCTATTTCTACAAAAGTTATGAATAGTGGTGTGATGAGGAAAACTGCCAGTTCTTGCCCAGCTAGCCTGACCTGTGACTGTTATGCAACAGATAAAGTTTGCAGTATTTGCCTTTCAAGGTAATGTGTTTTGATGGTGCTATAAAATCACCAGCATGCTGCCAGACAGGATTAGAAATTGCATTGATTTTGGTGGGCAGTTAATTTAGTGTAAGGAAAGGAACAACACAGACACTGATGTGGAGAGGTACCTTGAAGAGAAAATGATATCTGTTGTATTGTTCATTTGACATTCATATGCTCTTTGAAAAACACATTTGCTCTTACATGCATAGAATTTTGGTGGAGGCAGGGATAGTTATTTTGGAACCTTAGAATTGTACATTTTTGATTGCTGATTTAATCTTCTGTTTTCTTTCCTTATCCCCACCTATGTAGAATAACCAGAACCAAATAGTGTCTCTCACTCCCACTTCCTACTCTGAGCCCCATAAATTCCTCCCTCTCTTTGAAAAGTTGCATGAGCTTTCATGAGCCTGTAACTCAAGTATGTAAGAGACTAAGTAGATCAGAAATTTTCTGATATCACTCCAAATAGAAATGAAGTTTTATAGCTCTGAATTCTATTGTATTAAATTCTGTTGTATTATGCTTTTCTGTTATGGTTATCATCTACTACCTATTTTTATACCTGGAAGTTACCTTAAATTTTTTCTGGAATAAGGCCTGGTAATTTGCAAGGTGTAGAGGGGAGGGACCAGTAGAAACAAAATCTAAGATTTTCATTACACTGGATTATCATTTGCTTTATAAATAACTATATAGATATCAAGGCAGAATTTACTGTGAAATAAATCAATAAATGTTACTTTTTGGTCTTAAATAATTAAACTCTAACGTAACTAGAAAATCTTATTTCGTCATTATAAGGCGGCAACAGGTTGCCCCTAGGGCGGGCACACCAGGATTCAGAGCACCAGAAGTTTTGACAAAGTGCCCCAATCAAACTACAGGTATGTTGCACTAGAAATACAGAACCCAATTAGAACTGGTTATCCTAGGTATATTTTATTTTATGAACTTTGTTTTACTATTAAGGTTTTTGTGCTTTTAATAAATTATATAAGTCGTTCTAGCAATAGAGCAGGCTCATTTTTGAGATCATGTTATTAATGAGAATCTCTACTCCTACTGTAGCCTTTTTTTTTTTTTTTTTTTTTTGGTAAGAATTTTTTTCCTATAGATTACATCTTATCTATTTACAAGAAGATTTTTTCCAGGAATTTTGTTTGTGGAAGAAAAACAGTTTTTAGTAGTCTTTGCTAACTTAAGACTTGTAGCATTTTATCTGTTTGCCCAACACCCCAAAAGTCTTCTATGAGGCACATGATTGTGTGTTTGATTAAAATTATTCTTTGTTATTGTGAAAATAATACAGTAGCATTAAGGAGTTTTGAAAAAGGAAAAGTTTTATAATCTACAAAAGTTATCATGGAGCCAAAACCCAGGAAAAATTTCATTGAGTAAATGAATCCTGTCATTCACTTGGATTATGGACTTTAAAGAAATACATTAATCCACTGTGTATACTCCATACTTGCTAGTGATACAAAAAAATGAATGAAAGTATCTACTTACTCTCAAATAATAATAACCTGTTGAGGATGGTTATAAATCTTTATACAGGGTATTTTAGGGACACCTAACTATTCCTATCTGACGGGAATATGGAAGGAAGTTCACGGAAGAGGGAACCTCTGAGAAGAGAATGTAAACTGGAGTGGATGGTTGGCATTGATACATGAGCAGAGAATCTCAAGAAACAGAATGGTCTAGTCATATAGGAAACAGTAAGTTTAGTGTTGCTAGAATGTAAGATGGAAGTGAAGGAATGGTGAGAAACCTGATAATAGATTAGATCCCACATGTTAAATAGCTTAGACTGTATCCTCTAAGTGTTGGAAAGTATTCAAGGGAGAGACATGGTAATAATTATGTTCTAATTGGATCATTCTGGTAGGTGTACAGAGAGGATAGGTTTTGGAGAATGGTGGCCTGCAGTGGTCCAGATAAGAGATGATGAAAGCCTGAATGAGGGCATCATTAACAAGAAAAAAGAAAGGTGAAGGATTGGAAAGGCAGAACCTGGTAGATAATTGGATATGGGATTTGGGTTTTGAGTGGTGAAAGAAAAGACATCCAGGATGTTTATCAGAGTTCTAGCTTAGGGGACTTGAATGGGTATCAGTGACTAAGGTGGAGAATAAGTAACTGGTTTACAAGGAAAGATAAGGTGGATTAGGGTGTAAATTGGTCTGAGATACTTGTGGGACACCCAGATAGAGATGTTCAATAGAATAAAAGTCAAGCTCAGGGAAGTTGGGGCTGGAGATACAGTTGAATGTCATCAGTACAGAAAAGATGGTTAAAGCCATGAGGTAGATGTAGTCAGTCAGGGAGAGTGTACAGGGGAAGAGGAGATTGGAACTTTGGGGAACCTTAGCCTTAAGGCTTGGAAAGGCAGGTGATATAATGGCCAAGGCAATAGAGAGCAAATAACTTGGTGATAGTAGGAGGTCAACAATTAGAAGAGCTGTCCCTAAGAGAAATTTTCTTAACATGAGCCTGGGCTGGTCTTAATGTTAACTGCCAGAATTCTAGAGATTAAAGTTTCTATAGCAGAAGTCAGGGTTAGCACCTGGCTGAAGAAAAGCTTCTAATGTTCAATATTTTTCACTAAAATGAACCACTTTCACTATGGTATGTAATTCTTGAGGAGCATCCAGATTTTTCCCACATAGCTATTTTTGGATTTCTTTTGATCTTCTAAAATATTTCTATTTATGGTTTTCTAATGATAAAATATCCTTTAAAGTTACTAACATGTTGCTTAAGGAAGAAGACATTGTATTCTGTATTAAAGATGTTGGACCAGTGTTTCTCAGTCCTGGTATCACACTATATCTTCTGAGGAACTTAAGAAGTACGATGCCTGAGCTCTATTCCAGAACAATGAAATCAGAATCTCAGACAGTAGGCCTGGGCATCAGAATTTTTGTAAGGCTTAAGATAATTTGCACAGCAAAGGTTGAGAACTATGGATATAACATTGACTACTGGTGATAAAATTACAGGTTTGGGATTTTTTTTTTAAAGTTTGTTTTCTGTTACAGCAATTGACATGTGGTCTGCAGGTGTCATATTCCTTTCTTTGCTTAGTGGGCGATATCCATTTTATAAAGCAAGTGATGATTTAACTGCCTTGGCTCAAATTATGACAATTCGTGGATCCAGGGAAACTATCCAAGCTGCTAAAACTTTTGGTAAGCAGTTTTATATTCTAGAACAAAACAAATGCCTTTATTATCTCTATAAATCAAATTATGATGAAGTTCTCTTTACAAATAAACATATTCTGTGTTCATAAAATTCTCTGGTGTTTGATACAAAATTTCTCTGATGCTCTAAAATTAATTGCATTGTGTAAGAAAATAATTTATCATCACTTCTATATAATCATTTAATTTTACCAAGCACAAAGTGCTATTTAAATATTTAAAGTCCGGGGATCCCTTGGTGGCGCAGCGGTTTAGCGCCTGCCTTTGGCCCAGGCCACGATCCTGGAGACCCGGGATCGAATCCCACGTCGGGCTCCCGGTGCATGGAGCCTGCTTCTCCCTCTGCCTATGTCTCTGCCTCTCTCTCTCTCTGTGACTATCATAAATAAATAAAAATTTAAAAAATAAATAAATAAATATTTAAAGTTCAATTTTATAATCTTAAAAGAATAAGGGACTCCCTATAGTTATAATTTAACTTCATTACATAAATATTTTTAATAGTATGTTTTAATTTGTTTATTGTATATTTATTAAGCATCAGGTGTTCTTGGGCCTGCCTTAAATGATCTTACTCTATACTGACAAGTAAACTGTTAATTATGATGCAGCATAATAAGGACTATAGTAGGGAAGATAATAAAATATGTGTTAGTTAGGTTCCTTAGGGTAGGAAGGAAGAAAAATGAGGAGAACACCTTTGCTGATGGAGTTATTCTTGTAAGCATATGTTGGAAATCCTAGTTTCCAAAGTAGGTGCTTTTTTGTACCTACTATAAGAAAATTTTATCTGAGGTAATAGGGTGAAATAGTACATACATACAAAAATAAATGACCATAAGTAGAAGGCAAGATTGAGACTTTGGAAATTGTATTCTTACACATGTTTATTCTCAACTGACAAGAAAACTTTTTATCTACTACTGAATAACGTGAGAATTTTATGAACATAAAATTTATCAGAGAACTGGGCAGCCTCAGTGGCTCAGCAGTTTAGCGCAGCCTTCAGTCCAGGGCGTGATCCTGGAGACCCGGGATCGAGTCCCATGTCAGACTCCCTGCATAGAGCCTGCTTCTCCCTCTGTCTCTCTCATGAATGAATGAATGAATGAATGAATGAATGAATGAATAAATAAATCTTTAAAAAAACTTATCAGAGAACGAACACCAAAACATTTTGTTGAAGAGCTTAAATCTCCCCTTTCTGTAGTCAAAGTTTTAAATGAGGATCAACAATGGAAGCACAACATGTGACATGAAAACATCCCAGTGTGAATGTCACAATAGTAGGCAAGAGCTTTTAAAGACTTATCATTGTAATGCTTGTTCTCATCTTAGAAAAATAATAATGGCAGGTAGTACTTGTCTTAGTTTTATTAGTAGGACTTCTGCAGCTGTTTCAGTCCAATCTTACTATAACTTTGGGCTTAATACAGAAGGACTCAAAACTTCAGTAGTTACAGTTCTTTAAGACCCAAAGAAATGACTTGCTTCAGATTAACAGTGGGAGTGCTTTTACTTCTATTGTGTATAACCTGCTTCCCTATCCTTAATTCCTAGAGCTGACCCCGCTGTAGATTGTCATCAAGTACTTGTTGAGTTCTGTCACATTCAGAAGAAAAACCTTGAGCTAAATCAAATGCCTGACATGTAGTCTGTAACAAAATATATTTTTTAAAGATTTGAGAGAGAGAGAGTAGGGGAAGAGATAGAGGGAAAGAATTTCAAGCAGACTCCCTACTGAGCAGGGAGCCCCAAATGGGGATCGATCCCAGGACCCTGAGATTATGACCTGAGCTGAGGGCAGATGTTTAACTGACTGAGCCACTCAGATGCTCCCACATTTCTGTCTAAAGGAAATAAGGCCAAGATAATATAGTATTGCCTGTTTGTATGCTTATTTTTGCCCATGTCTGAAAATAATTCTGTCAGCAAATTGTTTCAGAGACATTTATATTTTTAAAAACTGAGCTCTGGTTTATTAAGTCATTCATAAACATTTGTTGGGAGTTGATGTGGCCCAAGTACTAATATTGAGTCTGTTCTCACAGAGCTTAAATTCTAGTGGGGGAGACAAATCTGTCAGACGAGTGGTATTAAGATAAAAGGGGAAAGGAAGAGAAGAGGACTCACCTTATTTCAGAGGTTGGTCAAGGACACCATCTGTAAGGATGTGATATCTGAACAATGACATGAGAGGCTGAGTATTGCTTTTTTTGTCCAGTCCAGCAGACATTAACTAAGAGCCTACTGTGTACTAGACACTGTCCAGGCTTTGGTGGTTCAAATGTAAATGAAATAGTCCCTATCTTCAAAGAGCTCATAATGTAGGTGAAACAGACCTCCAGTTACAATACAGGCTAATGAAAGTAAAAAAATTTCATAGGTACAATAGAAGTTTAGAATGTTCAACTCTGTGAGAGTGTCAGGCTTCACAGATATAACTCTTAAGATGATATAAGTTAGAGTATCCCAGGTGCAGGGGATCCTAGGCAAAACAGGAGCCACATAGCCAGAGGCATGTACAAGTATGGAAGGGGGAGAAGGAATGGGAGCTGCAGCTGATTACAGATTACAGAAAGACACTGTAAAGCTGAAGAAATTAGGCAGTCAGGTGAATCCCTTACATAGCTTAGTAAGTCACTGCTTTCTGCTTAGTACGTCCTACTTTTGATTTGGTCTTCAACTGTGTAGTACAAAACACAACTTAAATATTAGCATGTGGTGCTCTATCTCTATATAGTGTAAATAGATCCACAAAGTGTATGGTTGGACTTGCATGATTCTCATGAGAGACTTCTGATATTTTCAAATAATATTAAATACATGTGTTTTTTTCTTTTTCAGGCAAATCAATATTGTGTAGCAAAGAAGTCCCAGCACAAGACTTGAGAAAACTCTGTGAGAAGCTCAGAGGTATCGATTCTAACACTCCCCAATTAACAAGTGATACACAAGGGCCTGCTTCTCATGACCCAAGTTTTTCAGAGAAGACTGACCATAAAGCTTCTCACCTTATACAGACACCTCAAGCACTGCCCTCAGGGAATTCACTGTGTAAAGGGGACAGTAACAGCTGTGGGCGTGGTTTGAATATGGATACTGCCAATTTAGAAGGCTGGAATGAGGTACCTGATGAAGCTTATGACCTTCTTGATAAACTTCTAGATCTAAATCCAGCTTCAAGAATAACAGCAGAAGAGGCTTTGTTGCATCCTTTTTTTAAAGATATGAGCTTGTGATGATTGTTCTTCATATAATGTTTGCTGTTGTGTATTATGAGACAGGTGAAAAAGAGTTCCTTATAAGAGCTATAACTTCTTGATTAGAGACCAGGGCAGGATAAATAATTTATTTTAAAATTTTAGTATTTGCTCTTTGGCAGATTCTAAAATATGGATTAAGATTAAAGACACCTGGGATAGTTCTTTAGGCTTACTACATACATGATCTTTGAGTAAGATTTACCCAAGTACCAAAAAAAAAGATCTACCCAAGTAGAATCAGATCTTTCACTTCCCTAATGACTTGTCACTGCCATATGCAGAAAAAGCAACTGTTTTACCCTAGTATATAGGAATCTGAGGTGTAAGTCTTAAAATTAACAGATGTGATCAGGACTAAATGAGTCAAAAGAGTTATTTTATTGGTTCCTTTAAGTTATGGCTATGTGTACTTCTAGAAAACTCAACCCGGTGCTGATGCTCTAATCATTCTGTAGGTAAAGGAGATCAATTTCCTCTTCTGGAGGCATATATTATACCTTTTATGAACACTAAAAGCAATTAATGAGAAAATGTTGGAGGTAATATCACTTAAAATTGAATTTAACTTATCCTCAAAGTATTTTGTTAAAGCATTTTTGTGTGAATTGCCATGTTTTTCTTAATGGTTTCTCTCTTGATTTTTCCACTTTCTCCATCCCCACATAACACATTCTCCTTGGAAATAATATGGTGCTTTCCACAGAGTTTCTGGGTACTTTGTTAAATATTGCATGTGTTTACAGTTGGGAACTCACTGCATACACTGGTCGATTAAAGGGAAGCTGCAGAACCAAGGTGAAGGCTGATAGTCCAAAATGCTTTTCTTTTTCTCACCATCTTAGGTGTAATTAGGTAGCTGCTAAAAGGGAAAGTAAATACAGCCTTGAGAATATTATTGGTTATTTTTTCCTCTGTGTTGAGTCATCAGGATCTCTGTATCCTGTTATAAATAAGTTGGTCCTGCTCAAGGAAGATTGACTACTAGAGTGTTGGGTGCGTTGGAAAGAGAGATAAGTGCGCAAAGTAGAAGAGGACCAGAGATAGAGATTTATGTATTACTATATTCCAAAATGATACATATCAATGACAGTATATCAAATGCTCTCTGTGAGAAATAAGTCACGGGATATGGATCTGCTGAAAACTTTCCCATTTAGTAGGGATAGAGTATAGTGTAGAAACAGCTTAGGGATCTAGAACATACATTCTGTTATTTTGTGCATTCAAGTAAGTATGTCACCTACCCTATATGGTAAGTATATTATATACAGAAACCATTGCCACAAATATGCTCTGTATTCTCATAATATAATCTTAAAAAAAAACTTGAATGTTCTTAAATTTGTATGTTTAATAAAGTTATTTTATATTTTTTATGTCCAGCTACTCATTTGAAAAATACCCTTTTAAGAAAAAGTATTGATCACTGGAAATATTTTCCTTCTGAGTTTGAGGAGTGCTCTCTCCAGCAAATAGTAGGCAGTAGTGGCTCAACTAATATATGAAAGATGGAGGTTGATTTCTTTTATAGAAAAGGTGCTCATTGACCCATTTATAGGAAAATTGCAACAAATAGTAAAGCAGTAACTCATCTCAGTAATCAGAAGTATTTACTTAACTAAAAAAATTTCTTGGTGTGATTTCACAATCAAGTTAACAAATTCTAAGAAAAGTAATAGGAAGAAAAATTTAACTACCAAAAGTAGAGGGCAGGAGACCTTCTCTAAGAAAGTTTAGTGTTCGGGGTGGTTGTTTGAACTTTTTATTAATATCACTGTTAGAACAGAACTTGGCTGATACGCAAGGGGAGGAGGAAGGTAAAGGGAGCCCATGTTTTAAAAGATATTCAGGGTTGTAAATTAGTTCTCAGGGAATTTCGATCTCCCTAAAGAATGTTGAGTCAGTGTTGGGTGCTATATAGATAGAAATTAGCAAGAAGCTTCCATAGGCATATTCTTTAAGTCTTTCAGCCTTCTAAACACCATTTTTTAATGGCAGATATTGCCCTAAAATTTTTTAATTAGTTAAAAAAGTCATTTTTAGGGAAAGATTAAGAAGGTAACTAGTTAATGCCATTTCCTATTATTATGGAAGTTCCCAGAATATTCAGCTATTTTTCATTGTCAGCTTTTTAAAATTCTTATTGCTCAGACTCTTGAGATAAAACTGTTAAGGGTGTTTTCATTTAATAAGCCTTAGACATTTAGGACTATTAATATAACAAGCTACAAGTATTGGTTTTTGAAACAGGCTGCAGCTCTGTAGCATTTTTAATGAAACTTTTCCTTATATGGAAATGATTATGGTTGTCTTAATGACCTAAATAAAAATGTGGCTCAAGAATGATTATTCCAAAGAATTAAACTTAATTTGTCTCAAAATCTGAACGAAAGTCATCAAGTGATGTTAATCTCTTGTTTCTGGCATCAGCATTTTAGGGACAAAATGGTGTTACAGATGTCAGAATATCGATTGCGTAAAGTCTTGAAACCCACAAGACATGTAGGCTTAGGTCTTAGTAATTTCTGCTGTTTATGTAATTTCAGCCCTGCGCGTCACTGAAAAGTTATTTATCTTAAGAAACTGTGGCCAAATTTGGCGGGTAATGCTGTCTGCCAGTGTCTGCAGATGTATTGTTTCCGCCTACATTGTGCGTGCTGTCTGTGGTCTTTAAAGAACACTACCTAACACAAGGCAGAAATGTCAACTCCCCATTCAGATTTTTTCCTTTGTTCTTAGAACCGAGGTTGCCATTTCCTAATTTTGTCAAATTTTGTGTTTGAACTGTCTTCTTTCTTGAAAGGGGGATATTATCACCCATGTAGTAGATAAGTAATCAGAAGTACTTAATGCTGTGTCAAATTACAGTAAGGTTTTCAACAAAGTAACCACAAAGGTCAGTGCTAAGGCAAGTATTTACTAAATAATGACATTTTAGATATCTGAAATGAAAAGGCTGTGATCTTAGGAAAGCAGTTACAGGTTGGGTGAGAAGATTATAAAAATGAAGTCAGAAAAGTGATAGCAAAATAGTTTAAGCTTGATGTGACCTGCTAAAGTTTTTTCTTCAGTAGAAGAAAATCAATTAAAAGAATAAAGTTGCCTTTGACCACTGTTTTGAATCCTTTAAAAAATTAACAAAATAATGTCTGGAAAAGAATTCAAAAGGATAAGCAAAAATGTTATGGGGTGAGTGTGTACATAGCTTTTGCAAGGCAAGGAAGATGACTAAAAAGGTTGTAAGTGGTTTAGAGTTCTGATTTAAACATGCATCATGCGCAAAATGCCCTTTCAAATTTAATACACCATCCCAGCCCTTAAGTGGATTCCACCTTAGACCCTACTGAAGCAATTCTTTGAGGAAAGTAACAGGGTTAGCACTAGTTTTAATACCATCATATAAAGGAAAATAGAGAATAACTTCTAGATTCATCTCTAAGTCTAGATTTAGAGAAGGCGAGTATCACTCCTTCTAGTAGGAAACCAAGATGAATCAAGGGGGATGGGCTTTAGAGATCCTGAAATCAGTAATAACATGTCAGCTGGGGAATGAGTTTCACAGATCAGAAAATGGAAACGCCACCTGATTATTTTTTAAGACCTATTTTAGAGAGACGCCTGGGTGGCTCAGTGGTTGAGTATCTGCCTTCAGCTTGGTGTGATCCCAAGTCCTGTGATCGAGTTTGACATCGGGCTCCCCACTGAGAGCCTGCTTCTCCCTCTGCCTCTGTCTCTGCTTCTCTGTGTCTCCCATGAGTAAGTAAATAAAATCTTAAAAAAAAAATTATTTTAGCATATGTGAGGGGGTGGCAGAAAGAGAGAAACCCAAGCAGACTCCATGCTGAGCCCAGAGCCCAATGTGGGGCTCCATGTCACTATCCTGAGAACATGATCTGAGCCAAAATAAGAGTCAGTCACTCAGCCGACTGGGCCATCCAGGTCCCCATCACCTGATAATTTCTTTTTAACCATGATTTGTATATGTATTCCTTACCTACATTCTACTGATGGTATGTTTTTATAGGTGTATATTTAAATATGTATTCATCCTTTGTATAAATACCTTCTCTAACTTCTCTGAAGATTAGAAATGGTTCCAACCCGTACAAGACTAAGTAAATCAGAAGCAGATATATGGCTGTGTAGCCTCGCTTTGTTATTTTAGCTCTGTCCATAAGCAAAAGGAGCAGGGTGGTGGGGAATCCAGCCACCTCCAAATTTTTCTAACTGCCTTAATGCTTTTTACGCAGAAGTTGCTTTATTTCTTGTGGCATGTTGCTGAATTATATTCAGCACTCAATATTCTGATTAAAAACAAAACCAGCCCCACTGTATCTATACATATGAGTAATCTTTAGACAAGTATTAGCAATGCATCTTTACACTTTTCCCCCAAGGTTTGTGAAATGAATGCCTGGTGTTGTGAGTGTCCTGTCATTTTAATTTCTTATTTTGAAACCCCACAGATAAATGGCCATGTGAAATGGGTACTCCTCATAAAATCAAAACTTGTCAATTTTATGTCTAAAAATAGACAGCATCTTGCATCTGTTTGTTGTGTGTGAGGAACCATCTTTCTTATTTGTTCCTATGTTGTGTGACAACTAAGCCTGGCATTTACTGAGCAAGTGCTCAATAAATATTTGCTAAGTGAATACATTTAAGTTATATTTAATTAATTTGCCTTTCTGGCAAGATACTAAGCCAAAAACCTCTCTTATAAGGTTGCCTCTTCTCCTTAGTTTGTTACAATTTATTTGGTAGGGAGTGACATAAAAATGAAATGCCTCCTTCCTTTTTACATAGCTCTTTTGAATAGAATGTGCCCACCCCCCAAAAATATGTAATTTAAATGAAAGCAATATTTTGACGTCAAGCTGTAGGTTCAAAAGAGCCCTAAAGAGTTCTTTGGCTTTGAGTTGCCGTAACCTGCGCTTCCTCTCCCTCTCTGCATATCCCAAATGTGTTCTTGATAGGCAGTCAGAAGTCACATTCCTCCTTCTGCCAAACCTTTCCTCATCAGTCTAATTCAAATGACCATTTTCTTGATTTCCTGTACTCAGATTATAAATTTTTGAAAGGTACAGACTGTTTTATGTCCTCCGACATTTCTTAGAGAATCAAGTACGCTGTCAAAACTAAGGGGCTGACTGGGACACCAGGAGGAATCTCCAAACCCCACCAGGACAATCTTAGCCTAAGAACAGCCCCATTTATTCTTTTTAAAATATTTATTTGAGGCAGAGAAAGAGAGCATGAGCAACGGGAGGGGGAGAAACTTCCCTCTGAGTGCAGAGCCCGACATGGGACTAGATCCCAGGACTCCAGAGATCATGTCCTGAACTGAAATCAAGAGTCGGATGCTTAACCAACTGGGCCACCCAGGTGCCCCAACCCCTTTTATTCTTAAACATCTATAGGATTATGCTGTTTTCCCTCTCCTAATTTCCCAAAACTCCACCCCATTCTAGCCATATCAGTTCTAATTTCCCTCCACTCCATTTTGCTGGTGTACCATTCCCATTGCTTTGACCGCAGTGGAGACAGAACAGCTGCGACATTCTGTCTATAATAACCTTTCACTTCCTTCTATAAGAGGCAAGTGAGCAAAAATTTCATAATTATTACAGTTGTGTTTTTACCTCCTACAATGTACCAGGAGCCATAACAATCAAATCAATTTGTTTTAAGGACTTGTAAGTATGCATAAAGTACTATGGGAAAGCATTATATACACACTTGATTATACTTTGCTAAAGCGATTCATTTTTATACACATAGAACCCTGTTCATCTCAGATTTTCCTGAGACTGCTTCAGGTCCAAAAATGCTAGTCCTTGATGTGTTCTGTGAATTTCAAAATTTCTGCATCCAAATTGCATTTTTAAGAATGTCTCTCAACTAAGTAGTGTGAAATTGTTAGAAATGTGTTCTAGTTCTTTAGCTTCAAAAATATGTCCGCTATAATGTGGCATTTAAGGCTCTCCTGCTTTGTGAACCATCTGATGCATATATTATTGAGTAAAATGGATAGTCTTCCAATGTTTTTTAAACACCATAGGAGGCCTTAAATATTTTCATTGAGGTTAACAAGCATAGATGTAACAACTGGGGAACCAATGCCCCTTTACTCATCTGCTACCAATTAAAAATAAATCCTGTCTGGAGGCAGCATAACATAGGAGTCAGCCAAGGCTGGCTCTTCCCTGTACTTTGAGCCTTGCTTTGCTTAGCTATAAAATGGGGTTTATATACCTACCTCCTCGTTTAGAGGAATGAATGAGAACATACTCCCTAAGTGTAATGTTGACACAGTACGTAATTGTTTCCCTTCCCTCCTTCCTTTCTTCCCCTTACATTTCCCCCTCTACAGGGGACTCTTGTCTAAGAATATTCTTACATATTTTTTCCATAACCATTTTTTGTTTGTTTTTTGCTATTAGGGCTTTTAAACCAGTGAGTGGAAGATTGCCATAATCTGGGATTCTGTGAACCTGACACTTGTAATACTTATTTTCTATGCATAATGATGTTCTATCCACCAGATGGCAGGAGTTCCTTTGGCATGTTCTATCAGCTGTCCAGACATGTTTGGACTAGTGTATTAGTAAGGCTATTAAAACAGAAAAGAACATACACAAAAATAATGGCCCTTATACAATAAAAACAATTTGCCAGGCAAAGGAGGGGCGGGGGGCAGTGGCTAATGATCACCGACCCTGCCCTCACATTTTCCAGGCACAAATTTCTTATATGTTGTACTCTTTCTCTCTTGGGCTTTTTCATATCCTCCTCCCTTTGCCTGGAATACTTCACTAAACCCTGGCCTTGATTACCTGAATAACTCCTGTTCATCCTTCAGGGCTCAGTTCAGACATCACCAGCTTTAGGAAGCTGCCTTTGACCTCTCATTTTGAGTTCAGTGCCTCATGCCCTTCCTTCCTGATCCTCCAGTCCTGCTCATCGTTTGTATCCTGTTCAAAAGTTTTCTCCTCAAACAAGCCTCCCAGTTTACTTATTTATCATCTCTTCCTCTAGAATCTAGAACAGTGCTTTGGACAAATGGACAGTCAAAACCCTATGGTAAGGATGGCTACTTCCACAACACCCTCTAGTTTCCGGTCATTTCTGTGTGTGGCATTTACAGCGTATATTATCAGTTTCTTATTTGTATCTCCTACTAGATTGTAAAATTCATGACAAGATTTGGTGCCTATTTTATGCACCACTGT
Organism: Canis aureus; assembly: GCF_053574225.1. NCBI lineage: Eukaryota > Metazoa > Chordata > Mammalia > Carnivora > Canidae > Canis > Canis aureus. The sequence goes on from NC_135618.1 coordinate 20,266,589, forward strand.
ATCTTATAGTGAAGGCTCAATAAATGTTTGTTAAAAAATGAGCATACATCACTTTAACATACACTCATGTATGCAGTATGACTACAGTGAAGCAAATTGGTTTTTGAGGAACTCAGTGAAGCAAAGGAGGAGACATGGTGGCAGGGCTACTATTTATACTAGTTTTTTTTTTTTTTTTTTTTTTTGCTACAACAGCATCTGTGTGTTTATTATCAGCCCCCAAACAAAAGTATTCTAAGCTTTCTGACCCAGGGGTGGCAACTGAACACCTAGCTTTAAAAAAACCCCACATTCTAGAGATGAAGTGTGTGGATTAAGGGTGAGGAGATGTCTGATATATTTTTCTGTCTATAAGTACAAGTGCTGGAGGATTTTCTGTTCCTAAGTTCCCAAGGGGAAGAAAATACAGCAGTGCCTGACCTGCTGTGTGCCTGTAGAAATACTGAGTGGCTCATTTTCTCAACTGGTCATTTCCCTCCTCTCTACTGCTGATGGTAACACTGATTCTGTTTTGCTTCCTCTCTTCCGTGTCTGCAGTGAAAACCAGGCTGAACAACTCCCCCAACTCCCAAACATGTACCCGTCTTCCACCTGCGGCTCCCCACTCACCTGCTTCTTCAGCCTGCCCCTCCTGCGCGTCCCCATGGCCCCTGCCTCCTCCTGTAGCCACGGACTAAAGACAAGCCAAAGCGCTGGTGGTCAGTGAAGAAGCCATGGCATTCCTCACCCTACATCAGATGCTAAACTGATTTTCCCTGACCCTGTAGAGCCATGAGGTACACCTGGTACTCTCAACAAAGCCAGATTGTTTCGATGATCCTGATGGGACCAAGATGTTTACATTCTTCTCACTCTCTCATCACCACAACGTGAGATAGAGCCAAATATGTTGCAACAGCGTGGCCTTGGGCCTGTGGCTCTTGAGTTATGAAATGTTGTGGCAAACTCTCTTTGTACAGAGATGTTATCAGCAAAGGACTCTGTCCTGAATCCTATCAGTAAGAATGCTCGAGGGCTTTTCTCCCTGTCTGTGCTCACAGAAGTGTCTCCCTGATGGAACAGGCATCTGAAACCTTCATAGGAGTATAGGCAGGAGTCCTCTGACAATTCCCTTTTTCCTTCCCAGATACCATGTTTATACAGTTCATCGAAATGGGGGCTTGGCAGTGGCATATGAACCCCCCGAACCTGATGCTTCCCTAAGTGCACATTTAAGGGGTGACAGATGTTTGAATTGGCGGCTGGGCTGCAGTAGGTGGAAATAAGAACATTGTGTTTCTTTCCATGTAGAGTCATGTATAGTTTCTCCAGCATGTGATAATGTTGCAATAGGAAGGAAAATCTGAACTTTAGTTTTTTTGGTTTTCCTCTGGATATAAATTTTAGGGACTCTCTCCATATTGGAAAATCTCATAGGACTTTCTCCCTCTTTGAGAGCCTTGCATTATCCTGATTTATGTGCTTATCTCATCCTTGAGCCATGTCTTATTGATTTTCACATTCCAAACTCATCCTTTTCCCCACCCAGTGTCGAACATAGTGCTTTACCCTGAGCAGGCATTTGGTGAAAAGGTTAAAGTGGCTTTGGAGCTGTTTTCATCCAAGCCTTCTATTACCCAGTTTGATTTGGATAATTTAGTATTTAAATTCTAGAAAGATGGCTGTAGGAGACTCAAGTTAGGCTATATGCTCAAATTGAGGGATTCTCAATACATAGGATGGGTCCCCCAGTGATCATATCAGTGTTGTTACCCTGCCCCCTCCCAAACACACCCCACATTTGATCTAGGGCTTACACCTGATCACATAGGGTCCCTCAAATTTTTACTTCCAGATATTTAAAACTTAAAGGGATTGAGTTTAGTCCTATTAATGACTAGGATCTTAAGGGAAGAGTCAAACTTATATCCCCAGGACTGGCCTTGGGGATAGGCCACTTCACCTGTGACCTGGTCCTTCAGCTCCTTCCATTATGTAAGCTATGCAGCATCCTTCCAGGAAACCCCTTTTGCACACACATAGGCTAGGCTTAGTTTCTGTTGCACATACTCAAAGGACCTGAGCCAATGCAGTGATAGAAAGGGGCACAGAGAGGAGTACCTGAGTGGCTCAGTTGGTTAAGCGTCTGTCTGCCCTTGGCACAAGTCCTGATCCCAGGGTCCTGGGATGGAGGTCCGCATCAAGCTCCCTGCTCAGTAGGGAGCCTGCTTCTCCCTCTCTCTCTGATGCCTCCCCCCCCACACTTGTACTCTCTCTCTCTCTCTCTGTCAAATAAATTTAAAAATCTTTAAAAGGGCAGGGAGGGCAAAGAAAAAGCCTGCTAGGCTTTGAAGCCTGCCACTGCCTTCTACCTCCTGTGTGTTATAATACAAGTCATATGCTACTATAAACCTCACATTCATCTTTATGTCACCAATGATCCAAACCAATGCTGGTGAGAGTACACTGAAGTATGGGTGGAATTGTAAGATGCAGAAATGGCAGAGGGCGTTCATTCTGAGAATGACAAATAGCATAGGGCTCCTATTTGGGAAGCAGAGAGCTCCTGTGGGGCATGAGATTCCTTGTTTTATTTTTTTTAATTTAACTTAATTTTTTAAAAAGATTTTGTTTGTTTGTTTATTTATTTATTTATTTATTTATTTATTTATTTGACAGAGACAGAGAGAGGGAGAGAGGCACAAGCAGGCAGAGCAGCTGGCAGAGGGAAAAGGAGAAGCAGACTCCCCTCTGAGCAGGGAGTCAGACTCAAGACTCCATCCCAGGATCCTGGGATCAGGACCTGAGCTGACAGCAGACACTTAACCGAACAAGCCACTCAGGCACCCAGATTCCTTGTTTTAAAGTATAAGTTTTATTATTATTTAGGTATGGCAGGCCAACCAAAGATTAGAAGATTAGGAGAAGACTGCCCTGAAAGAGACAGTTATACTCACAACCCCGGGAGAAAGGGCATACCACGTTATAGAGAGCCATATGGGGAAGCACCAAGCAAGCAAGAGCAGAGTAAAACATGGGCAAGAGCCTTTACCATGGTTTCCATGGGAAGGAATGGGCAAGACAGAGTAAGGTTTAGAGTTGGCTAGTTGGAACAATTTTAGTGGGCTCAAGGGGATAGGGGCTGGCCCAGGGGTATTTCAGGCAGGGGAATGGTATCCTTGAAGGTGAGCGAGAGAGAAGGCATTTGGGGGTGTGGGCTCTGGATTGGTTGATTTGCCTTTTTTTTTAAAGTAAGCTCTATACCCAATGTAGGGCTTGAACTCACAACCCCAAGATCAAGAGTTGCATGCTCTACTGATTGAGCCAGCCAGATACCCTGGTTTGCCCTTTAAAAAAAAATTTTTTTTTATTTATTTATCCATGAGAAATAGAGGCAGAGACACAGGCAGAGGGAGAAGCAGGCTCCCTGCGGGGAGCCCAGTGTGGGACTTGATCCTGGGACTCGATCCTGGGACTCCTGGATCACACGCTGAGCCGAAGGCAGATACTCAACTGCTGAGCCACCCAGGCGTTCCCTCCCCCCCCCCCCCGCCTTTTTTTTAAAAAGTAAACTCTATACCCAACATGGGCTTTGAACTCATGACCCTAAGATCAAAAGTCTCACACTTACCCAACTGAGCCAGCCAGATGCCCCTGGTTTGCCTTTAAAAGGTGCACTCTGGGGCTAGTTGCTTACTATCTCTAGGAATTGGCTAGCCCGAGGAAGGACAGTCCTTCCAGAGTCACCAAGGCCCAGATGTCAAAGAATCACAAAATAACCGCCCACCTCAAAAGCAAAAAGCCATGTTTGACACATTCCTGTAGGAGGACACTGGGGGTACGAAATGGGAGTTGGGACTAAATTATGAGGCACCACAGACATTAAGCCAAGGAGTTTGGGTTTCATCCTACAGATTCTCCTGCAGCACCCTGAAGGACTTTGGGTAGGAGCATGATATCAGAAATCCTATTCTGATGTCTTTGGAAAGGTTGAGGTAGAATTTAAGAATCAGATCAACAGGACCTGGTGACTAACAGAATGTAGGGAGGAAGGGAAGAAAGGAGTAAAAACTAACTCCAATATTTCAAGCCTTTATGATTGGAAGATAGCATTACTATTAATAGATATAGGGCAGTTCGGGTGGCTCAGTGGTTTAGTGTTGCCTTCAGTCCAAGGCGTGATCTTGGAGACCTGGGATCGAGTCCCACGTCCAGTTCCCTGCATGGAGCTGCTTCTCCCTCTGCCTGTGTCTCTGCCTCTCTCTCTGTGTGTCTCTCATGAATAAATAAATTCTTTAAAAAAAAAAGAAAGAAGAAGAAGAAGAATAGATATCGGTGTCTGAGAAGGCACCCCGATAAGAGATGTGGGAAAAAAGGGCCAGAAATGATGAGGAAGGTTTCACAGATGTGAAGAGGGGAATGGCACCAGAACATCTGTGTGACCATGGCCAATAGGCAGTTCCCATGTATTGCTGCCTTGTGTGATTATATGGCACTGTGGGTGTCTCAACTCCCAGGCTATGTCAGAAGAACCCTTGTCACTGTGTCTTCCTATCTTTGTCCCTCTCTAACATATAGCACAGAGCTCTCCCTTTGTCCCTGCCCCTTGGGAGGCTAACCTAGACTATTTGTCAGAAGGCACATCTACCAGACTTGTCCACATGAGCAAGGAACCAGTCTCTTTCACTGCCTAGCAAAGGTGTCACAGGGTTACACTCAGGACACAGAAAACATATTTAATACCTGTGAGCACTGGCTTCCTCATCTCCAAATGAAGGGTCTCTCTGGGTGTTCTCTAAGGTCTTGTCTCATGCTAACATTTAATGAATCATTTCTAACAAATGTATGGATTTTGAGACTTTATAATGCTAGAAAGTAGGTACCTAGTAGAACAGGGCAGTTGCCTGCTCTTGTTTTGTCAGTACCACCTTGAGGCACATACCTCTTCCACCTTGACTCCTACCAGACCTTGTTGGCCTGAGAAGCAGTCGATTCTAAGGGTGTAAGTGCCTTCCTATTCCCTTTGCCATCCTCCTAACCTTGGCCCCCATTTATGCCTGGGTAAGCCCACCTGTTGGGGTCAGTGGCTTCCAACTTCTACCACAGACACAATAGTCAGAATCTAATCAGGACCTCTCTAGAGTGTCCTACTTCTACTGTAAGAACATGGTGATGCTCATTCATTCAGTGGTGAAGTCCCCATGATGAAGAAGAAACCAAGGGAAAGGGGAAAGGAAGTCACATTTCCTAAGGCCCTTCCACATGTGGCCCTCTCATAGGTTCTTTTTTTTTTTTTTTTTTTTTAAAGATTTTTGTCTATTCATGAGAGACACAGAGAGAGAGGCAGAAACACAGGCAGAGGGAGAAGCAGGCTCCCTGTATCTCCCTGCCCCACAGGCAGATGCTCAACCACTAAGCCACCCAGGTGCCTCGTCTAATGGATTATTTGAATCCCCTTATTAACCACTCTCATAATGCCTTGTACGGTATATAATAACATCATCAGACTTGTAAACCTAAGTTCACTGTCTCTCTTCCTGTTAGAAGTGTGTGTTCCATGAAGACAGGGACTATATTATGCCTGTCTTGTTTACTTCTCTATTCTAGATCCTCACAGAATATAAAGAAAATGGTGGCTATGAGCAAATATTAAATGAATGAGTAAATAAATAACATTTCATCCTAATAGTTCTACAAAGTAATAGTATTTCCATTCTACAGAAGTTGAGGTTCAGATGCATTTAGTAGCTTGCCTGTGGCCACATGGCTAGAGTCGGAGTGGGATGGCTGATGGTAGGTGACCCAGGCTGGGCTTTTTCTATTCCCCAGGTGCATCCTCTGTGAAAACTGCCCCAAACAAGAGCCACTGCCATGCTCTAGGTCTGTTCTGTGAAATAGAAATGGACCACAGCTAACTTAAGCCAAACAGAATTTATTGGGATGATATCAAGGGCTCACAAAATAGGAGAAGAGTTAAGAAACCAGGGCAGAGGTGAGTATATGTAAAGGTTGAGTGAGGGCCTGGAGTCATATCCTCTCCAACAGACTTAGTTCCATTCTTATCAACAGCACCGCTCAACTCAGAATCCACAAGGGAGACTTTAATTGGCCAGAGGAGGGCAGCATACCTGTATTGACAGTCCCACCAATATTGTACATAATGGGGAGAGGAAATTCCCAAAAAAAGAATCCACAGGATCTTACCAGGAAAAAATAGGAGTATGTGCTAGGCATCCAAAAATATAGCAGGTGTCCTTTACAGACTGTGACATGGAGGACTGCCAGGGTCCTGAGCCAGAAATGAGTTGTCCCCTCAAGCTGCTACTTTTCCCTCTGCTCCTTCAGGAGGTATTAATGGAGGAGGGGCAAGCGAGCGGAGGAATCTATTACAAAGCCATCTTTGAGGGCCACATGGGCTCCTCAGAAGTTCCTCAAGGATTGAAGAAAGTGAGAGCTCACTTGTCTCCCAACCCAAAAACCCCCTGTCAGACCTGGCCTAGCTGACTGTTTGTTGCTTCTGTTGTTATTCACACTTCCTGTGGGATCATTTCAAATCCCTATTTCCTGATGGTCCAACATCCTTCTGCAATCAACTGGCAGGGGGTAAAGCCTGCCAAAACCTCAGGTAGCAGCCCTGCCCAGCACCATTTTCAGCAACATCCTGTGTTCACAGCTTTTCGGTTCAGCTCCAAATGCCAATTTTGGTTTGTGAAAATTTCCATGGCCTCCTGCTAGGCTGGTGTTCACATATCCCAGCACATAGGCACAGTGACTTTGGCCAGACTATATTCCTCCCCCAATGGACCCCAGCCCCACTCTGTGCCCTGTGCTATCATTATGACCTTACACAGAACATCTTTAATGTTGGCAGTAAGCTCTGACTTCTGGAGCATCCTAGCAACCCTGTTTGGTAAATGGGCTTATTTTAGGAACCTAGAGAGCTTAAAAAACTCCCTTATAGTTATATGGTGTGATTATGGTAGAGCCAGTACTGGGAATCAAGGCTTTTGGTTCCTGGTCCCAGGCTTCATTAATAAGGCTGTTCAGTCGGGTCAGTGAGAGGCTTGTAATTCCGCTATAGTACACCCAGAGAGCCCATAATTTTACAATTAAAACAAAGCCCTGAATTTTCTGTAGAAGTAATTGGTTTAGAAATTTCGCTCGGTGAGTACCTACTATGTCGTCAGACTCTGGCCGAAGCACTTTACATACATTGCCTACGATGCTCACAACTACCTTAGAATTTACTACTAGCCTCACTTCATGGAGGCTCAGAGGTTAAGTAATTTGTCTCAAGTCCATACAGGTAGTAAGTGGTAGATGCCAGATTCAGGCCCAGCAGTCTGGCTCCAGAGCCCTGTGTTTTTCCACTGCACTTAAATCCATAACCACCTCCCATAGGTATTCTCTCTTCCTGTAACACACACACACACACACACACACACACACACACACACCCTCCCCAAAGACCTAAGAGCCTCCCTGTCCTTTGTTTTAATGAAGAATAATTTACATACTATAAAATTCACCCATCATATGTGTACAGCTTGATTACTTAAGTGAATTTAAACCTTCATACAGTCACTATTATCATAATAATCCAGTTTTAGAATGTTTCCATCCCACTGAAATTGTCCCTCCTATTCTTATACAGTTCATTGCCATTTCCCCCTCTACTCTGATCTGCTATCTCTATGCTTTCAACCATTTCTAAAAATTTCATATGAACAAAATCATACAAAAATTAGTCTTCCGAGTGACTTTTTCTACGATGCATGTTTTTGAAGTTCATCTGGGTTGTTGCATATATCAGTAGTTCATTCCTTTTTGTTTATCCCCTCATATGGATAAACCAGATTTTGTTTATTTACATACTAGCTGGTGGGTAATTTGATTATTTCCAGTTTGGGGTAGAGGGAAGGAAAAATCATTTGCCCTCTACTTTTCTGACTACTTGGCCCAGACCCCTGAATAAAAAAACAGATCAATAAGAAAAAACCAAACAGAAGTTTATTAACATGTATACCTCAAGTATACATGGGAGACACCCAGGGAATAATGGGTAATTCCCTGAGGTGGTCTCAGCCTCCAGCTGAAATACCATTTTCAGCTAAAGAAAGAAGAAAGTTGTCTGTGGGGAGGGAGTGTGGGGGTAGAGGCAGTTATGAGAGGTTACTAGAAAAAAGCATGGTTAGAACAGGGTAAGGTTTGTTCTTCAGTTTTAGGTCAGTGCCTTCTACACTAATAAGGTTCTCTTGTGATTTAGAATCATCTTTCCCTTCCTGGTACAGAAATCTCCTTACAAATGGAGATTTCTTTCATAAATGTAAATTTCCCTTACAAAAGGGTAAATTTGCCTTTTCCAGGACTTCTCCCATGTCTGATGTTTCTTAAAATAATCCTTATGCCAAAGAGGCATATTTTGGGGTGGCATATTCTGCTACCCCTCAGGGGCTGTTAAAATGTAGCTGTGAAAGTTTGCATGTAAGGGTTTGTGTGGATATATGTCATCATTTCTCTTGGGTAGATACTTAGGAGTGGAATGGTGGGGTCATATGCGAAACATATATTTAACATTTTAGAGATTGACAAGCTGTTATCCAAATTAGCTGTACTATTTTATGTTTCTAAAAGCCATGTATGAGAGTTTCAATTTATCCACATCCTTGCCAGTACTTGATATTGTTAATCTGATATAGTAGCCATTCTAGTGTAGATGGTAGCAGCTCATTGTACTTTTAATTTGCATTTCCTTGTGACTAATCTTGAATATCTTTTCATATGTTTCATGACCGTTTGTATATCTGCTTTGGTGAAGTGCCTGTTCAAATCTTTTGTGCACTTAAGAAAATCAATTTATCTTCTTTTTGTAAGAGTTATTTCCATATTGTGGATAAAAGTCCTTTATGTGATATATGTTTTACAAATATTTTCTCCTTTTTTTTTCCTCCTCTGTGGATATCCAATTGTTTCAGCATCATTTATTGAAAAGACTATTGAATTGCCTTGACATCTTTAGATAAAATCAACTGACTATAAATGTAAGGCTTTACTTCTGGAGTCCATTCTGTCCCATTAATCTATATGCCTGTCTTTAGGTCAATACCACACTGTCTTGATTACTATAACTTTATAATAAATCCTCCAACTTTGTTCTTCTTTTTCAAAATTATTTTGATTTCTCTAGATCCTCTACATTTTCATATAAATGTTAGGATCACCTTGTCAAAATCTACCCAAAAAACCTGCTAGGATTTTGATGTGTGATTATGTTGAAGCTGTACATCAACTTGGGGACAATTCCTATCTTAACAATATTGAATCTTTCAATTCATGAACATGGTATATCTCTACCTTTGTCTCATCTTTACTTTCAGTGTATTAAGGTTTACACTGTATGTTTTGAGGTTTTCAGTATATATATCTTAGACTTCTTTTATTAAAGGTATAGCCAAATATTTTTTGCTATTGTGAATGGAATTTTAACAAGTTCATTGTTTGGTCATTTGTTAATGGTGTATCCTACAATTCTATTAAACTTGCTTATTAGTTCCAGTAGACTTTTGTAGATTCTTTAGGCTTTTATATATACAAAAGCAGTCACCTGCAAATAAGAACCATTTTACTTCTTCCACTCCAATCTGTGTGTACAGTTTTCAATGTCTTTTTCTTACTCAGTTGTACTGACTAGGGATCTCCTGTTTAAAAGTCACTTGAAGTGGTGAACACAAACATTCTTGTCTTTTTCTGTCATGCCCTTTTGACAGATCTTGGATGGTCTCTTTTCAAAGGGATCCCTGATGCCTTTTCTAGAAAGGAGGAGGTACTGCAGATAACCAGTATCTCAGGACAGCAACTTTCTAGCAGTGGCCTGAGACTCTTGTCATCTCTCTTCTCCCCAACACCTGCCCCCTGTCTTAAAGCCGTTTCCTGCTCCTACAACTAGTCCTATGCCTAAAGCCTTTCTGTTTTCTTAGGGTGTTCCCTCAGCATCTCCTCCTGCCTTATTGGCTCCATGCCTGAAAGACTTTTGAAACTCATTTCTCTCTTGAACTTTCCTCTCAGCACCAGTTTTAGTACCTCAGTGTAGCACCTGCTTTCCTGGCCCCCTTCCATAGGGTTCAGTGAAGGAAGATTAAAAATCAACTAAAGTGCTTGGAATTCTGTTGAAAGATCTCTTGAAATGCCAAAAGGAGCTGAAGATGAGTCTCAGGAGAAGACTGTGACAGCTGAGACCCTCCTAGGCAATGTGAGGTCCTGCAATGAGCTTTTTTCTAAACTCCATCTGCCTTTGCTTTCTTCTCTCCCATGCTCTTGAGAGCACCTGCTAAACCCAAACAGCCTAATCCCTCTAAAGCACCATAAACTCACCATGTTTATCTCATGGTCTTTGGTTATGCTGCTCTGTCCCTCCTGGAATGCCTTCCCACTTTCCTCTGCCTGTCCACAGCCTGCATCTCTCTCCATCAGCACCTGGCTCCAGTTCCACAAAACTTTTCCCGATCACACTGGCCCATGGGGAGCTCTCCACCTCGCCACAGTTGTACTCAACTGCCATTCAGTTCACAGCAGGTTTGTGCTGTGTAATTAGTATGATTTTCCCAGACCACTTGGCTGTGAGAAACTTCACATTTGCTTGTTCTAAATCATGATCTCTGGCTTGGATCTACCCACAAAAACTGATGAGAACTTCAATTTCATCTATCAACTTCTTCTTTGAGGTTCTGGTAGTGGCTATGGGGGCAAGTCTTAAGTATACTTCACTGCTAAGTTATTTACTATCTATGCCTCAAGGCCCATCAGTTAGTTAAGCAGTAGAGCAAAATCCAGTTGTCATGCTGAGCCCAGTAATGCCTTGTTGACCAACTGATACATGGAGTGCACTGGATTCCCTCCTACTACCCCTGGCTTGTTCTTCGTGTCTTCCCTCTCTATAGAACAGCCTCCCACCTCCCCTTGATTCCCCACAGAACCCTGTGATGGCCATCCTGCATTGGCTAACATTGACCTATGTGATCACAGAAGTGGGTGGTGCCAGGCCTTGTAGCCTAGCAGGTGGTGCTGGGAGAGCTAGAGATGCTGAGGCCTGCAGGAGTAGCCAAGCCCCTCCCCTGACAGTTCTGGCCTCCCAGAGGCTCCTCTGATGCCCTTGGGAAACCCCATTCTTGACCCTGGCACCCAGAATTGTCTCATGGTTCATGCTCTTTCTGCCTGCAAAATCTGTGCCTGTCTCTCTGCCTTGCCAGCATTTCCATAACACGCAGAGGGCCGTGAATTACAAAAGTTACTTTTCACCAGTCAATTCAAGCTAGCCTGGCACTCGTCCCTCATTCTCCTTTGTCAACGAGGCAAAGACTCAGTTGTTCACTCAGCTTTGTCTTGCAGCAAGGCAACCCTTTCCCTGCCCTTCCTCTCTCCCCAGAAGCCCTGAATGTGCCTTGCTCTTGACCCTGCTCTGAAGTGTGTGGAAAATCAAGGCACAGGGCCACTCTGGGATAGGTGGGAATTGGGACCGGGAGGGAGGAAGTTGGTGGAAACAGTTCGCAGTTGGCAACTCATTAGTTGGGTGTTATTTTACTGCTGGGCAAGAATGATCAAAATAATATCCGTGGGAAGGTCTCCAAAAGCCCAGGCACTGTGTACTGCTGGACTATCACAGTGTGGAAGGCAGGATGTGAGCTGGTTGCTGGATGTGCCCTGGGGGCTCGCTCTGGGAACTAACAGGGAAGAGCGCCCTGTAGGTCCTTGACAGATTGAGGTATTTCTTTCCAACTTGATGGCTTCTTGGGGAGGCTGCTCCTCGACCTTGTCCTTCCTGCCTCCATGCCTCCATCTTTCCATCCCTCAACTCAGCAGCCTCCTTCATTCATTTGCACTGATCCCCCTGGATTATCTCCTACAAAATTCAGTGTGAAATTCACTTCTCTCTCAAGCCTCTCTTTTCTGATACCATCCAGTCCAGTTCCCTACACGTTTGATCTCTTTCACCTGTCAGGGCTTTGAAAGGATCTGAAATCTTACTTCTTAATTGAAAGTCATAGATTATTCTTTCTCCCTCCTGTACAGCAGCTCATCCACTTCTTGGCCCAGATGATGCTCACCAACTCCCACAAAGCCTCACCTATGCTTCAAAACCAAACCCCAGGATGTCAGAAGGAAATATCCAGAGTGGTTCCTTGGACCAACCTGGTACAGCTACTACCCTCCACAGGCCCTCCATCTCAGAACTACCAGGTTCCCTGATGCCTCTCCCCGCATGGAGACCAAAGTATGTTCATTAGATTGACAGATAATTTTCTGTTTGTACTCTGTTAACCCAAAGAAAAAGTTTTGTGGAAAAGGCAAGTGGAAATTCCTAAGGGGAGCTGTTTATTTCAGAGCAGGTCTATGGTTGTTAGAAGAGAGTCAAGGTGTATTTGTGGAAACAGGAGGGCTGTTAACAGCCTGTGGGTCTGAGGATGAGACACCAGTATCTCCCATAACCCTTTATTCCATGCTGACCCATATCCCCACTGCCTCCTACAGAGTCCTCCCCCAGGAATTTTCAGTTCCTACATTGTGTTTCTGTTTTTTTCTAGCTCTTGACATTTTGACTTTTTCATCCTGTTCTAGAATCTTAGTTTGCTTCCTGGCTTCCAATCTGACTCCCTCATTAACTTTTGAAACTTCAACAGATAATTCTTTTAGTACCTTCTGTATAACTCTGGTAGGCACTGAGGATTCCAAGTGAATCCAAGACACAATCCTTATCTCTTACAGCCTTGCATGGATGCCCTTATTCCAGGTCAGGGACCAGGATAAGTGCTTCACTTAAAGAATTGAATGTAATTGTCACAATCATAACTGTGAGGTTGTCCCTACTTTCTAGTTGAAGAATCTGAACTCAGAGTCAAGTAACCCTCACAGGCACAGCTAATTAGTGGCACAGGCAAAATTTAAGCCAAGTCTCATTGCTTCAAAAGTCTGTCTTAAACTGGACTATAGAAGATGGTCTTTTCGTTCCTGTTTCTCCAATGCTCAGGAGAGTGCCTGGACATACGTCACACAATCAACACTTGTGGAAGGAAGGAAGCATTGTTCTGAGCGTTGCTTGGGCTCCATCCTTCAACCACAGAGCCCCTACAAGCTCAGCTCTGAGACCTCTCAGCCCCTCTGGGGATCACAGTCTCCCTGATTCATAGGCCCCTAGTCCACTTACCTCTGCCTCTCAGGGACAGACAGCCAGACCAAGAAGCCCCTCTCCATCTTGTCTGAATATAACATATATGGAGTGGATTCAAGACTTCTGCCTGAGAAAATGCCAAAGAAATATCATCCTGAAGCTTTATGATTTGTACAGAAGATAATAAAAATGTCGAAGAAATTTAAGCAGACAAATATGGCACAACATCCACTCTCCTGGTGTTTTATGGGTTGCCACACTATGCCGGCTGCCTCCCCACCACAGCTCTGAGGTGAGAAGCTGGTGTCCACCCCCTCTTCCAACCTACCTCCTGCGGCCTCCTCAGCATAGATCATAAGACTTTCCCTTTTCTATTCCTCTAAAGGGAAAAAGCACAGTATAGGCCACAAAGAATGAGTTAGGTTTCCTGTAGTGCAGATGAGATCTTGATTGTATTGTGATTCGACTGCAACATTTCTTTTTCCTGTATACCTAGTAGATAGTGAAAAAAGATTCTGGAGACTGAAATGGATTGAAACTGTTTAGATAACCTAAATTAGAATCCTTCCCTTTGTTAGGTCTCTCAGAAAGCTTCTCGGGACTGGGAAATACAAGGTACAGATCAGTCCTGTCTTAAAGACTAGGAAACAGAGAGCAGGTTAGTGGGGATCTGGAGTTATACCAATGGTTAATACAGGAATGAGGCAAGACACAGAGGCTTTGACATGCTTTCCTCTTTCCACCGCACCTCGTACTGTCCCCTGAGTTGCACATTTTGATCTTCTTTGTTATAAGAAGACTCAGATGAAATATATCTATGTTTTCAGAGCTCATGTTTGCTTGCTTGGTTTTTTGTTTTTGTTTTCCGCCACTCTAGTAGTGTTCCATCTTTATGACAATTACAATGAATGTTAAGTTTGGAGAGTTGGAGAGGTTATGGGTAAAACCTTGAATTTTAGAGTCAGGAAAATCTGTCTGTACTTGGACAAATTAATTAACCTTTTCTTGGCCTATAAATAGAAATTACTAATCCCTCCCTCATTGGCACATGTCATGAAGAATTAAGTGAGATGATGTGTGTAAAGCACTTGGCAGAGTGCCTGCCACACAGTAAGCACTCAGTAAATGTTAGTTGTCCTGTTACTAAAGTTATTACTGTGTAGACCCTCTTTAGTGCTTGGCTGGTTAGCTTGGTTTGAGATGAGCCCACTCATGTGGTTTCCTGAGGAGTCCATCTTGTTTGGTGAACCAGCACAGCTAGTCCTTGGAAGGCCCAGTTCCATGCAGTTTTGATTTGGCAGGTTTTTTTTTTTCCTTGACCTATTTCCTGGCTATAACTTCTAACTTCAGGATTGCAACCACATCCTTTCAGTCTTTACACTCATTGGACATGACTTTCAAAACTGAGATTTTAATTGATTGAAGACAATGTTAGGTCATAGAGTATGCACACTAAATATTCTTAGGATTTCCTGATAACTGAGCCCTGAAATGTCCTTGCCTCAGGATCCGCAGCAGTTGGGTCAGAGAGAAAAGAGGCCCAAATTCAAGAATTCATGTCTCAAAAAAAAAAAAAAAAAAAAAGAATTCATGTCTCTTTTGAGAAACAGTTCTTGCTTCTTTCAGCATCTATAGCAAAAATTATATCTTGGGCATTGAATTATCTAAGACATGATGCAAAAAAGAGGTTTAATGCATACATATAACATTAAATTCAAAACCATTGCATCTCTGGGACTTTGTCAAGAAGGATTTCTCCAGGAATTGACTTGTTCCTGTGTATCTTCTGAGAAAATTTAATTTTGATACCAATTGACATTGGTTTCTCTTTCATACAAAATGATAAACACAGCCACCTCACCGTTCTCATTTAGGGCATCCCAATCTTGGCCATTTAGTATATTTGCAAATCTGTTTTCAGGTAAAAAATTTGTTTTTTTGCTCCTGTGTGGCTACATGTCATCCATTTATTCAGTAAACATGTATGGCACTCCTACTATGTGCTAGCCCCTGCTCAGCTTCCTGGAGATCATACTGAACACTGTTTTTTTCCCCATTCTAGTGAGAAGAGACAGCCAATAATAAACAAAATTCATAAAAAAAGAAAACTGTCAGATAGTCAGGAGCACTACACAGAGAAGTAGAACGGTGGATTCAGTAGAGAATAATTGGACGGCTGCTTTATATCAAGTTGTCAGGAGGAAGCAAGTGACAAAAGCAGCCTTTCTAGGAGGGGAAAGAAATCTAAGTGCAGGCTCTAGGATTTGAATGAATTTGGTATTCTCTCTCTGCTCGCCTCTATTCCACCTCATTAAATTGTAAACTCCAAGAGGTCAAGGACTGGATGATCCATTTTTGTGATGAGAAAGTGATTCTTTTAGCTAATCTGTTACCTTCTTCAGTTGTATTAAAACTTTCTAAAGGGTGAATTAGAATTATTCAGGAAATTTCTACAATCTTGATGAATGCAACCACTATCCCCAGTTCAAATAGAAACCTGGGGTTCATTCAAGACTTTGGTATGGAGATCAAGACATTTTGTGTGGTAAGTTGGGGTGTTTTTTTAATATGTTTTTTTTTCCTAGCTAGAAAAAGATCATTATAAATGGTCTTGTTACCTGACTTAGCCTAGATAATTTCTCCTTTTCTTTCAGTGTTAAACTTATATATCCTTATGTTTAGAGGGTGTGCATAAGTTAAGGAAAGTGAGGCTAGGTTATAACCAGTAAATTCCACACTACAGTCCTGTCGCTTTCCAAGTGGTGACTCTGGGTTCCACATCCCTTGCATCTTATATTGATGCCATCTGGATTCACCACAGAAGGGAATGTGAGACCCTGGATGGTTGGACAAGGAATTTTATGGCCAGGCCTGAGAGTAACATACATCATTTCTACTCCTTCCTAATAGGTAGAATCTAGTCACATAGTCCCAACCTCAGAAGCACTTCTCAGGGTGTCTAGGAAATATAGTTTTCCTGTGTGTTTGGGGAGAGGTAAATGACATGAAATTTGGTGAACTAAAAGCATTGTCTTTGCCACAGGGAAGTCTTCCTTACTGTACCCAGCTCCTCTCCTAAGAGTTAGGTTAGGTTATGATCCCCTTTGTGGGGCGGGGGGGGGGGGGTCACACAAAGTCTGATTAATAGTAGGTACTAAATAAGTATTTGTTGGTTGGATGGAAGAAGGGATGGGTATATTGTAACCTAAGGTCTTACAGGGGGAAAAAGCATGAACTACAATGAATATTTGTTGAATTGACTAGCTAATTAACAAAAAATTAATTCACAGTATGCCCAAGAATTATTATAAGAAACCAAAACCACATATTCAAAAAATAGACCAATTTGGGGATCCCTAGGGAATTCCTTTTACTATTTTATATTATTTCAACATACAACCTTGCCAGCCAAAATCACTCCATCTCCCCTTCCCCTCTGAATTACTCTGGCAATCACTCTGTAGTTGTTTCAAAATTGGGAAATTATTCTGAAGGCATCATGGCCTGTTGATGGCATTGACTTTGGCTCCCCTCACCATCACTCCTACTGTTACCATAAACCTGTTTTTAAGGCCCTGAAGTTGGCCACTCTTGAAATGAAATGGGGAAACCTGAGTTTGTAGGCCAGTTTGGTCTCCAGCCCACTTCCCCAGCCAAAGAGAGTGAACAATCCTGCATTTGTGGCACCCTGAGCCTCCAGTGACCTTCCGGGCCAGCCAGGATGCCAGAGGGAACACACATTCTCTGAAATGACAGTAGAGGAAGAACCAACCCATTGCCCAAGGACTGATAAATGGGCCCCTCTTTTCCCCTGGGACAGCCTCAGCAAGACTCCATGTAGGGCTTAACTGTTTCCTATCTCAAGCTGTGTATATAGTCTAATCTATCCTCTTAGCTGAAAATAAATCAGCCTGGAGGGATGCCTGTGTGGCTCCATGATTGAGTGTTTGCCTTTGGTTCAGGTCGTGATCCTGGGGTCCTAGGATCGAGTCCCATTTCAGGCTCCTTTCAGGCAGCCTTCTTCTCCCTCTGCCTATGTCTCTGCCTCTGTGTGTCTCTCATGAATAAATAAATAAAATCTTTTTTTAAAAAGCTGAAATTTTAATGCAAAATAATATTTCAGGTGATGGATAAGATAGGATCCTGGGGTGGAATAACAGTGTGCTTGGGGGTCAGATTTTTCCTTTGTGGAACCAAAGTCAATTTTACTTTGCTGTTGCAAGAATAGTGAGGGGAGGGGGGACAATCACAGAGATGCTGCACCAGCTGGTGGGTCTGACTCGGAACTACTTTTTAGGGCCAGTGACAGGCACATCCCCCGGGCCTCACTGCCATCTTAAAGGTCTCACCTGCCACCTAGTCATTGCTATCAGCCTCTGGCTGTGGTGGGGAGACACGAGAACTGACCGCGAGATGTAGTCCCAAGCACTGACCATCAGTAGCCGACTTGAAGGGAAAACACCAAACCACGTGAGATGGGAGAAGGTGTCACAAGTGATTAATTCATGAGACAAAATGTTAAGACAAACGAAAATATCCCCAAACTTACTTCACTCTCTGAGGCTGCTGTGAGAAGCAAATGAAGCAAGTGGAGCAATCAAGCATAGAAGCCTCCAGGTGTCTCCGGGCCCCTGATTGTGCCTCCAACGCCGAGACATCGGAGCGTGCGACACCTGTGGGGGAGACGGATTGCATTTCAGGGATTAAGAGCCTGGGAGTAAAACCAACGTGCGTGTCCCGGGAATGCGCCCCGTCGCTGAATCGTGCTGGTGAGTTGCTTTTTCCCTTGCATGATTTGCTTCGCTAACAATCACTTCAGAGGTCAGCCGGTAGCTGCTGCCCGCCGCCTCACTTCTTCTTGCAGTCCTGCCTTTTAACAGGCCTCCCTGACGACCCGCAGAGGGGTGTCCGTGCGGGGCGCACCGGTCTCTTCGGTTGGCTGAAGGTGTGGCTCGACTCCCTTCCATTCCAAGCAGGCACTGAGCGTGTGTGCCACACTTCCGTGGCCCTGCCCGGGCGGACAGGACAAGCAGGGTGATGCCACCACCTCAGCACTGCCCAGGTGGACAGGACAAGTAGGGTGATGCCCCACCAGGTGGGGTGGCCATCAGGCAGGGCCAGGGCTCTGGACGCTGGCAACTGCAACGTGGAGCAGACAGGGGACTGACACGTTCTGCCCCAGGGTGGGGAGTCAGGGTAAGCTGTAGAGCAGGTGATGTTTGAGCTAGGTCTGGAAGGATGAGCTGGACTTGTAGGCCACACAAGAAAGGGCCAGGAAGCTGGGGATGGCCAGCTTCAGAGTCCATGGGGCAGGTGCTAAAACAGTGATGTTAGAATGTGGGGGTCCTGGGTGTGGAGGAGTTTGGATCCTTGCTCAGGACTTAGCCTCACAGGCCAAAACCTGGTGGCCCTCCAGGTAACACCCCAGGTGCCCCACTCTTGCAGGAGCCTGGCTCAGGACTGAAGAAGCTGTTTTCTGGAGACCTTGCAGCTGGCGCCAGGAGGTCCCAGCATTCCACCCGCTACTCAGAGGCCTTCTGGAAACATGCATGTGCCTGCTTCCTGAGGGGAACAGTAACACGGTAACAAGCTGAGCACCCCTCCCCCCACCTCACACTCAAAGTCACCAAGAGATGACATTTCTGGAGCTCAAAGGCAGGTTCTGGAGCTAGGTGGCCCGGGTTCAAAGCCCAGCTCTGCCACTTAATGGCTGTGGCACCCCGGGGCAAGCCACCTACCTGGTGAGGCGTCAGTATGTGAGGCATGGCAAGCCCAGCAGACTCTAGAGGCAGAGGGTAGTGAACATGGGGGCAGCTGCATTCCTTTGATCACCACGCCACTTCAAGCAGACTGTTCTAGAACAGTGTTGACCAGCAGAAATATAATGTGAGCCACATATAAAATTAAAAAAATTTTTCTAGGAAGCTTATTTCAAAAAATAAGAACAGTTGGCACTAATAGTTGTTAACCAAATGTACCCCAAATATTGTCATAACGTAATTAATATAAAGATATTACTGAAATATTTTACATATTTTTGGCACCTAAATCTTTAAAATCTGGTGTGTATTTTACATTTATAATACATCTCAGCATGGACTAGCCACAATTCAAGTGACCACATGTGGCCCAATAGTCCATGTGGCTAGTTGCTACCATATTGAATAGCACAGCTATCCCCACATGATTGGAACAAAATTAGAGCAATAGCTGGTATTTCTTGATCACCAGCTGGGAAATGAGCAAATGACTAAACCTGTGCCGGTTCCTCCTTGTAAAAGAGGAGTAATAATAAAACCTAACGTGTTCCTGTGAGCCTTAAATTAAGACACGTATTTGAAGCCAATGCACAGTTTCCTCAGCCTGAAGTGCCCTGTCTCCTCCACCTGCAAATCCTTATTCGTCCGCCAAGACCTTGTTCAAACTCACCTCCTCTGTGAAGCCCACCTAACTTCCTCTTAGCATCAGGTGTTCTTGGTTCTGGACCAACTTAGCACATTGTTCCTTTCCTTGCTTTTTTGATCATTTCCCAAGCTGTCTACTGGGTGAATCTGGAAGGGATTCCTGCATCTCATTCATTCTAAAATGCAGATTGTCAACTCTTTAGCATGTCTGGAATCAATATGCATTTATATTACAATTGGCAGTGTTTTGTTCTTTCTTGGTGAGTCCAAAAAAGGGGGGAGGGAGAAAAAAGAGTAATGGCGTGACTGTACTATATGGCATAGATTTGATAAATTTCAGTATTTGTCTTTGCGTCCCCAGGCACTGGGCTCAGTAAATGCAATAAATGTGTCAAATGTACTGACAACAGTAATAAAAGTTTACTGCAATTACCACACGTGTAAATTATTTGGCTGGCTGCCTCTCCTCCACTCTGGATGGTTACCTCTCCAAGGGCAGGGACTGTGGGCTCTTTCACATTAATGGGCTGGACATCTTGTGAGAAGCCAAAAGGGTAATACCTGGTTTTTGAGAAAAACGTGCCCTTGAGTTACATGCAAGGACAGAAATCCCACCTTCCTCACTATAGCATGATTAGGCTTTAAAATTTCCTTCACCAAAATATCTGATTACTGCATCAGGAAGCAGAGCGATCCAGCTAGAGCTCCGGGTTGAGAAATGTGCACTTGTGGGACCAGGGGGGAGAGAGAGTATTTCCCTCAAAGCTGCATGTTTCCTCAGAAACCCCATTGGGCCTCAAACGGATTATCTTTCAAAGGACTCATTACAAGGCAAAAAGAGCTTTTAAATTCCAATTGTTTTAACAAAATCTTTTCTATCTAGAAGCTCCATTGTCAAATTGTGCTCTCTCCCCCCAGTTCATAAAATCATACACAAATAGACAAAAACATGCCAAAAACTCTTATTTAGAGCTTCTACTGGTGCCAAATACCAATAATTGGAGAGTTTTAAAATAATGCTTTGTCCAGAAAAAGTGGGGGAGGATAGGGAAATAGGGACGTCCTGATGAGTGGTGATCTGCAAACTATACTTCATCAGAAACAGGGAATTTTAAAGACCAACGTATGAAATGTGTGGAATATACATAGAATTTCTACAAGCAAGTATTGGGTTTTAAGTCTTTGAGTTTATCTCAAAGCTGTTGTTTGAAGGTGTTCCTTGATCTCCCTTGATGAGTGGGTTGGAGTTTCTATCAGGTAACAAAAGGACTCGGTCTTTGGGGGTTCTGGTCAATTTGAGGGATCTACTCGATTAAATGCACATACAGAAACCATCCCCCAAACTCTCAGCATCCCTCCCAAGGGAAAATTGTGTCTGTTCTATCTTTGGCAAGCAGGGCAAACACTTGGATTGCACTCAGATTTTACCTTTTTTTGTTTTCTTTTCAGTTTGTTTTTTGTTTGTTGCCTGAAAAGAAAACAGTGGCTTTACAGATACTGTTAAGGTAAAATGCTCCCTGCCCGGCCAAGCTCTCAGGCGGGCTCGGGATGTAGAGTCTTAGGGCTGGGCCTGGCTGGATTCCAGCTGCAGGGGCTCCTGGGAGCATTAGCCAACCTGGGCCCCTTCTGACAGCTCCTGCATCGGCTATGAAAGGAAACCAATCACAAGTTCTTTAACTTTCCAACTTCCCATCTCTTCCTTCTCTCAAGTTCAGATTTTCTTTTAATTTTTTAAACATATTTTATTTATTTATTCATGAAAGACACACACAGAGAGGGGCAGAGACGCAGGCAGAGACATAGGCAGAGGGAGAAGCAGGCTCCATGCCGGAAGCCCGATGCAGGACTCGATCCCTGGACTCCAGGATCACACCCTGAGCCAAAGGCAGATGCTCAACCACTGAGCCACCCAGGTGTCCCTTTTTAAAAATTTTGTTAAAAGACTTTTTAAAATTTATTTGAAAGTGAGCAAGAGAGAGAAAGCACGAGTGGGGTGAGGGGCAGAGGGACAAGCAGACTCCCTGGTGAGCAGGGAGCCCAACACTGGCCTCAATCCCAGAACTCCAGGACCATGACAGGAGCTGAAGACAGATACTTAACTGACTGAGCCACCTAGGCACCCCCTCAAGTTCAGTTTAAATGAATTTTTAAAAAAATATTTTACTTATTTATTAGTGAGAGATGCAGCAAGAGAGGCAGAGACACAGGCAGAGGAAGAAGTAGGCTCCCTATAGGGAGCCCCATGGGGGTACTCTATCCTAGGACCCAGGGATCACGACCCCAAGGCAGAAGCTCAACCACTGAGCCACCCAGGTGCCACTAGTTTAAATGAAATTACTCTGGCTGCTGGACACCAAAGGATCAAGTAGTTGGTTATCTGGTCCCTCCCCTTTCTACTCCCATATTAATTGTGCCCTCACCCATTTTCTTTCTGAAGAAGATTCCTGCTGTCTGAAGGAAGCAGCTGAGAGTCATGTTAATGTGATACTATTCAGCACATGCCTTTCCTCTTGCTCAGCTCTGATAAGAGTTCGCAGCCCCCATCCAGGAGGCATCCCCAGGCCCATGGGGAAGGAGCGCTGACAGTTCCAAGAGGGTAGGGCCTATGTAGCAGGGGATGAGCAGAGCCCTGGGAGGAGGAAAGAGGCACTCTTGTCTACACAGCAGCTACTCGTCCAGTGCTTGCTGTGTTTAGGTACCTTTCATACATGATTTTATTCTATCTGTATTTAAAAGCCAGTTGCTGAGTTTGACTCCTAAAGAAGGTAGATCCATGATCCCTGGCCCTCCTTCTTCACCAGGTTTTTGACCAATCCTTTCCCCCTTCGTTCAGCTGAAACAAAGCTGGGATTTTTTCCCCCCATAAATAATATTACTGGAACTAAGGAGGAAACTAAGGAAACTAAGGAAATACAAAAGGCAGAAGCAAACAAGTTTCAGAGCCACAGATTTCTTATCTGGAAGAGCTTCCTGGGGAATCAGCTCCCCTTCCCCTTCATTAAAAGAGGCCTTCATCCTTTGCGAACAGTGAGATAAACACATTTTCACAGGGGACGGGCCCCTTTCTCCCAGAGATATTTCTCTCCCTTCCTCTTTCTCCAACTGTCTCCTTCAAGGTCCTGATGCTATTTAAGAAGAACATGATGAACATTAATACAATACACCTTTTTAAAAAACCTAGCAATACTATGAGCCCAAATTGGGGAACATACAGCAAAATAACTGAATTGTCATCATCAAACATACTGAGATCATGAAAGGTAAGAAAAGAAAGAGAGACATGTCCCAAAATGAGACACAAAGACATGGGGCATCTACATGCAATGTATAATTCTTCCCTGGATCCTTGTGCTTTAAAGAAAGTATAATTGCCAAAGATTGAATGGATCCAAGGATTAGATGGTAGTATGGGCTATTGTTAATTTCCTGATTATGATTGTTGTATTGTGTTAGGTGGGCAAATGTCTTTGTTTATAGGAAAAACATACTAAAGTATTCACTGGTGATGGGACAACTTGCCCTCAAATGGCGCAGAAAAAAAAATGTTCTTTGTATTCTATTTGCAAATTTTCTTGAAGTTTGAGATTGTTAAACAACTTTGTTTAAACTACTCTGTATCCAGTAATCCCATCTTTTAGGAATCTATTCCAAAGATGTACTGTTGAGAATACAGAAAGAAAGAGAAGAAAGAAGAAAGTGTACAAGATCATTATTATTGCCAATGAAGATGAAACAACTCAAATACCTACTATTGAAAGAAGGAATAAAAAGAAGAATTGTTTCTATACACCACTGTGGAAAGGCCTTTAAACCATAGTAAGCAAGAAAAGCAGAGTTGAGAAAATTGTGTATATACCTGAGAAAGGAAGTGTACATTTGGGTGTCTGTATGTATGCATAACATTTAAAAAAATAATAGAAGACTAAATCATAAAGTTTTAAAAATGACTGCCTATAAGATATAGGAGAAAACTGGGTGAAGGAGATATGAAATGGAAGTTAGACTACTTTAAATATACTGGATTTTATAGATTTGACTTTGGAACCATGTGAGTATTTTATTAAATTACATTATTAAAAAGGAATCCTGGAAAAGAAAATGAAACAAGTGATCCTAAATGTGAATACGGTTTGCACAACCTCACACGAAGGAACTATTCCATGGGACTTTAAAACTTCAGCTTGGCTCCAGGTCCCTGGGGGGCCATACTTCAGGGGCAGTAAGAACTACAAGAGCAAGAAGAAAACCTGCTTAAACTCTTTTCAGGAATCATGTAGTTGGTGGCAATGATGCTAATTTTTCTGAGGGTGTGTGTGTATGTGTAGGTTGTACAATAGAACAAATGCATAATTATGGGATTTTTGGAAAACCAGGCTTGTCTTTGAAAACGAAAATTCTCAACTTTGGGAGAAAGGAAACGTATGACTGGAAGATATTAAGCAGAATCTCTGTGATCCTGATTTTAAATTGGAAGTAGTAGTATGAACTCATGATATATTTATTTTAAGAAATGAATAAATTTCCTGGTTCAGTCTACTGAAAAAGCCAAGAAGTGATGAGTGACCAGTTAGCATAGGGCACCCTGCTGCCCTGAGTGAGCTCCAGCAACACCATTTCCCACTAAAAGGTACATGGCTCTCTGAAGAAACGGTTGATTTCAGAT
The DNA here is from genome assembly GCF_053574225.1 of Canis aureus. Lineage (NCBI taxonomy): Eukaryota > Metazoa > Chordata > Mammalia > Carnivora > Canidae > Canis > Canis aureus. The sequence goes on from NC_135618.1 coordinate 20,290,797, forward strand.
TTAAAGTAGGAAATGCACAAGATATGCTTGGAACATCTTGTCACACCAGATAGAAAGTTATCGAAAACTACTAGGATTGCATGAAGAGACTTTATGGATAGATCTAGTGGGTATTATGCCAAATGAAATAAGTCAGCCGTGACTCAATTTTTTTTTTTAAATCAGTGGTAAATATGAGGGAAAAAAAATCAAGCTTTTATCTTGCCTTTCCTACATTGATGGGTGTACCGGCTAACCAAGCAGTAGATGAGAAGTTTCTCTTCTTTTTAAAAATATTTTATTTATTTATTCATGAGAGACACACAGAGAGAGAGGCAGAGGGAGAAGCAGACTCCAGGCAGGCAGCCCGATGTGGGACTCGATCCCAGGACTCCAGGACCACACCCTGGGCCGAAGGCAGGCGCTAAACCACTGAGCCACCCAGGGATCCCCAGTTTCTCTTCTTTTTATAGAAGCATTACAGCTAATAAGGGAAGAAGTAATGGAGAACTAGAGTATCATCATCACCATTTTGCAACTTCTAATGAATTAATGGATCTAGGAATTGATCATCGGTGGTTGCCAGTATCACAAAAAGAGAGAAGCCAGGTGCTATGTATTTCCTGATGGGAGAAAAGCACATGTATAAAGCAGTCCTACCAAAAAAATAAAAATCAGAGCTGAAGCTGATGCAGCCTAAGATCCAACTAACAATTTATAGGAAAAATAGAAGAGAAAGACATAAAATAAGGAACATAATCAACTAAAAAAACTTTAAAATTTTTTGACTGTGAGACAACTTAAAATCTGAACACTGGCTAGATATTTGATGCAACTAAGGACTTCTTGCTATGTTTTTAGATGTGATAATGGAATTGTAGCTATGTGGTTTTTTGTTTTTTTGTTTTTGTTTTTGTTTTTTTCCTAAAGAGTCCTTCTCTTTCAGAGATTCCTACTGAGCTGTTTATAGAAGAGACTCTATGATGTCTGGAATTTGCTTCAAAATAATGCAGATGGGGTGGAGGAAGTGAGTGGGGGTATTTGAAACAATATTGGCCATGAGTTCACAAATGTTGAGGCTGAATGACGAGTACCTCTTTTTATGCCTGAAATCTTGTATATTCCGCCTTTATACATATATGCTTGAATTTTCTATAATACAGGTGAGGAAGTAACACCTACCATGTACCAGTTACATGTACCGTGTAACTACCAGGCACAAGGCTGGACTCCCCACACCTAAACCATGAATTGGCATTACAGAAAAACACAGTCAGAACTTCTTTTCCTTCCTGACTTGCTCATGCGGGAAGGGAGAAGAATTTGGTGGCAACGCCCTTCACTCTCCCCTTACTTGATGAGATGAATATGCAGTCTCTTTTGCCAAGTTGGAAATTGAGAGCAGAATTGCTCTAAAGGGCTCCTCCTCGATCTTGTTGTAGGCCGGAACCATTACTCCGGGTCCAGCTGCATAGCATTCCCATCCACCCAGAAACACATGCAGATATGCGCGAGAGCAAAATAGGCCCACATGTGGGTTTTAACAAAGAACCACCAGACAAAAGCCCCACAGACGCATCTGACCTCTCCCTTGGCCTCTGGGCCTTCCATGGAAATGTGAACTTTCCTTTGACACTTGCAGGACACCCTTTGGCTGTTAACAACAGTCCTATAGAGAGTGGGCAGTGCCCTTTGGCTGCATCAGGGGCAGAGGGCCCAGTGCTCTAAATTGCTGACATTCACACCACAATCTTCTCTTATTTCTGGGTCCCACCCTATTTGCAGTTTAGCTCCCGGGTCCCTGAGGGTAGAAACATAAATTCAGCTGGACAGTTCCCTGCCCGAAGGGGTGACCTTTATCATACATGCTGGGGACATTTTTCCCAAGAAATCCAAGAGAAAATGGCCTCATCAGAGAGACATGTGGTACCACAGAAATGCACAGCAGAGGAGTGGGCCTGGGCACAGGTTTCCCAGACTTGTACTGGACTCGCATTTGGCTTGCAGTGATGGAGCATTCCCTTGGGCCCCATACGACTATCCCTTCATTCAAGCACTTGCTTAACTGAGCCTGAGCATGGGAACCTGGGGAGATGTGTGGAAGAAAAAGATAGTCTTCACCCTCAACAGCTATCAGGCAACCTCATTTAGGTCAGGGTGGGATCAGACCATGACTGAGAAGTTCAGGGGAGGGAGAGACAATTTCCAACTACATTGGTGACATTAGAGGAGGTAAAGTGTGAAGCAGACCCTACAAGATGAATAAAATGTTCAATTTTAATAGTCAAGAGACTGAGGATTGGGACGCAAGGAGAACAGAGCAGGATTCCTGTAAAGGGACTGTCTTGAACAAAGTAATGCAAATAGGATTTTATAAAGTCCTCTGCAAGGATAACGAGTAAAACCACTGGTTGTAGGGGACCTCCATCAACACAAGCAGTGCTATGGAACCTCAGGAACTACCATGGCCTATTTTATCTCCTGGTTGCCATTCACTGGTCTTTCAGAATGCTGGTGATCTTCTCTGCCAAAAAGATAAAAGGGCAGGGGTCAAAGTTGTCCAATATCGCTTGATAATACAAGCAGCCGATGAATGAATGCTAAAGGAAAATTTTAGGATTACTCATAGCTCCACGTACTTATCCTGAAGAGGCTGTTTGCTAACCTCCTGAATCCAACTCTTTCCAGTCTCCTATTGGATCAAATGCCTCACCAACTTCTTCATAAACAACGGAAAATCCACATGGTTTGGCTTTTATGAACCTCGGCACTATTAACATTTTGAGCTCAATAATTATTTTTTTGTAGGGGCCCATCCCATGCATTGTGGGATGTCTAGCAGCATCCCAGGCTTCTATCCACTGGCCACCAGTAGCACTCACCCTCCTAGTTGTAACAACCAAAATTGTTTTCAGATATTTCAAGATGTTCTCTGGGGGTGAGGGTAGGGTGGCCCCAGTTGAGAACAGCTATACCACATGAAGAAACCAAAATCCTACTAAAAGCTTATGTTTACTGGTTATTTATTATATGCAAGGCTATTAAGTATTTTCATACATTAACCCATTTAATCCTCAGAAGATCCTAGTGAAGTTTGGGTATAATGATTATTCACATTTGACAGATGAAGAAATAGGGGTGAGAAGGATATATCAACATACCCAAACACATACTCTCATAAGCAGCCAATTCAGGATCTGACCCAAGCACTCTAACAACGGCACCCTCCCACTTATCACCAGTCTGTATTATCCATCCAATGCCCTAGAGTCCTCGGGAGTCTCTTGCCTGGTTGGGTAAACCAAACAATTTGTTGGCGCCACCAAGACAGAAGCCCCTACCAGTAGTCCCAACTTAATTGGGAATCGGACTCTGCAGTCCCCCAGGATGGCACACACATTTGCCCAACATAGCTCTGAGAGTCCTCCCTGCTGCCACATGTCTTTACTCTCTGCCCTGCCACTCCCTGAGGACCAAGTGGCTTGCCTGTATCCCACATTGACAATATCCTTTCTGAAACAGCTGCTGCCCCTCTTAATGCCCAGTGATCATACCCCCTTGCTTATCATCATGTTGACCTCTTCTTGGTCGAGTACTAGTCACATTTGGGCTTCAAAATAGAGGAGGGAGATCTTTACCCAGAAGGAACAAAAAATTTTCCCTTCAAGTGTGAGAACTGAAGGTTGGGTACAGAGTTTGCAATGGCCATTACACCTGCCACCACAATATCAGTTCCTCCTCCCGTAGTAACTACACCGATTGCTCTTCAGGTATCCGTACCAGCCCTCGTACAGCCTTGATTTTAGGCAATACAGAGGTGAATACTTCAAAAACATTTCCAACAAATCTGAGTTCAGATCCTACTTCCACCATGGACTAGATGTGCAATCTTGCCCAAATTAGTAACCGGTTTGAGCCTCAGTTTCTTCATCTAATAGTATTAAGAAAAAAAAAAAAACACCATGTAGAATTCTCATACAGATTAGAGATAGGTTCTGTAAAATTGTTGGTACAAAATAATAGCGCTATTTCTTGTTGCTACCCCTTAATCTCTTTACAGGGAGTGGTTTGCCGGGTGGCTTCCTAGTGTCATTTACAGTCAGCTGAGAGCAAATGGAATATATAGATGAACATCTGATGGTAGAAGAAGCTGGGAAAGATGCAGAGCACAAGTGCCAGGGGACAGCCTGGACTCTAGGGTGGCAAGTATCAAAACTTAGGGGGTGATCATTTTGCAATATATGCAAGTATTGAATCAATCAATTTTGTACACCTGAGACAAATATAATATTATATGGCAATTGTATTTCAATTAAAAAACTTTAGAGGTGCTAAAAGGGTGCCTGGAAGTTTGTTGCTTGGGCATTTCTGAACACAGGGTGCCATGATTGTAACGTACCAACTGCTGGAGGAACACTCGAGATGGGGGAGCAGGATTTTTGGTGTCCCCCAGGTCATACTGTACATACTCCACTGACAGAGCATCTCAGAATCCTGCTCCAGAATGCTTAGCGCCCACGAGCCCATAGTAGAATGACACTTAGCTATCTGCCATGCCCCAACATCTCCTATTTCAATTCTAGTTCATTAATTTGACTCCCAGTGAATGAACTTTGATGGGCTGGTCTTCAGTGGGTTGTGAGCCAAGACCCGTCCAAAATGGTCTCTGAACTGAACCTTCTTAGGCTTTATGCCAATTTCTGAAATACTGACTCACTATTTCCTACCAATCTGTTTCCACTAAAAACCCGAATGAGGGATCCCTGGTGGCTCAGCAGTTTAGCGCTGCCTTCAGCCCAGGGCATGATCCTAGAGACCCGGGATCGAGTCCCACGTTGGGCTCCCTGTGTGGAGCCTGCTTCTCCCTCTGCCTGTGTCTCTGCCTCTCTCTCATTCTGTGTCTCTCATGAATAAATAAATAAAACTTTAAAAATAAAAAAAATCGAATGATATAACTGATTTCTGGGTTTTTCCTTCTTAAAGACCATAGGAAATATTGTGAATAGTTGTCCAAATCATACAGATAACAATGTGTCCCGCCCTGTACCTATCATGTGTACCTATCATGTGGGATCTGAATTCTTACATCGCACTTGCAAAGTTCTTATCCCCATCATGTTTCCAAGGCAGAAACAACAGCTCAGAGAAGTTAAGTGAATTGCCCAAGATCTTTCCCCAGTAACTGTCTAGGCCAAGATTCAAAGCTAAGACTGTCTGACTTTTCTATGATTCTAAACTATCTCCCCTCCTACCTCCCTCTCCTATTACTCCTTTGATGTGTGTGTGTGTGTGTGTGTGTTGGGGGGTATACTCTGAGCCCAGAACAGCTGGAGGAATCCTCTTTGGCTTATGGAGCCAATTAGTGACTACATGACCAAAGTCAAGAGTCTGGGAGCAGATATTCAGAAAGGAGAGGAAGAGAGGAAGGAAGAAGAGCAAGAAAGGAAGGAGAGAGAGGAAGGAAAAGAGGGGAGGAGGGAAGGATGGAGGGAGGAAGGAAAGGAAGGAAGACAGCTGCTTTCTCCTGCCTTGGTTATAGTGACTCAGAAGGATATTTCCAGCTGGCTTGTCAGCAAAGGGGGCGGAGACCACAATGGCTGGTGGAGCTCATCACTATCACTCATAAAGCCTATGTCCTCTGAAGAGGAGTGTTGACAGCACCATTCTCACCTCAGAGGGAGGGACATTTCCTGTGCACATGGAAGAGTGTATGTGAGGGATATTTAACAAAGAATGCATTACAGACTCGATGAAGAAGCAGCATGCCCCCCAAGAAGAGTTACTCCAAAGGACTGTGGGGAAAATGGGACCAAGATGTTGTCTCAGCCGCTCATAGGAGGCTGCCAGAGAGGTCCTGGAGTCCCCAGTCCTGAACCACCCTCTATATACCCAAAGCTCTGCATCACAAAGGCTCTATTTAGAAAGTAGAGGTTTTACAATTGGCACATTTCTGTAAACACACAGATTTAATTCCAATTTTACAGCTCAGTTACTCCCTGTAACACACAGTCCATAAAGCATTTACAATGTTGTTCGAAATCTATTACTATTTACATTCTCTTCCCTCCATGCAGGTAGGATGGATCTAGGAACTTGGCCAGAGTCCCGGGGAAACAGCTAGGATTAAATAGAAACCACAAAATGTACAGCAATAACAAGAACCCCAAATGGGACATGCAAAGAACAGGGAACCCCAAACATAAGTCCCCCAAATGAAGAGGATCCGGGTCACGCTGGGGCAAGCTCAGGGAGACAGGAGGACTAGCGCTGCTCCCTTAGGAGACTAGATGGATATCAGCCCTACCTCACAGCCCACATTTTATGTGAATTTGTTTTTTTAGCACTCCATCAAAAACATCTCCTTTTGGGTTTTTTTTTGGGGGGGGGAGGAGGAGTGTTTTTGTTTTTTTAAGTAATCTCTATACCCAATGTGGGGCTTGAACTCATGACCCCAAGATTAAGAGTCACATGCTCTGCTGACTGAGCCAGCCAGGACATGCCCATTTGGTCCTCAGAGATGGGTGTCATGTCCCCATGTCATGCAGGTTTCTCCAGCAGTATTCTGCACCCTGGGACCTTTCTCCCAACACTGCCCTTGGTCAGTGCCGTGCGTTCTTCTGACACGGCAACTATACCCATCACAGTTTCATAGCTCAGTCCCCTGAGCCCCAGGGGCAGGCTGCCCTGAGGAAGCCAGAGATGCTTTTTGCCTGACCCTAGAGAGAGTTCACTCTTCCCAAAGGTAGACTCATATTTGGTGAGACCTCAAGCTCATAACATTTCTGTCCCTTTAAAATAAAAACAATGCAAAAAATAAATAAATAAAAAATAAATAAAAACAATGCAACATTACAAAGACAAAATCAGATACAGGGCCTTAAAAGAATCCCAAGTCTCCACGCTTACACCTACGTTTTCAGTAAATCCACTTCCATCCCTCCCTGAGGACACCCTGTCCCTCCCTGTTGACCACCTGAGATCTTTGACAGTTCCTGTCTGATAGGAGGAAGCAAAGCTTGACCTCAGTTCCTTGGCACACAGAGATGCCTGTTGATTTCCAAGCTCAAGGTAGAAATTAGAAAGATCAGAGTAAGAAGTAAAAAGAAACCCAGCAAAGCTGAGGACTATTAATAGATGGAAGCACTGGGTTAATCAATTAAAAAGTAACCACTTTAAAATACTTTAGAAACTTGCACAGAATATTTATGCTTTACATAAACGAATGAGATGTTGTTTACCAGCATACAACATTTTACATTCATACATTTTTGTTGTTGCTGTTGTTATTCTTCAATTCCATAAATCCCTGGAGAAACTGATCACCCCCTGCCTTGTGCCTTGGGATCCAGCACCCCGGATACTGAGCTGTTGCTGAACTATATACCAAGCATTGTACTAAATTCTGCCTTTCGCCTTTGTAGCTAGACTGGCTGCCAATAGGGCAAGTCTATGGCAGGAAGTACACATCTCATCTCCTGCTTAGATTTGATCCCTTGGCTACTGAAGCTGCTGTGATATGAACAGAAGAAGGAAACATTTCAAGATCCATGGTGAATTAGACCAATGAACCAAGTAGCCAGACTCAGCAAGGACAAATAGCCCCTGCCATCCTAAGGGTGGAAATCCATGCCTGCGAAAGTATCATGGCACCTTAGACCAGAGTAAACCATGCAACAGGAGTTTCAACCCAGATCTCATTTGAGCTCAGCATCTCCAGGCCAGGTGATGTTACATCAGGCTCAGCTGGAAGGACCCTAACACAGCAGTAAGAACACGTCCTCGGGATGCCACGGCCTTTGTTATTGGAAACCCCAAGCTAGAGAGGGAAATGAGGCAGCTAATTAGGGACATGACTCTGGGAGGGGTACAGTAAGGGTCCAATGGGGAGGAGATTCAGGCAGGTAAGGGGAGGGCAGGAACAGCCAAGGGAAGGAAGGGACCAGGGACTGAGAGAGGGCCTGCCAGCCACCCTTGGCTCCAGATTCTGAGAGTCAGTGTCTCTTCAGTGGCCAGAAACAGTTCTCCAAGGGCTAGTGCTGGGGTGCCATTTGGCTTCAAGCCACCTGGGAGAGCAGAGGAGGCTGGAACCATCCTTCTGATGGTTCCAGGAAGGGGATGAAAGTATTCTAAGGAGATCTCTGTTCACATCAGATCTTTTCACTTTGGAAACTTCTCGCTGGCATTCCCTGGTTGTGTCTGTGTCCTCTCACCAGATTAGAAGTTCCCTGGGAGAGCATGCCTTATCTAAATAATAATAGTTTCCTCTTAGTGAGCTTTTACTGTGTGCTAGGAATTGTCCAGGTGTTTACCTTAAATTGTGTCAATCCTCCCAGGGACATTTTATACTTCCAGAACTCAAGGCTCAGACCATAATTTCTTTGCCTATGGGAAGCACAGGTAATTAAGTGGCACAACTAGCACCCAGGTCTCGGATATCTAATTCTAAAGCCATTTACTAAATGTTTGTCAAATTCATTGACCTAGTTCCTACTGGATGCGAAGATATGAATAGAGTCAGCTCCAGATTTGCAATGATTAAAAACAATCCTAAAACAATTAATCCAGAATTCATTAACATTTGACCCCAGAATATACTTTTCTCCATATAGTTGAACCATAGTTTGAACATGAGTATGTTTGCTATTCCAGGAATTTATAACTCTAAACAAAATGATAAAGATACTCACTAAGGCAGCTCAAAATATGAGTCTTCCAACTCTGATTTTCCTTCTAGAAGTTCTCCCTACAGACAAGATCTGCTTCTCGTCTCCATCCTAATCCTCTCCACTTTTTATTTCTAGTCCCAAGCTCCCTTGAGCTCCCAGATTCACCTATTCAGCTACTTCTTTGACACCTCCATCTAGATGGCTAATAGGCATCTGAGATGTCTTCCACAGCAGAACCCTGTGTCCCACCACCTTCTCTACCCATTCCTTTCCCAGTCTTCTCCATCTCAGGATGTGACATCACCTCCCACCCAACTGTTCAGATCAGAAACTTAGAAGTCATCCCTGATTACTCCTCCACATCCCACCCTTTGCTGATTCTTGCTGGTTCCTCCTCCAACATCCCTTCCAGATCTCATCTACGCTGTCATCAGTTTTGTCGGTTCACAGAGGAAGCCTCAGTCCTCTCACCTACAAAATGGGTAGCCCAGCTAATTTACTTTCTTGATTTCTATGTTGGTTATCAAACTGTTAAGAAAAATACTAATGTTTTCCAGGGATAGCCTTGCTCAGAAGATGGGGATTGTCTTTTCCAGGTCTGTGATTCTGATACAAAATTTAAGATGCCATACATTCCATTACCAAAATATTTCCTGGTCTATCCACTAATTCATATGACAAAATTCTTCTCTTGGGAAAATCATTTACTTATTTTAAGTGAAGGTTGGTTTTTCTTTTTTTTTCCCTTTCAGATGCCAACTGTTTAAAAACAATAATAAAACCTGAAGAAGATAATATAGGGATATCATCTTTACATCAAAACAAAAGTTAAAGGTTAATTTACTCAACAAGAATGTATTTTTTAATGAAATAGATGGCCTAAAAGTAAGCTGGGCAATCACAAACTCCCTTAGCAGCATTAAATAAATTCCTCTTCTGTGAAGTATCAGGAACTGTTTATTTCTCCGTGCCCTCAAAGGCAATCTGGATTTTCAGTTAGCCATCACAGAGGTAGACTGAAAGGGGAGCTGTAGTTGCTGGTAGATTAATTAGAATTTTTTTCAAAGATTTTTAACACACTATTCCAGTTATGCAACCAACTTTAAAAAGTAGATCTTAAAATCTTGGAGTCTATACCACTTTGGGCCAGTTTATGTAAGACTTTGTGTGTGTGTGTGTGTGTGTGTGTGTGTGTGTGTGTTTAATCTCACCCAGGATTCCTTTGCGATCTGTAGCTGGTCTGTGTGAAATGACGGGCTCCCAGCAATAGTGCAGAAATAGATAACACCGCTCCAAGGCTGTGGTCTCTCATATACATTCCTGGGAAATGTAATCCTGTGGTTTCCAATCTCATTTCTCTTAAAATACAGATATGAGTGAATTTTACTTTGAAAAGAACACATGTACTTCAGTTTACATTAAGATTAATTGGAGACATACAAAGAAAGTAGAGCCACTTGGGACCAATATTTACTAAATCTAAATCTCCATTATGCTTCATCAGACTTAATTAGTGCTTAAATTCTAACTTAATTGTGACAGGCTTCCTTCTGTTTACATTTCTGAGATTAAACAAACCACCACCTCATCAGTGGTCCCTCTTCAAGAGGAAACACAGCTGGCTTGAAAGTCAGCTTTGGTCCCTAGTCCCTCTTTCCTCACCTTTTTTTCCTTATAGACCAAACAAACAAACAAACAAACAAACAAAAAGCATAGTCTGCTCCTTGCCCAGCTGTTAGGGAAATATAAAACTTACTGACAACTAAATGAAACATATAAATATCAGCAGTCTATTTCATTCAAAATGTACAAGAATGTACTGGGGTCACAGAGTCAATGATAATTTAATTTTACTGCATTAGTGATGGAGAACACCTCCTGGTTGTTTTTCTGTCCGTTACACGGGAAGCTGCTGATTAATGATTTAAACTTTAAAAAACAGCTGTATTGATTAATTCACATGTCATGTCTTTCCATTAGCTCTTGGCTAACTCAGACTGCCAACAAAAGTACCAAGGAAAAAGCAGATCTCTCACTGGGATCCTGAGCCCATCATCTGATATGAATATGACAGCATCTTCTTAGATTAGGTAGCATGTGATGGATCAGGGCTCCACTTAATTTCCTAGGTTACTGGGAGGCCTAATTCTAACCAAATAGAGAATGTAATTTCTGATCTCAGCGCATGCTAAGTATGAAGATAATTCCCTAAAAAGAAAGACTGGTTTAAAACAACACTGAGTTGTGATTAATAGAGCAGGATGCAGCTGTGGGCAGATACAGATAAGAGAAAGAAGGTGGTCTGAAATTATAAGTACAAATGAATTCCCTGTGGTTAGGTGGCTTTTTAAAGCTGTGACTTTGGGTTTATGTGACTCATTACCAAGTATGGAGGAAGCAGCTGACTAAATCACAAACTGAAGGAATGAAGGCAGGGGTGGCTTAGTTTCCTAACAATGTGTTCCAGCCACACGGGACTTTCACTTTTTTGCTGGCAGGTGGACAATTGCTCTTAGATGGCGAAGCCATGCTCATGAGTACCGAGTGCTATCACAGTACACCTGCACTAAATTTGGACTGTATTCCTTTCATCTCCCCTTGCCTGGAACAATGATTAATTTGTCACTAATTTGCAGCGTGTTATTTCTTTAGTGGCTTATTAAGAGTTATTATCCTGTATACTATTGGCTTGCAAAATTCCTGTACTGAAACTGTGTTAAATAAACTGCTGACAAAGACAAGCTCAGTCCCTGAGCATGAATTTGCCCCCAAACAAAACAATCACACTGATGAAAGAGACTGGATCATAAGTAACTATTATTTTTAAATTGCTAGAGTAGTCCCCCCTTTGATCCTTCTTACTTACATCATATCTTAAAGTGCCTAGGCTCTCATTGCTCCAGCAGAGGATGGGAACAGAAACATTTTTTGGTGGCTTGACAAAGGCTGCCCATCCATCCAGGTGTTATGCAGAGGCCCATGTTATTAGAGCTCCTCTGAGGTTAGAGGGCCCAAATCAAAATCCACTTTTGGGAAAAGAAACCATGGGACCATACATGTGAGTTCAGAGGCAGGAAAGGGGATCCTAGAATCCATACAAGTGCCTGAGCTGTCAGACAGACAGTAGATGTAGAGTGGGAACACTTGAACTGAAGGCCCACACAGAAACAACTCCCTCCACCCCCACCTCCCACCCCCAGAGATGGTCGGCTTTTTGGGAACAACTAAACGTTGAATATAAAGAGTTATAACTTCAGGAGCCTGAGTTGTGACCCCTTTGGCCAAGTGTAACCCTAAGGAACGTTGTTCTACTGCAAGAATCACTTTGACCCTGGGTGGGAATTTGTATTTTTCTTGTTTTTTGTGCAGCCCAGCAAAGAGTTGCTTAATTTACTTTTAAAAGGGTTGGAGAGAGGACTCTGAATACCTGGAACTGGCCCCCTCCTGAGCCTCGGTTAGTGTGGTTTATCTGGTACACAGTAAACCATTTCTACTTTGAATGTCCAGTTCATTCAGTGTGGTTAATAAGGAACAGGCTCTTCTCTGTGCTGGCTTTCTCCACACATTATCGTTCCTGCCCCGTAATGTGAATATTGTGGTTCACTCCACTTGTATGTGCCTTATAGTATTTTAAACAAATGATGTAAATTTTAAAAATCTCACTACCAAATCATACTGTTGCGATCCTAGAATCAGTAAGTCTTTGAAATCAATAGCAGCCTTGTCTGTTGTTGGTGTGTGTTTTCCAAGAGACCTGTGGCAGTTTCCAAATGTCACCACTCTCCTTTGGATTTTAATCTCCCACCCTGGAAACTCCTCGGCTAGGTGCTGGGTGAGTGTTAACGTGAAGGGAAAGCTGGTACATTTGATACAGGGTCCTTCACTCCTTTCTTCCTCCTTCCTTCCCAACACACACCTAGAGTGCGTGTGCATTCACACACACACATGCACCCACACATACACCACAGAGTGAAGAGCCCTGTGCTAAAGACAGAGTTCAGATAGATGGTTCTTCCACGTTTTCCAACGAAGCCCCTGTTGCCTTCATTTGGTGAGGCAAGAAACTAGAACTCACAGGACATCTTTGACTAACACAGTCAACAACAGAGTGAAAAGTCACAGAAATGGGATTTTGCACTTGAAGTTGTCAACCAAACCTTACTCTTCCCTTTTTTAAGTTTTTATTTATTTGAGAGAGAGAGAGAGAGAGCACTTGAGGTAGCAGGGGGGAGAGGCAGAGGGAGAAGCAGATTCCCCACAGAGCAGGGAGTCTGATGTGGGGCTTGATCCTGGGGCGACAGGATCATGACCTGAGCTGAAGGCAGATGCTTAACCGACTGAGCCACCCAGGTGCCCTTCACTTTGTTTTTTAAAATAACTATTATTTACTGAGGACTTGCCAAGTACTGTGCTTGTACTAAGGATTATACTTAGTGCTGTTCATGAATTAAATGCATTCAGCTCCGAAACCCTGTGATGTACCTATTAGTATGTCCATTTTATAGATGGAAAACCAAGGCGGGCACTTAGGAAGTCTCCAAGTTCACAGAGCCGGTAAGTAGTGCGGCTAGAATTTGAACCCAGACCTACTGTGCTCTTCCCAACTACATAATACTGCTCTTATGCTGCATTCTTCAAGACAATAAGGTTTCATGGAAGCAGCACTGCATTTGGAGTAAGACAGCTTCACTCAAGCTCCAGCTCTGCTCCAAATGTGAACTTGGGCAAGTAATTTGAGCCATCTGATGTCATCTCTGCTTTTCTTGTCAATAAAGTTCCACCAGGATTATTGAGAGGTTCAAATAAGACAATGTTTGGAAAACCATTTGCAAACTGAGGTATACTTTAGATGACATGATTATCACGGAAGCCTGCTGCCCTGTGGTGCTAGGCTCATGTCACTTTGTCTTTGCTTGAACTATAACAAATGCAATGGATAAAGGCCTGTGTTATCAGAGTTCTGGAGCCTTGTGTTTGGATTTCACATTAAAGGGAAGAGTCCCGGGCAGCCCGGGTGGCTCAGCAGTTTAGCACCTGCCTTCGGCCCAGGGCCTGATCCCTGATCCTGGAGTCCCGGGAACGAGTCCCACATTGGGCTCCCTGCATGGAGCCTGCTTCTCCCTCTGCTTGTGTCTCTGCCTCTCTCTTTCTGTGTCTCTCATTAATAAATAAATAAAATCTTAAAAAAAAATAAAGGGAAGAGTCCAAAGGTTATGAATCTGAGGTCAAGCTGTGCCTGCTACAGAGTATAGTTTTCATGTCTGCATCCTGCTGCCCAGAGCAACGTCTGCAAGGAAGGCACTGTACCTTTCCAGGAATGAGAAGAAATGAAAAGGCTCTCAGTGTCTAACTTTATAGAGCAGTAATTCTTTCTGAACAGAGCTCACACCGCACTGTTTACAGTCTTTGAAGAGTGATGGTGTGTGCCAAAATGTCAGCACAACCAGAGATAGCCTTGCCATTGTAAGAACTTATCAACGTAGAATAGTGATCAACACTTGGTTTATGATTTGTGAATTTTGCTCATCAGCCAATAGGTTCTCACGACCTCCACTGCAGTCCTCCACAGAATTTAACTCCCATTTTATTAATAATTTTGAGTGACTATAGGAGCAAAGTTTAGTATTCTAACTTCTAATGAAAAATATTTCCAGATTCGCTTTGGTTGGGCATTACCCATCGTTCCTCCAACCTATAATCTAAGAACCAGGGACCCTCATGGAGTCTAGCCTCCTGCCTTCCTTTGTTAGAGCTGGCAGCACTTTCAGTAACCACGTGAGGGATCTGAAGGAGAGTGCTCAACCAGGTCTTCATAGATATAAGGAAACAAAATTCAGGCAATAAGCCAATAATTTAAAAAAGCTTTTTCATTCATCAGATACAGGCAGAGACTGCTTTTATAATTCCCCTTGACTCTTTTTATTGCCATTGTTTTACTTTTGAATATTTGTATAAAGACCTTTAATGGAGATAATAAAGGGGGGGGGGGAGAAAGACATGCTGAACGTAAAATATAGAATATATCTGTAAATATATGAATCTAGGCAGAAAGAACAATTTGAAATGAAATTTATGTTTGGGAAAATTGGAAGCCTATTTTTGGTACAGCATGCAATCAGAGGCATAAATACTACCAGACTATAAATGAAAATCCTTAATTTTTACTTTTTACATGTAGCAAAGGGTTGTTTTTCTAAAACTTGAGCTTGAGATCTCAAATGGGGTTTGGGACAGCAAACCTCTGTATCTGTAGCTCAAGGTGTCCCTGCAGCCTCAGCCAGAGGTTTAACTCTTAAGTGACCCAGTAAGACTTTCTACACTATGACCTCCACCATGAGCTCTGACCCCCGCCAGCTGTTTTGACATTCTCAGCAATTTGTTACAAGGGAACACATGAGAGAGGATGAAGAGATCCACTCAACCAGTCAGAGCCACATATGTACTATTGACTCAATTTTACCTTTATTATAGGAAGTGCCTTTTAGGATACCACTCGGACCTGCCTACCTTGGGAGGTGAAAGTAAGTAAGTTGTAACCAGTACAGAACCATTACTTTGACTTATTGCTTAACCTACAACCTCTGTGTTACATCATAGGAGGAAATATTAGCCTTTTGGAAGCCTTTTGGCTTCCAAACCAACACAACAGGTGAGGTGATATTTATGGGACAGCGTAATAGTAGATGCATTTGGATGCTTTGGGCAGCAAATGCTGCAAACACCAACCCAAACTGACTTAAACAATAAAGATATTGGTTATTTCCCATAACAGGAACCCCAAAGACAGGTGGGCTCCAGATGGGATGTGTCAGGGCTCATTTCCAGGTCTCCCTGACTCTCTTTGTCTTGCCCAACCCCTGTGTCAGTTTTACCCTTGCCTGAGAGCAAGATGGATGCCACATTGCAAGTATCATATCCAAACATGACAGCATCCTGTCTCTCCTTACTCTTCTTTCTTGGGGGCAAGGAAATCTTTCCCCAAATCCCTTCAGTAGATCTCCAACCTTTTATTGGACAGAATTGGATTATGGGCCTGTTTCTAGGGGTCTCCCATGATTAGTTTACACAGAATTTACCCATGGAGACCATCCCCTGAATCATGTTGGGGAGAGGCATTTAACTGAGCAAAGTCACATCAGGGAGGAGGAAAGAAGGAGGCGTAGATCTTGAGTAAGCAACCAACTGAGTCTGCCATAGAAACCTTGGCCTTCACTGAGTCTGAGTGCATTACCACATGCTTTATCCTCTCGAGACAACATTACTCACAGTTTACTCTGCAGAGTTTCCTATCAGATTTTTATGTGAAGCATCATTTTTCTCTGACCTCGTGCTGCAATCTTGTTTCTTTTTTCCTGAGCAGAGACCACAATGGAAATCCTACTATAAAAACACTTGAGTGCCATCAAAGGATCAGACCATATAAGGTGCTAGGGACCTTTTTATTTTAAATAAGAAACAAAACTATTTATACTTTTACAAGGAGTCTGCCCTATTTTAGTAAATATTTGGCAAGGCTTCTTGATTAAAAGAGCAAACTGACCCTTGTCTGCAGGGTTGTTTTGCCATAACTGAAATCGTTCATTAATTTTCTGAAAATAGAAGCAGCAAGTGTGTGTTCTTTTGCACTGTGACTAAAGCAGTGCTTGTGATTCGTTTTAAGCTGCATATATTCAGCATAATTGGTCAGGTGTCTTTTAAACCCTGGTCCTACTCAGACCCCGTTCTAAGTCACAATCACCAAAAGGTACTATTGGGAAATAATCTCCTGTGGATAAAACAAAGATGCATTAATCTGGCCCTGGAGAGTGTGGCATGTTTGACAGTGCATTTCAAACTGGATTTTAGAGGGCCTGGATTTGCTAACAAACCCCAAATGTTTTGAAAAACTGTGATTCCTTAGGTTATTAAACAGTGCGCATTCTGAGAGAAGCTTGTTGAGTACCATATGTTCCTGATTCATTGGCAGTTAACTCAGTCTGTGGTGTGGGGTTTGTAGGAAATACTCCAGACCCAACCACCTTCTCTTCTTTAAAGGTATCCTCTTGCCAGCTAAATTTGGAAGGGTGTGATGCAGCTGCGAGGAGGGTTTTTAAGTCATTCTCAGAAATTTTTGTAGGACAGCTGTTATTGGAAATTATCCCAACATGCCACACAGCAGGTTGGGCTGAGGCGGGCCAGCACTTTGGGTGCGGGATGGTGAAGTGACTTATCCAAGCCTTCACTACTAGGTCCCCATTTATGGGTCATCCTCTTGTTCATTGAGGCTCCCCAGTCACTGCTGGGAAATCCAAAACCCAACTTCCAGGGGGGGAATTCAAACAGAGTCTGGAATACACTAGTTGCTTCTGGTCCTCCACTACTTCACTGGCTGAAAAATGAGAAAACTAAAAGTCCCACCTCATGAGTCTAGTGAGATTAACAACTCACTTAGAGCAGTGTTTGGCATGAGGTGAGAGCTCGACAAAAGTATCCTGTGAACCATGATTCTTTCTTGATTGTTGCCAGAATACAAAGAGAGACCGGAGAAAGGACTCCAAGCCAGTAGAAGGTAAGCAATGTCTAGTTTCAGCTATATGACCTTAGATTAGTCACTCACCTCAAATCCTCAGTTCCCTCTGCCTTCCTCAGATGAGGGTTTTATGTTTATGACAGGGCTTCATTAGCCATAAAACTGCAACGAATGGCCATGTGCATGCAGATCACCTGGGGATCTTGTTAAAATGCAGTCTGTTTCCGCAGACCAGGCATGGAGCCCGAGATCCAGCATTTCTAACAAGCTCCCAGATGACACAGATGTTGCTGGTCCAGGGACCAGTAATCTGGGGGGATCTCTAACCCCCACTTTTCTGACTTGCTATATAACATAAGGGCAGCATTCTGGTTACCAGGCTGACAGCAAACCCCCAAGATCCTCAAACTGTCCCGCTGCAAGCACCCAGAAGGCAGTGCAGATAAGCGACGTGCTGCTCCGAAAGACTGTGTACAGTCTCTCTCTCTCTCTCTCTCTCTCTCTCTCTCTCTCGGCACCTAGTTTCTAAGGCTTCTTACCTGATTGTTAACTTTCACCCTCACCCTCAGAGGATTCTCACACTTTGCTCAGTGTCCTCTTGGCGATCTGGTGCTATGACGTGAGCATTTTCAAGCCCCTCCCTTAACAGCTGCTTCCAATTCCCTCGCAACTGGCACCTTCGGGTGGTTGGGTAGCGGGGCTGGGCACCAGAGGTTGCTGTTGGGAGGACAGGTGTGATACCAGGGGACGGGTGGACGATCAATTCGACTCTCAGCCTGGGAGCCCAGTTGTGTTGAACTTTCTGGCCATCTTGTAAGCTTTGGCATGGAGGGGGCATGAGAGAAAGTAAATGCAAAAGCAAAATCTAGCACAAGAGGCCCAGAAAACTGTGAATACCAGGAAAGAGCCTTGAAAGTGAAGTGTTCGTGTTTTAAGAGAATTGCAGAAATTTTAACAGGCCAGCACAGCTGAGAGGCCTTACTTAAAAGTCGGCCAGTGATTAGGTGTCTGAAACTTTACTCTGGGTGCCTCTGGGGAGTCGGGAAGTTAGAGAGTTTGGCATCCGAGGATGATTTCTTTACCCGGGAGATGGGGCCCAGAGATGTCCATCAGGAGCACGACTTCAAGGTTTATAGCAGCTTCCAGGCTCTCCCTTTCTTCAGACAATCTAGTGGCAGCAAAAGGTATGGAAAGAGGACATTTGGGCAGAGCATGGAGAACTCAAGAACAAAGAGGACCACCAGGAGCCCCGCCTTCTCTCTGGGTGCAGAGCTCCACCGACAGCCTGGCCCCTGCTCTGGCCCCGGTCTTCTCAGTAGCCCCAGCTCCCACCGCAGGCCTGGGCCCAGGAAACACGGGGCTGCTTACCCTTCTGGAATGAGGATGAAGCACAGAGAAGAGGGAAGAAGGACAAGCCAGCCCAGGAGGAGGAAAGAAACGGAGAGCTGGAGCAAGGCCTTGGGAAGCCAGCCTTTCAACGGTTCCAAGAACATTTTCCGAAATCCTTCCAGCCCAGGCCCTATTAAACGGCTCTCTCTGCACCGTAGCCTGGTCGCACGTGTGTTGTAACGAGGTGTGCGTCTGGCCAGGCGTCCCCCCTCCGGGCCACCTGAGCTTCCCTGCGGGGGGGCTAGGCCACGTGGTGGAAGCAGGCCGGCCCACGCCAGAGCAGACCCGGGGGCCCCCCAGACCCGGGGGCCTTGGCTCCTCAGCCCGCCTGCCCCCGCCCGCAGGAGGCCCCAGGCCGCGATGCGCACACGGGTAGGTGGAGCCGGACCTCGCTGGACCGCAGCTGCGTGAGCCGCTGTAGGGGGATCCGGGGCGCTGCCGGGGCTGCAGGTGCGCGGCCGCTGCTCCCACCCGATGCCCCCGCGTGCAGAGGGGCGAGCGCCGGTGCAAGACCCCCTCCCCCCAGGTGGCTCCAGGGGGCCGAGATGAGAGCCAGCTCACTCAAGGCCACATTTCTTAAAACCCTGGGGATGCCCCGGGCCCCAAGCTCCCTGCTGCAATGACCCAAGCGGTGCTGCTAAGAGATTCGCTGGCGCGCAGGCCGCGGCCGGCGGAGAGGGGGCCTTTCCTCCTGGGTCGGAGCAGAAGAGTAAGTTTTAAATGTCATCATTCCAGTGGAAACCCCAGATGTGACTTTGGGTCCAAATTATAACCTTTGGGCTGGTGTTTCTGCTCTTATAAAACCCAAATGTTGCTTGCAGTCTACTTTATGTCTCAGATTCCTGCATGGGCCTGTGGAGGGCTTTAAAACACTTCTGGGAGCGCCTGGGTGGCTCAGTCTGCTAAGTCAGTGGACTCTTGATTTCAGCTCAGGCCAAGATCGCAGGGTTCTGAGATCAGGCCCTGCATCAGGCTCTGCACTCAGTGGAGAGTCTGCTTGAGATTTTCTCTCTCTCTCCCTCCCTCTGCCCCTTCCCCATTCTCTCTCTAAAAACAAAACAAAACAAAACAAAACAAAAAAAACACCTTCGGAACATGGACTGTGTATATATGGTAAGGTTGTAAGGTGTCAGCACACTGAAGTCAAGTTTCCCAGAACTCACTGCCTCCCTACCGTCTGGGTCTGATGACAGTTGGCAGACAACAATGAGGCAGCTGTTTCCATGCTCCCAAGGCCTCTGGTGGCACCAGGCACCCCAGCAGCTCCCATGTGTCGTCAGGCCTCTGCTGGCCTACTTTGCTGACAAGGGGCACCATCTCCCTCAGGTCCTGGGCTAGGTACTCATGCAGGCCTGACAAGGGCACCAGCTGCCTTTGTAGGTCACCCACAGCCTCATAGCCGGAAGCAGGGACACAAATGTGGGCACTAGCTGTCCTCAGGAGTTCCAGTTTGCCTTTGCTCTCCCTCACTACATATCCCATTCTCATCCCTTGCTGCCCTACAGTGACTTCAATCCCAATGCCACGTGCAGAGGCAACAGTCTTAGGAAGACTTCTCCACCAGGTCCTACGGCTGCTTCAGTTCTAACCCACATTTTAAGAAATATCATTATATATGTTGCATGGTGGCTTGGCTTTTCTGACTGAACCCTGGCTGACACTACGTATACAGCCAGCTCAGAGGCACACACTTGCAGGGATAATGCAATAGATGGGAGCTAATAATCTCCAACCCTAATTTTAGTCATTAGTTTTTTTGTCCCTTCTCAATAGGGACTTTCATCAGGAATGTTGTTGACCAGTGGACCAAATTGGCCGTACCTAGTACGAGGTGCTTTTACTTCCTCTTTGGCCTTCTCCATCTGCAGTGGTTGTCCACAGTGGTTCAATGCTCTGACCCCACTCCCCGGAGTTTCTTGTACCTCTAGAAAGATCAGGGCCAGCTGACACAAACTTCCACACCTCAAAATGTCCTTGCATTTCCCCCACACTCTCTCCTTCACATCTCTTTCAGCAGGAATAATTTCCCTTTAACTTATGCGGACTCCTCTCCCTAGGACAACATCCTGCCGTCATTCCTGCTTTCTTCATCTTTCTCTCAGCTTTTCACATCATTCTCTCCCTTTCCATGGAATCCTTCCTCTGCCTTCAAACATATGCAGCTCACCTGGTTCTTGTTAAAAGTACCTTTCTTTGACACTGCTGCTTCTTCAAGCCACCTTCCTCATCTCTTGGTCTTCTATCAAACTTCACGAAAGGGAAGCTGTTGCCTCTATGTCCCTCAAATACCTTTTCTTATTTGGCCCTTTCAAAGCAGACTTTGATCCTCACCTTCTATCCCAATGGTAGACTTGGATGCACATAGCAATCACCTGGGCCCCAGGATCCAGTTCCAGATGTTTTGATGTAGTTATTCTGGGGTGCAGCTTCAGCCAGCATCCTGCCCTCCCTACATTTGCAAATCCAATGCTCTTGAAGGAGAAAGGTTACAACTTTCTAAGCAAAAAGCAGTTTAAGAAAGCAGACACAAAGATGGCCGTGTTTGACTTCCTAAAAATTTTAAAGCTTCCAGGTAAATGACCTTGCTGTTAATGAGCAAATTTTCCATCTTAATACCCTGATAAGAACAAGTTTCTCATTCATTACTAATGACTGGATAACTACGTATAATCTTCTTGAAAAACTATATAGCAAACTATATCCAGACACATGTAGATGTACATACTATTTAATCCATTATTATTTCTATTTCTAGAGGTATAAGCTAAAGTCCCTAAAAATGTTCATTACAGCACTATTTATAATAGAAATTAGAAGAAACCAAAAAGAATAATAAATGTATTGTACATTTAGTGGTTGGGAATATTAATGTCTAAATTAAAAGCTAATTAGGAAAGAAGATTATAACATGGAAAAATGCCAATGATACAATGATAAATGGGGGGAAGAACAGGTACTTATAAAAAGTTGGTAAAGACATTGCACAAATCAAGCCTGGTTTAAACTAACATGTAACTTTTCAGACATCAATTTCACAACTTAATAAGTTCTAACTATTAGAAATTTGGGCAAAGAAAACCATTCTTTAAAAAAAAAAAAACCACTCTTCCAGCCCTCTCTAAATTTTTAGTTTTTCTTTATTTGACTTTTTCAAATACATGTAAAAACAAAGTTAGCAAGCTGGTTTTATCCTGATCACTATGTTCACCCTAAACTTGAATCTTATAAACATGGCTCAACATGATAACACAATTCCCTTTAGCCTCATCCCTTTTTAGGGAAGCTGTTCTCATTTCTCCAGCTGTAAGATTTATGGGGGACATTTGACTTTGTGCACTCTTTGCAGTTTCATCGGCAACGTGATTTCTCCAGTGAATTATTTTTTTCTTGTGGCAAAAGGAAGAAATATTCAGACTTGCTGTTAAATGTTGATTCTAGAAAGTGATCGTAAGGGATATTATTCTAAGCTTTTCCAGAATTCCCTGAGATAATAATTGATGATTTGGGGTCCTTGCCTGGCCTGGAGAAGGGGGCTTGGGGTAAAATGGAAAAATTGAAACGAAGCTAAGAAATGACCATTTAATAATAGAGATACATCCGATAGTGAAACAAAACACGTGAGTGACAGGTTGGAAATATAAAGATGGCCTCAGAGGCTTTTAAAAATTCAAGATAGAGGAGAGGCTTGTAGTATAATATGGATGTGACATTCAGACTTCTGAAAGGTACACATGAGGGTGTTTCTCCCACCCGGATTTTTGCCACCTGTAGTCACTATTTGCCACCCCCTCCCACTGAGGACTGAGCAGACTGTGAGTCTTCCTGTAAACTCTGTCTGGTTCCAGGTTAGTGTTTCATTTAGAGAAAATGAGGGTGTTGAGCATTAAGAACAGAGCCCAGATGGCGTCATCGTGAAATATGGCACCAGCTGTGCTGCTCAGGGCTTTATTCAGAACCAGGGAAATGCTGTATCCTGTTGGGGCCACACTGCATTCTCTGAGGGAAAATCAAGTGACCTCCACCTTTCCCCACACCCATCTCTGCTTTCTGGTGAGGATGTGTTTTAAGCCTGTCTCTGAGATTGGTTTAAACGTGCTTTTATTAAACTAACTGGGAATATGTCACTAGTTGTTGCTTCAAAAACTACAGATTTCCTTTTTTTTTTTTCTTTTTGGGAAAAGTCCTAACCTGCCTGCAGCTTGATTCCTTTCAAGCCCGCCTTACTTTTCTTTGGAAGCCTCGGGTTGTGGTTAAAGGCACTGCTCATTCCCCTTAGCCTAAAGTCCAATTTGAGTCCAGCAACATACTGTTTAAAAACCTCAAACTTTGTTTACTTGTGTGACCTGAGGGTTTTCACCTGCTTTTCTTTCCTCCGAGGCCTCAAGGGTAGGTGCATGAGGTATAGACTGGAAGCGAAGTACGATACAGGATTGCAGCATATTCTGTACAAGACTGTCCAGAGGCACATCTGCTTGTCATTGCAAAAATCAGAAGCCTTTTGTATAAAGCACAGCGATGCATTAGGTTACCTGCAGGAATACCACGGATAGAGCTCGAGACCGGTTAGTTCAAGTGGCATATGGCACACCATTTTCCACTTCAAATTACAGAAGCATTTCTGTGAAATCCACGGTACACCATAAATGCAGTTTCATGAACATCCTTTATATACAGATCTTTCCTGTTGGGTGTGTTCTGGACACAGAAGCTGTGGGTGGACCTCAAAGCAGAACCTCAGCTCTGAGCCAGTTATGACGCTGCTGCCAGACTCATGGGGCTGAGGCCAATTTTCATGGTAAAGGGAGACCTGCACTGGCAGTCCCAGAGGAGAAGGCAGTCAGCACCGACTTCTCTGTTCAACAGTTGTTTACCACTCACATTTCCTGAGGACCCACACTGGGCTGAGGGCCAACTTTGGTACTATGTTTACACTTATAATACAGTGAAGGAACTGGGAGGAGACTCCCTGAGAAACATGAACAACGGGAACCCAGGGACACAGAAGGAAACTGAGGCAGCGATCTGCAAATGTCTAATGTGAGACTTGGACTCAGAGCCACATTTCCAGAGCTTGGGTGTGCTCAAGTCCCAAGTCACTTTTTAGGAGGGTAAGTGTGAACCTGGTGGCGTGGGTGGATGGCCACAGGATCTCCTGAGAGCACAATCCTGAGAATCCAGACTGTGTGAAATCCTTCCTGGTTGTGCCCCAACCCACTTATGAGTTTGGCAAGGTTGCTTTATTTCTTTTCTTTTCTTTTCTTTCTTTCTTTCTTTCTTTCTTTCTTTCTTTCTTTCTTTCTTTCTTTCTTTCTTTCTTTCTTCTTTCTTTCTTTCTTTCTTTCTTTCTTTCTTTCTTTCTTTTTTCTTTTCTTTATTTCTCTCTGCCTGTTTCACATGGTGGCACCATCAAAGGCTTATGATAATAAAAGTTTCCTGTAAACTTTTAAAAAAGATCAAATAAAAACTACATGGAAAAAAGCAAAGTCGGTGATTTAGGCTTTGCTTAGAATACATAGCATATTTAAGAAAAAAAATAAGCCAATGTTTTATCTTCTCAAGAAGCTTATCCTCCACACAGCCATGAAAGGAGTTTCTAAAACAGCCATCAAATCATTCAGCTTCCCTGCTTCAGGTCCATCACCGGCTGACTGTCGCCCCCAGAATGCAAGCCGGGTTTCTTGGCTCTGCCGTCAAGACCCTCTTGGATCCCGCCCTGCCCGCCTCTCTGGAGTCAGCTCCCACCCCCTCAGTCCCATACACCCTGCCTTCAGGGGCTTCCAATGACTGTCTCCAGAAGGGTGATAGGACCCCACTGCTATGGTGACAGTGGCAGTGCATCAGAAGACTAAGGTGGTAAGAGGCCTCATCAGACCACCCACCCATGGCCAACTGCACAACAACCCGGGAGACCGTGTCCTTGGCCACCCTGGGCGGTATTTACACCAAGAGTCAGGGTTTCTCCACTGATCTTTGCCAGATGTTTGCTCTTATCTCCTCATCCTTATTCTGGACTCCACTTTCCTGGAACTCTCTGACTTTGTCCATGAGCTCTGCAAAGGGCACAGATTTGTCTGTATGGAGCCTGAAAAACATGGAAACGGGTAGTGAGTGAGCTGCTGCCAGCAGATTGCCAAGGGCAGAGATGCACAGAGGTGCTGGGTGACCACAGCAGGGAGGCCACCCGGCATCCATCCAGCCTTCTCTTGGCTGCTCCCTCGGGGTTGTGCAGCTGCCACAATTTCTGCATTTACTTTCTGGGGCAGAGTTATCTTGCTCGTCTTTCTCCAGGCCTCCCACTGAATTGGTCTTGCGAGCTCTGCCCTAGGAGTGTTAGGTTCTCTCTGGACGGCCCGGCTGCCTAGTTGCCCACAACCCCCAGTCGCATCATGATTCCATCCTGGACGGAGCTAAGGGCACCTCACCAGGCCAACAAGAGAGTGGCCATGACTTCTCACCCTCCATTCAGGCAGAGAATGAAACAAGAACCCAAGTGATTGCCACAGTCTTACTCCGGGAAGGTACTGGGCCAGCTTTTCATCCTCTCTCTCAACCTCCCATGAAGCTCTTGTCCTCATCTTTCAGAGGTCGAGGCTAAAATTCAGGCTCAGTAATCTGCTTGAAATTATAAACAAAGAAAGGAACAGAGCTGAAATTTCAAACCAGGTCTAATTCCAAAGACGGCTGGCTTCCACTACGCTTATTATTTGTGCTTACCATGGGCTCCTTTTCTAGGGACTTTACTTGTAACAACTCATTTAAGCCTCACAACATCTCTAAGAGGGAGGGACTCTGCATCTTAAGAGGAACAATTCAGGCCCAGAGACGTTAAGTTACTTGCCTAACATCACACAGCTAGTAAAGGGCAAGGACAAGATTCAGCCTGGCTGGGACACCTGGGTGGCTCGGCGGTTGAGCACCTGCCTTTGGCTCAGGGTGTGATCCTGGAGTCTCAGGATCAAATCCCACATCAGGCTCCCTGCATGAAGCCTGTTTCTCTCTCTCTGCCTATGTCTCTGCTCCTCTCTCTCTCTTTCTCTCTCTCTCTCTCTCATGAATAAATAAACCAAATCTTAAAAAAAAAAAAAAAAAAGTTTCAGCCTGGCAGCCTGGCTCCAGAGGCTGTGCGCCTCACTCCTCTGAACCACAGCCTCCCCACGCTCCAGCACCCTAAGGTGGTCAGCACAGCCAACATTCCTCGCACGTCTGTCTTAGGCGGGCACAGCGTGAAAGCACTGAGAGAGGAACCTAAAGGGATTTCTGTCCTTGCACTCAGGGAGCTTACAAAGTTCAACTAATGGGTCAAGGGGGCATGAGGGCTTTACAAAGATATCCTGAGGGTCACGTCCACCCACATTGCCAGGTTTACTTTCAAAAACTATAGCAGAGCTGCTATTTGGAAATCTTTACAATGCACAGGCCTCCATGCTGTCAGGGGAGGCTGAGAAATAGCAAAACCCTGTCTTTGGCTTTATCTCCTTAGATAGAGGAGAAATCCACAGTTATGTGGGATCTTAGGAGAGCCAAGCTTCTGACACTGTGCAGCTCTGCCTGCAGTGAAAGGTGGTGGCGGGAGCAGAGGATGACCATAGAGGCTTGACCAAGGAGGGCAGCTCGGCAGCAAACAAGGAAGCCCTGTGCCTCCAGCCTACGCCTGAATCTTCCATGGGGAACTAGAAGGCTTTGTCTAGACATCTGTTCAACGTCTTCCCTCCTTCTGGGCGAAGTTAGGGCTGAGTCAAGGACTGGGAGCTGTTTGGGCCAGGAACACTGGTTTCTGCATCATTCTCCGCAGGGTTCTCTTGCACAGCCCCTGGCTCATTAGCGCATGGTCAGTTAAGAACACAAGCTTTGGAGCCAGACCAAGTGGGAATTGGGCTATGAGAGCTAGGGTGAGTTCCTGAATCCCCTATGCCTGTAGATACTTTCCCATAAAATGAGGCTCATAACAGTCCCCACCTCGCGGGGCTGTGCTGAGGGTGAGACTCCACAGAACTTTATAGAGATCTCTGTTGTGACACTCATCCCTACTGAGCAGCAACTGTGTCTGTCCCCTCATCTAGACCATGAACTTTCGGCGGAGGGCAGAGCCTTATCCATGTGCTCTGCTCTTATCCAGTGCCGACACAGGCACTGTCGGTATTGGCTGGAATAACTGCCGTTTGGCCTTACAGGTTTCCCTACGCTCTGGTCCCACCAGCTGTGACTGGAGGCCCTAAGGGGGTGTCTGGCCCTTCCAGGGAATGCTTCCCTGTGAAGGCCCTCACTGCTAGCACATGGGCCTACATCCAGCAGTGCAACCCAGGAACTCAAACTCTGAGCTGGGTTTCTGGAGCAGGTCAGCAGGAGATATGTAGACTCTTACTTCCTTGACCTTCTGATTGCTCAGCCTCTCTCACTTCTCTGTATTACAACAATTAATCTCTACATTTTTTTTCCTGTCCTCCAATTATTCTTATACAGTAGCACTTCTCAAAGTTTAACATGCATACAAGCCAACCGGAGATCCTGTAGGAATGCAGCCAAGGTGCTGCATTCCTAACAAGCTCATGGGAGATGCAGGCACACTGGTCCTGCAGCAAGGCTGTGCCCTGCTCCCAGGACAATCTTCCTCCTGCAAAACTATGATCATGTCACTTGAATGGACTTGAACAGATCTTTCACCTGAACATATACGAAAGGCAAATGAACCCATGGAAAGACAGCATTAGTCATTAGGGAAATGCACTTTAAAACCACAACCTTTAATGTACCTATTTGAAGACTTAAAAATAAAAATGCAATACCAAGTGCTGGTGAGGATGCACGATAACTGGAACTCCCATACTCTGCTGGGGAGAAACCAAGATATTACAGCTACTTTGGAAAATAGTTTGGCAAGGTTGTCTTTTAAATAAAGATAAATACACACTATATTTGACATAGCAATCTTACTCTTACATTTGCCCAAATGAACTGAAAATTCGTTCACACAAAAACCTGTGCACGACTGCTGTTAGTGAGTCTATGCATAACCACCACAACATGGAAATAACCCAGAAGTCCTTCAATTGATGAGTGGCTGAACTCCCTGTGTCACGTCTACACAACAGAATAATGGTGAGCAAAGAAAGGAACAAACTATTGACTTACAAAAACCTGGATGAATCTCAGGTGTGGTATTCCAGGTAAGAGAAGCTGGACTCAGGAATCTACTTGTTGTATGATTCCATGTATAAGACAATCTGGAAAAGGAAAAACTACAAAGACAGAAAACACATTAGTGCTTATAAGGGGCTAGTATGGGGGAAGGGTTTCCTGCAAAAAGACAAGAAAATTTTGTGGAATGATGAGAATGTTCTGTAGCTTGGTTGCGGTGGTATTTACATGACTATATGCATTTGCAAATGTCAGAATGCCAAAAAGGATGAAGTTTACCGCATGGATGTCATACCTCAAAAGCAACTGACTGCGGCCAAAAAACTTTTCATGGTTCCCATTTGCCCAAGAAATTAAAGTCCAAGCTCCAGAACCCCTTATCCTTTCTAACTAATTGTACTATTCATTTTCTTAAATGCTGGCTAAACTTTCCCGCCACTCAAATGTTCCCTGGGTTTTCTTCTCTTGGTCTCTCTCATCTCCTGGAATAGCCTCTTCTTTTACAGAACAGGTACATAATAGACATTGAATTAATAGTCCTTGATTTCCCATTGACCAAAAAATGGCACCATAGAAAGATAAACCTGCAAGGGCCAGTTGGAATGAAGCCGAGGTGCTGCATTTCTAACCAGCTCCTTTCTCTCCCAGGAGCTCGGTCTTCTGTAAGGGTTTGTTTGCTGAGGTTGATTCTTTGGAGTAGGCAAAGCAGCGCAAACAAACCCCCAGTGTGCTCAACCCCTGGGAGCAGTTTGCAGCCTTGGAAAGGGCCTGCCTTGGCACACATCTCACTGGCTTAGGACCCTCCAGACTCCCCACTGCCAGGCCCAGGTAGGAGGGAGGCCAGGGTGCTGACAGGAGGCCTGCGGTGGTGTCACCCAGCTGGCGGCAGTGATTGATTCCCCTGTCCTCACTCACTTGTTAGCAGTAGGGCAGCTCACGTCCCCACATCCTGCCTGCCTGGAGGGGGGCTGGAGGGGGAATAAAGGGGGAGGAGGCGCTCTCCGGGGCAGGGCCATCCTTCCAGTGCTGCCCCCACCCCCACCCCCAGCCCCTTACCATTCCCGCAGCCCACCCCACAGACTCCCAGGAGGGAGATGGATTCTGAGAGCTGACCCCACGGTTGGCACCGAGGTGCTGGCTGAGGGTCCCAACTCAGAACCTCACATCTTTGAGCCTCCACTACTGAGATAAGCCCTAAAGGAGATTCACAGACACCTATCCATACAAATACACACGTGGGAAAAAATTATATTCTTGATAACTGTCTTTGGCCACAAGCCCCCAGATGGTCTTCAGATGAGCTAGGAGGAGCCAGGTTTTTTTGCAGGCTACAGAGAGATCTAGAGCCTTAGTGAAAATCTGGCTGAGGGTGAATGGCACCTTCATCTTAGCCCTCTATATGTTCCCATTCTTGAGGAAAGGAAAGATAAACAAAGGGGGCAGGCTGTTTCCCCATTGAGGGTCCCTCTGACAACCCAGCCCCACTGCATCTTTGCTCCGTCAGGAGGTCGAGCATCTCTTTCCTGGGTGGGAGGAGGTGAGAAAGGGTCCGAGGGTTCCCCTGGGGTCCAAAGATGGTGACACAGACAAATTTTTTTAAACCTGCAACATGTACATAGACTCCCTGCCAGGGCCAGTTCCCTAATTTGTGGGCCCCAGTACAAGATGAAAATGTCACTTAAAAAGCAGAGAAAAAACAATGCCTTTGAAAGTAGTAAAATATAAACCTTGTTCATTTCATCTGTGGTCTCTGTTCACCAAGGTGTTTTTTATTTGCTATAGAGCATTCCAGATAAAAAAAAATTAACATTATTATTAGCATGGATTTTACCATGATCTCTATATTGCACAATGCCTGTTTTATATACAAAAATAAAGCATTTAACTCATGTAGAATCACTGAGGTTATGCAGTTTGTATTTCATAGCTTGTGTACGCCTATGTACCTCCTTCTTACTGAGCAGTAGGATACTGCACAAAACTAACACAATTGTTTTTATTTCCCATTTTGCTTTGCACGTGTCCTACCAGCACTCTGCTTTCAGCTTACTGATGAATAGGAAGGACTGAAAGGAAGGCATGGGGTGGCTCAGGTGGTTAAGCATCTGACTCTTGATTTGGCTCAGGTCATGATCTTAGGGCTGTGATCTCAGGGTAGCAATCTCAAGGTCATGGGATAGAGGCCCACATCTGGCTACGTGCTGGTATAAAGCCTGCTTGAGATTCTCTATCTCCCTCTGCCCCTCCCCTACTCACACTCGCTCTCAATCTCTCTAAAAAAAATTAAAATAAAAAAACAACAACAAAGGACTGAAAGGAAAAGGAAGCTCCTCTTTCCTTTCCTCCTATGGCTTCTTTTCTTCCTCTTCCCACCTTCGGGGAAGGCCCCCATCCTGCCCCTGGATGCCATCCTGTCTTGTCTTCTTAGAGTGGCTTTCCTGTGAGAAGGCTGATGTCTACACAGTGTGAAGAGGCCCTGGACCCTCCCAGAGCTTCAGGCCTTCCAGATGCCCAGGAACCTCCACACTGGCCACTTTTGAATGGAATGCTCTCCCCAATTCTGTCTCATATTTTGTCATTTAAAAAGTAGTATGATAATTAGCATGGTTGAGCATTTATTATACTGGACGCATAGCCATACAGCCATACACAATCAGAACGGCTTGTGGCCCTGTGTCTCTTCGAGTCCTCAGTGATAGAAGTCTATAGTCTCTCCGCAGAAAGCTCAGACAGCAGTTCATCCAGCTGGGCTCTGAGGCAGGGGAATGGGGGCATAGGACATAATCGTGGCTGATCCCTGCTTTCTTCTCCCTCTGAATGGGACTCTGATGCTTCTTCGACCTCCTTCCATTCTCTGAAAGGCCCACATGTAAATCGACCCCAGGAGTCCTCCCTACCATTAAGTGAGACAAATTTAAGGATAATAAAAACTTAGGCTAAAGGTCTAAGTGATCTTAGGCTAAATTATCACATATACACACCCAACAAAAGGACACTCTCACAGTTTACTGAGAATCATTTCACTCTCTCCCTTCCGAGGCCGCTGATGAACATTGTGGGTGTTCTACAGGAACCATGCACCCCTGCCCTCAGGTATTCTCTATCACATCTTGATGGGATAGTTTCCTTATTACACTTACCACTATAATTTATTATTGGCCTACTTATTATCTCTCTCGCATCATCCTGGAATGCCAGTTCCACGAGAATGAGGTCCTCATCTGCCATGTTCCCTGCTGTAACCCAAGAGCACATAGTGCTATACAACCAATATGCATTAGATGAACAAATGGATGAATGAATAAGTGGCATATTTTTTTTTTTTTGCTTTTGTTACCTTCACTTAGCACCTGCACTACTCATGTGCCCTCTAGACTCTCAAAAGTCAAATTCCATAAGTCACTCAGAGGGTCAAATCCTTCAGACACCAAGACATTCAAAAGGGATGGGACCATATGATTTATCCCTTTAGGAGGGCAAAGGAGTGGGATTTTTACTATGGCCAGCATGTGGTCAATGGATCAGAAGAGCTTTCAGCTGATGTGAGAGATACCTGGGACACCATGAAAACAACCAGCAGCAACCCCACATCTCTCCCCTCCTGCTCGCAAGGCACCTTGCCATCCCACCTTTTCCGAAACCTTTAGCCACATGTTGCCATCTTGTGACTCCTTTTACCCTTCCAGCTTGCTCTTGGGGTTCATTTGGTTAGGGTGTTTGAGTGAGGATAAACAGGACCTTTTGCTCTAAGGGTACAAATGTGGGCAAGCAGAGCTCGGCTACCAGCAGGTGCTGGAGTTCCTGAGCAGGTTCTGCCTGCTTATCCCCAAATGTGGACCAGCTCCAGGCAGAGAGGGGCAGCATGGCAGGGAAGCAGCCCCTCACAGGACTGGCTGCGCTACAGTGCAGGTTAAGAACGTGAGATGCGAGACATTTCTCCAAAAAAGACATAGACGTGGCCAACAGACACATGAAAAAAAAACGCTCAACATTACTCAGCAACAGGGAACTACAAATCAAGACCACAATGAGATACCATCTCACACAGGTCAGAATGGCTAAAATTAACAAGTCAGGAAACAACAAATATTGGCGAGGATGTGGAGAAAGGGGAACACTCTTACACTGCCAGTGGGAATGCAAGCTGGTGCAACCACTCTGGAAAACAGTGTGGAGGGTCCTCCAAAAAGTTGAAAATAGGGCCACCCTATGATCCAGCAATTGCACTACCAGGTATTTACCCCAAAGATACAGATGTAGTGATCAGAAGGGGCACCTGCACCCCAATGTTTATAGCAGCAATGTCCTCAATAGCCAAACTATGGAAACAGCCCAGATGTCCAGATGTCCATTGACAGATGAATGGATGAAGAAGAGGTGGTATTTATATACAATGGACTACTACTCAGCCATAAAAAAAAGAGAGAAAGAAAGAAAGAAAGAAAGAAAGAAAGAAGAAAGAAAGAAAGAAAGAAAGAAAGAAAGGAAAGAAAGAAAGAAAGAAAGAAAGAAAGAAAGAAAGAAAGAAAGAAAGAAAGAAAGAAATCTTGCCATTTGCAATGACATGGATGGAACTAGAGGGTATTATGCTAAGTGAAAAAAATCAATCAGAAAAAGACAATTATCAAATAATTCCACTCACATACCAAAACAGGTATCATAGGGGAAGGGAGGGAAAAATAAAACAAGAAGAAATCAGAGAGGGAGACAGACCATAGAGACTCTGGTTTTTTAAATGATTTTACTTATTTATTTGAGAGAGAGATCACAAGCAGAGAGGAGGGGTACAGGGAGAAGCAGATTCCCTGCCAAGCAGGAAGCTGGATGCAGGACTCAATCCCAGGACGCTGAGATCATGACCTGAGCCAAAGGCAGACACTGAACTGACTGAGCCACCCAGGCAGCCAGGAGACTTTTATTTTTTTTTAATTATTTTATTTTTTATTTTGAGACTCTTAATCCTAGGTAACAAACTGAGGGTTGCTGGAGGGGAGGGAGTGGGGAGGATGAGGTAACTGGGTGATGGGCATTAAGGAGGGCACATGACGTAATGAAAACTGGGTATTATATAAGACTAATGAGTCACTGAACTGTATCTCTAAAACTAATACTACACTATATGTTAATTAATTGAATTTACATTAAGAAATGATAATCCTTAAAACAAAAAAGAAAGAATTTGAGTTACAGAGGCTCAGTAAGTTAAGTGACTGCCTTCAGCTCCGTCATGATCCCAGAGTCCTGGGATCCAGCCCCACGTTGGGCTCCGTGCTCAGTGGGGGGGTCTGCTTGTCCCTCTCTCCGTCCCCCTGCTTGTGCTCACTCTCCCTGTCTCTCTCCAATAAATAAGTAACATCTTTTTTAAAACAAAGAATGTGAGTTATGCTGCCTTTATGAACAAAGCATATGACTTGACTTTATTGGTTGATCTGGGGACTAATCAGCTCAAGGATATGAAGGGGAAGTTTGCAGCTGTGACCGACAATCCTTGGCCTGCATCCCCTGGACTCAACTCACGTCATCAGCACTTGACTTCAGTGCACAGTTTGCGTATGTTGGTAGAAGATCCAGAGTCTTCCCCCTAAGTTTCCAAAATAAACAATTTCTAAGTGTCCTTTTTAGAAAGCAATAACATTTTTTAATTATAAGATTAATACATAACCACTGTAGAAAAACATAAGAGGAGACATAACTACATAAATCTTGGCATATATCAGGTTAGTATTTTTCAGTATATAAAAATGTATCCATGTTATACATTGCTCTCTGTTGGTTTTATGTGGGGAGGGGTTCAAAATGCAATTCATATAATATTTTAGTCTTTTTCTTCTTACTTAGCAAGATATCTTAAGTACTTCTTTATGTCATTAGTCTGATTTTTAATGGCTAGAGATTATCCCATTGCATAACAATTTACCTAATCGTTCTTCTGTAAATGGACATTTACATCAACTTGTGGTTTATTAATATAACAAAAATCTAGCAGTAAACATACATTGTGAGCCAAAGGTAGGCACATGTACATGAAAGATGAGAAGCTGCTTAAAAGTTTTGTGCCTGTTTCCAAAACTTGTGCCCTGCAGCATCCACCTCAGAACATGCAAAACGTATATGTAAACTATATATAAATGTATATGTAAATATATATAAATAACAGTAACTTTGGAAATCATCAAACTGCCAGGGTTCTGCGCACACGGCATTTGCTCTTCCACTTAAAAAGTTGCAGCAGGGATGTCTGTTACTGTCAGCACGTTTCTGAACAGAGGGCCCTCCCCTTGTCTGGGTAACACGCTTGTTCTCGGTGTCCACAGCCTGTGCTCAGCTGAAACCAGAAGCTCGTCTTCTGAGATGCCTGTGGCTGAGGCAGTGACTTTTGACTCAAGGCTTCAGAAGATTCCTCAGTGCGAAATCACCCCCAGGGGAGTAGGCTGTTTCACCAGGGGCTGTGTCACTGGTGGACTGGAACAGGGCTCAGCTTAAAGGTCTGGAGCATAGAGACTGGCCCCAGAAAGACCCTTGGACTGAGGTCGCTGTGTGCACACCTGTTCAATGTGTGACTGAGAGCCAAGTCCACAGGCTCCTGCAGGTCAGCCCCTGGGCTGTGTAGATACCCTTCTTTACCCCACATTCCATATATACCATCAACGCTTCTTCTCTCCTTTAGTTAACACATTTAAAAGTGGCTAAGGAGAGAGAGTGGCCAAGGACATCATGACCCACTAAGGAGTCTTCATGGATTGTGGTGATGTCATTATACTCTGGCTGGAAACGGGGTAACAGAATGCCAGCTTGCATTGTGAACCCCAGGATTTAAGTGAAAGCTGGATGGGAAGGCCTAGAACTTGTTCCCAGCCCACAGGTGACACAGCCCTTCATGTGTAATACACTTTCCTCATGGAGCAGGGCAGGGGTTGGAGGGAGGGAGGATGTGTGAGTTAGCACAGAGGTATCTTCTGAAACCCTGAGTCACTTAGCTCCGGGAATTATGGGTGTGGATCAGTCTGGGATCCTGCTGGATCCTTTCCAGTGTAAGTTGGACCCACTCTAAGCATCTGGGGGACCTAGAAGAAACCCATGTCATCAAACTCAGTTACAGGCAAATGGTAGAAAAGCTTTAGACTTTCTGGGATCTCTCAGCTCCGAGGCCCACAAGGAAATCCCAGAGGCTTGAGATGCCAGTGACACCCTGGACTTGCCCTACTTTCTGGCTCTGCCAAACAACAACAAGATCAGGATGAATGAAGGAGTGCTTGAACAGATAAATCATAGCCTTCCCTCCTCTGCAAAAGCACAACTTGGCAGTGTTCTCTGCCAGGGCAAGCGATGGCATGAGGGAGTGAGGGGGAGGGCCAATGTCCAGGGAGTCTGGAGGCCATGCACCATGGGAGGAGGATGGCCTGCGGTCAGCATCCCAGCCTGGGATTCAGGAGACCCCCACACTTGACCCATGGAAGCTTCTGCTTCCATGCACACTTCTGCTCCTCAGCTTCCTGTCTCTAGTATGTGAAGAATAGCCACAGCTTCTATGCTTCATTTGTGAAATAATAGATATTTACAAAAAAATTTTTAAAGATTTTATTTATTTATTAATGAGAGACACACACACAGAGAGAGAGAGAGAGAGAGAGAGAGAGAGGCAAAGAGGGAGAAGCAGGCTCCATGCAGGGAGCCCCACGTGGGACTCAATCCCGGGTCCCCAGGATCATGCCCTGGGATGAAGGCAGCGCTAAACCACTGAGCCACCCGGGCTGCCCGACATTTACAAATTTTCACTGAATAATTATCACGTATAGAAACAGGTCAGGCTGTCGCTGTTGACTCTGGCTGGTAAGTAGCCTTTCCCAATATGATTCTAGAACTTGATTTGCTCCATGTAATAAACAATCATATAATAAAAAAACCCAATGTTATGTTGAAATCTCATTTTAGTATTTTTTGTGCAGGAGGAGCCCAGGAAGGTGGGGAGCATGAGTACTTGGATAAGAGGAAAAGAGCGAGCCCAGGTCTTGAACTAGTCACTAGCCTTGGGCTGTTGCAGTAAAAAGGGCAAGCATTTTAGATAAAACATCTGAAGGGGTTCTAAACCAAAAAGATTGGTCAAGCATTTTTCATCCCCCTCTTCCAGATAACATGATTGAGGGTTCAAGAAATTAAGTAACTTGTCCAAGTTTATATTGCTAATAAGTGGCAGAGATAGGATTTGATTCCAAAACTCATGCTATCTCCCCTGCCAAAACCCTTCATGTGCTGCAGAGTGACTGTGTTATTAATTTCTAAAGAGCGCTGAATCCTAGGGACCAACAGGAAACAAGGAAAGGACCTGGGTTCCTAAGGTCTTCACTCAGTGACTCTAATTCCTTTATGAAAAGTTAAGGTAGGAAGGGCCAGTGGCCAAGACTTGGGCCTCAAATCTGTCCTTACAGATCCCACAGGCCTTTGGTCTAGTGCACATGAAAGCATAGCCCCACCTCAGAGAGAGACACAATGTGCCACTCCTCTGGGGGCAGCTCTTCCCCCCCAAATCACAGCACAGAAAATGATCAGCAAAAAAAAAAAAGTAACAATTACCTCCACCAGAATTTTGACTCTTATCCCAGATGTTGGATTCCCCTGCGTTGGAGAATTGGACTAAGTTGAGTGGAAAGAATAACAAAATATTTTTAGAATACTTATTAGGTTTACATAGGAAATTGCCATTTCTTTGTAGGTCAAAAGCAGTCAAATTTATCAGCAACTTCACGTGGTTCAAACTTATGCCGAGGCTTGTTGACTGATGAAGTCAATCAATCCATCGATCAATCATCAACCAGCCAGCCAGTTACCTGGGGAAACAAAACTAACTCACGAAACAATCAGAGGGCTAAATTATATAGAGAGGGCATCTTACAAAGCAAAATTTACATGTGTTACTGAGGTCACAGAGCTCCTAAGCGGCAAGGTCAGGTGGGGTGGCCGTGTCCTTCTAAATGCCTCAAATCCTCCAAGATGGCCCAGGCCGGCTCCTGGCAGTGCCTACGGAACAGGTGGGCCTTCCATGGGCAGAGAGCAGGGGGAAGAGATCCTGGGCAGGGGAAGCAGCACGGCACTCATGCGGGCCCAGGCTACGCTCAGCATGTCTGGGACACAGAGAGGAAACAGGTTGACGGAATAGAGAAAGCATTTAGGAAGGTGTGAGTGGGTGGCTCAGTGGTTGAGTATCTGCCTTTGGCTCAGGACGTGATCTCAAAGTCCTGGGTTCGAGTTCCTCATCAGGCTCTTCGGCAGAGAGTCTGCTTCTCCCTCTGCCTATGTCTCTGCCTCTCTCTCTGTGTCTCTCATGAACAAATAAATAAAATCTTAAAAAAAAAAAAAAAACAATGGAGGGTCCTAAAAAATTAGGCAGGGAGGGGGTTTGCATTTTTAGAATCATTGATCCTTGTACTGGAAGGAACCAGAAGAGATTGTCTGTGCATGGATTTCAAATAGGAAAAATACTACCTTCTTAGTTTTACAAAATGAAAATGGAGTCTCAGAGATCTGGTTAGAGGTAAAAGGTAAGATGGAATTACGATTTCTTGCTTCCTTGTCTGTCAGTTGTTATACCTCATCACTCTGAACTCGACTTGCCCTGATTAAAAAAAATAACTGTTTTGCCTAATAAGCTGTCTTATTTATAGGCTGTTGCTATTTAAAACTGCTTCATGGTTCTAAAGTGGCAACAAGGAATCATAGGTTCTTAAAGAGAATTTTTGGCAGTGACATAATTAAAGTGTTCTAGAAAGATTAGCCTGTCAAAAGCATTCTAAAGAGATCAGAGAAGTAGGGGGCTGAAGTCAGGAGAAAGGACGAATGAGCAAGGACTCAGGAAGGCACTGGTTGGGAGCCCAGAGGAAAAGCAAGGATTATGGATGATGCCAGAAGAATGGTGATCCACTGACAGAACTGGGGAGGGCCAGAATGAGCCAGCTTTGGATGGGGAAAGATGGGGAGATGGAGACTTCAGAGTCATGAATCCTGAGGTAAAGAAGGAAATGACAGAAATGGATGAGTAGGTCACCAAGGGTCAGTCTGGTGAGAGAACTCCAAGGCTGTGGCAGAGAGGGCCAGCTGCATACCAAAGTCCCCCTTCCCGACCATGGGATAGACTTGTTGCTGGGGAAGCAGCTTCCTAGCCATGAACCGTATTTTCCAGCCCTCCTTGCATCCAGAAGGGGCCACATGACTAGTTCTCGCCTATGGAGAATGAGCAGAAGTGATGTCTGTCACTTCCAGGCCAAAGTCTTTTTTTTTTTTTTTTTTTTTTTTTAAGAATTTATTTATTTGTGGGAGAGACAGAGAGCACAAGTGGGAGGAGGGACAGAGGGAGAGAAAGAAGCAGACTGCCCGCTGAGCAGGGAGCCCAATGTGGGGCTCACCATGTGGCTGGATCCCAGGACCCGGAGACCATGACCCAAGCTGGTCAGACACTCAACCAACTGAGCCACCCAGGTGCCCCACTTCCAGCCCAAAGCCTTAAATCAGATATGCCGTCTCCATTTTTCTCTTCCTTTTTTTTTGTCTGGCGGGATACAGGTAACAGTGAGGCCCTCGAGTCTAGGGGGGTGGTGGAGCCATAGAGCGAGGAGTCTGGTGCCTCAGGTGGAAGAAATCCACCTGCCAACAGGAAAAGCCACTGTGTACCAATACATGAGTAAGAAATTAACTTCTTTCATGATCGAGCCATTATGATTTTTGGAACTATTTGTTATTGAAGATTGGTTCACCACAGAGGCCCCCTGAGGAACAGCAGTTTGAAAGGGAATGGCAGGGCAAAGGGGATACAGAGGCGGGATGCTCAGCTCAGCTACGGAAAGAAGAGGGGTGGGCAAGGAAACAGTTACGGAGATCAAGGGAGAAGCAGCCTCAAGCAGAAAAGACGTGCTCAGCGGTGTTCAACATTCAAAGACAGGCCAGGAGGATTGATAACGGGGGCGGGGGCGGGGCGGGGGAAACATTAGACCCAGTATTAGGAAGACCCTTTATAACCTTCCAGAAACAAAACACAGAAACGAGCAGGCATTTCAGAGGAGACTCAGGGCCACGTGGCCAGTATTCTCTTACTTTCCACTTGTTTTGCTGTTGGGCTTTTCTCTCCTGGCTCTGAAGGAGCCTGAACTTGAGAACATCCCCAAAGGACTGTGCATCACGGTCCAAAACCAATGGAAAATGACGTGAACCCTGCCATTACGGGACGCGGTGGAGAGCCCCTGCTTGGGCCGCTTTCCGGGAACCGACTCCTGATGCAGCTGGGACCGGGAGCCCAACAGCACGGCCACGGGAGGCGGTCTTGTTTGCAAGAGGAAAGGAAAAGACGAGCTCCAGCCTTGCCCACGCTGACGGCAGCGGCCCCCCGGGCAGCAGCAGGCGGGGCGCGGGGGGCTGGGGGGGCTCGCCCGTGGACGGAGCCGTGGCACCTGCAGGCGGGGGGCGGGGCCTCGGGAAATGGGCTCGGTCACGCCGTCCGCGCTCCTGCCTTATTCAGGAGCACAAAAGCAACAAAGCAACCCCCAGTAACAGGACAGAGGTGCTTCTGCTCCCCAGGAGGTCGGCGTGAGCTGCGGAGTCAGGCCAGGGCCCGAGCCCTGACTCGCCCATGGAGCCGGAGCGCCCCGGGCCGCTGTCCCCGCCCCCCCCAGTCACTCCAAGACCAAATAAAAATAGCTGTTTTTATTCTGTATGTCCTGTATGTCCTGTATGTCTGCCATGTCAAGGGTGACTAAGTGCATCGTTAGAAAATGCGAATTCAGCTCCACGAGCTCCACGAGCGCTGTCACACCGAGCCGCGGGCCTCCGCTGGCTCCACGAATCAATGTCGTCTTGTTCTTGGCAAGTTGTCTGGTCCCTTTTGGTCTCGGGTTCCTTGGGACGCAGCCTCCTGGGGCCGCGGTGAGGACTACGTGTCCGCCACCTGTTGCTCCCATTCCCGTCCCTGCTCTGCCTCTGAAGCAGTGTGGGCCGCTATGGGGTGGGGACCGGACGGTCGGGCCCAAGCCGGAGTGAACCCGCCTCCCGGGGGCCGCCTCTATCTGCACGGGCTCCAGTCGGGAGCAGCCGAGGTCTCACTGTTCAGCGAGTTCCTTGGGGGAGAAACCAAGTCATTCGTCCAACCTTAAAGACACAAACCTCAAGGAGGAAACTCTAAAACCAAGATCATTCAACTGTGGATCACAGGATCACCCAACTTCTGACTCAACATCAGAATTTCTCTCACAGCTTCCTTGGTAGGTGATCAGCCAGGATCTTCTTGACCAGGATCTTCTGGAAAGAGCCAGGCAGTTTACAGTCTTGTTTATGAGGTGCCCACTCCACCACCAGCCAACTGTACCTTGAGCCAAATTCACCTTTGGTTTGTTTATTTATTTATTTGTTTGTTTGTTTATTTATTTATTTATTTATTTATTTATGATAGTCACACAGAGAGAGAGAGAGAGAGGCAGAGACACAGGCAGAGGGAGAAGCAGGCTCCATGCACCGGGAGCCTGACGTGGGATTCGACCCCGGGTCTCCAGGATCACGCCCTGGGCCAAAGGCAGGCGCCAAACCGCTGCGCCACCCAGGGATCCCAAATCCACCTTTTGGTAGCTTTCTCCAAGTGATCCTTGTTCTGCTCTTCCGGGCAAAGCAGAATAAATACAATCCCTTTCTCATGACCTCCGTTCGAATATTTTATCCCAGTTATCAGGTCAGTCCATTCCCTGCCCACATCATTTCTTTTTAAAAGTTAACTAACTCTACTCCATCAACATGATACACAGACTTCTAGCATCCTAGTTATCTGTGTGTGAACTTGCTCTTAGTTATCAAGAACGCTTCACAGTTTCATTAATAATAGGGGCCATAAGTGGACCCCAAACTCCCAGTTACATCTGAGAGAATGCAGTGAGAATACTTCGAACCTTGGTTTGTGTATTAAGATAGCTGTCACCCGCCCCCCTCTTTTTTAGCAGCCAAGTACATTATTGGCTTATACTCAGTTTGGGTCAACTAAAACATTTGTTTTTTACTTCTAATTTTAAACAGCACCAGACTCACTGCCCTGGTAGAAACTTGCCTAAGTTTTTTCTAAAGTACCCAGGAAGACACAAATATAAAAATCCCATTTACCACCAAAAGCTAAGACCAACATAATAAAACCACTTGCTAAAATCTAAAAGGAATTTTTACTTACATTTTTTTAAATGAGCAGGAAAAAACACTTGGCTAACAGTCTTGCCTTTTCTCAAGAAATAGAGGCTTAGGAAGCCTGGGTGGCATAGTCGTTGAATGTCTGCTTTTGGCTCAGGTTGTGATCCCAGGGTCCTGGGATCGAGTCTTGCATCAGCCTCCCCCATGAGGAACCTGCTTCTCCCTCTGCCTGTGTCTCTGCCCCTCTCTGTGTGTCTCTCATGAATAAATAAATAAAATCTTAAAAAAGAAAAGAAAAAAATAGAGGCTCTCTGACCTTTTAAAAGAAAGTGGAAAGAAGTTTTGTTCCTCCTGACTACTCTATTCCCCTACTCAGAGACCTGGAGTCTACACCACAAGAAACTTGGTAGTTATCCCTTTACCATGTAGATGTTAGATTTTGAGTTGATTCAAATATTTTTTGCCATCTTCATCTTTCAACATTCATTCAGAGACTAATTCAGGAAGTATATGAGATGGGGTGGGGGTGGGGGGATGCCAGGTGCATTGGATTCTCGAAGGAATAGCCCCAGAAATAAAATGCTGTTGCTGAGTATGGAAAGAATGCTCCGTAGCTATACACAGTGAGGAGGACATCATAGAACAAGACCTGGAGGAAGGAACTCGGCACAGCAGAGCCATGCTATAGGAATGCTAGTTAAATGCTAGCTGAATGATCAGAATTGGGCAGACACCTATTCTCATCAAACTATAAATCTGAGAAGATTCCATCATTACCCAAGTGTCCAATCAACAGGACCAGATAAAATCTACACACCCTGTCTGTGGGTGAATCCGAAACTAGTTTTTTGTCTTTTCATTCAAAAATGAGTAATCAGAAAAACTGTCATTGGAAACACGAAAAACAATTACACAGAAGACCAGATGAGGAACATTCCTCTGAAAATGACCTCCTGCAGAGAACCAGCAAACATTTTTAGAAAACTGTGTAATATCCTCAGAAAGATGTAAGAAGACACAGCTTCTAGGAAGAGGTGCCATATAGTCACAGAGAAAAGAATGGGATGCAAAGACAATGGAGTGAGATGAATAGCAGGGAGAGATAGGCGAGATAATTAAGAATATTAACAATACCGAAATCATAAGTTTCATATCAAAAAATATAGCATGAAATTCAATTGGAATGAATAAAGAGCAGCACTCATCTTGTGTAAAAGTGAGTGAATGTTCTGAAGATCATATCCGAGATATTCTATGATATGGAACAGAATGAAGAAATAATGGTGGAGAGAGGACAGAAACATGATTCCACCTCATAAGCACAATAAGAACAGGAGAAACTGAGACAAATCCAACATAATTAAAAATTGCTTTCTTGTGATGAAAATCCTTTGAGTATGCAGACTGATGGGACTCATTATACCCTAGATAAAATTTTTAAAAAATGACCCACATCTAGGTGTATCTTGAGCACATTTTTAAATTGAAAAGATAAAGAATCCTTCAGAACTCAGGTTTAAAAATAATAATAATTTAATTATAAAGGAGAATAATTAGTCCAATCTCTGACTGCTCTTCAATGCTAACTACTGGAAAACAACACAACCACATCTATAAACTTTTGATGGGGAAGGATTATGATCTATAATTTTACATCTAACTATGTCATCAATGATAAAGGCAATAGAAGAACACCTGCAGATAGTCAAGGACTCAGAAAATAGATCAGCCCATGGTCTTTTCTTGGACATTATTTGAAGACATGCACTGACCAGCTGATAAAAGAATCAAATTAATAACACACATGTACATAGGAGCATGACTTCCTTTCACAGTTAGGAACCATATTAAAAAATTCAGTAAATTGTGTGTGCCACCTGGGACCTTGTATAGCTCAGAGGCCACTCAGCCCTTGTGAGATACATCGTTGGTGACAACCAACAGCTCCCTTCCTCCTTTCCAAAATCACCCCGAATTTGCTCATCTCCAACTCCTTACATAGCCACGGGCTTCAAAGAAAGTTAATTCCATATCCAAACACAGGGTTTGGACTGTGATTAGGCTACCTCCAGTCTGCGATTGGTTTAGATATGGCCGTGTGACGTAATCCCCCACCCTCACCCCAATAAGACATAAGGGAATCTGTAGGTGGAGATTTCTGGAAAGAGTTTCCCCTCTCTTAAATAGAGATACCCACTAGAAGACAGGCTCCTCTTCCCTGGTTGCCATGTCTCGTTATTCCACAGCTGCGAGGGGAGCTGGCCTAACCACCATGCCAATATACCTAGGAAGGCAAAGCCAGAAGGTGTGAAGAATCTGGGTCCTTGCTGACATTATTGGTTCACTAAATTAACCAAACCTGGGCCTGCACCGTCATGCTATATGTATTATTTAATACATATGAGTCAGAAATTTGTCACTTACAGTTGAAAACGCATCCAAAGTGACACAGCCCTAAAGTGTTAACTTAGCTATTCCTCTGCTGGCTCTATTCCTCTCTTAGTACCAAGAAATATATTTCTCAAGCCATATCCTTTAACCTACAGTTCATATGGAATCTCTTGCCTTGTTTGATGATCATTTATAACAATAACTGGTGCTGTTCTTGTCTAGATTTTTCTAACAATGGCTAAGCTTATTACATAGTGAAGCCCCTGTGCCAAGAGAATTACTAAACAAAAGGTCTTTTCTCTCCCTCTCCACAAAAGCAGTATTGCAAAGAATGACATAATGAACTTTTTCATTGCTAAAGAACTTGAGAAATTATTTTTATGCGTCTTTAGGCATCGTGTTAAATGACCTAACTTGTTGGAATTTTTTTTTTTTCATGAAGAAAGACAATAAATCATCTGGGGACAGACATTATATATCATTAAATGCCTCTTCCTAAATTAAGTGATTTGTGAATATTCTTGAATTAAATGGCACCTAAAAATCAGCATATATTCTTAGCTCAGCTCAGTAAATGCATGGAAAAAAACTAATAAAATAAATTGTTTAAGTTGATTCTTTCTGTGTGGTGGGGCATGGTTGAGTATTACTTCCTTCTTTAAACTTAGAGATACTTGTGTTCACTTTTTGTCATATCTGTTCCTTGTTTTGTGAGAACATGACCTTCCTTGACTCTGGAAGTACATGGCACCACCTCACATGCTCCTGGAAAGAGCAAAGTGGGTTTTCCCCCCTCTTCTCAGCAGTAAAGCATAAATATATATTCTTTCCCAATCCAGATTTCCCTGAGAAACATTTTTATCTTCTAGCTCTAACAAGATCTCCCACACTGAGGCTGCCAAGTTGGTTCCTCTCCTTTTGGTACCCCTGATGCATTCAGATAATCCCAACTTGGTCCTCAGAGAATTGTCCTACCACAGGCATCAAATTCTCTCTATTTCACTTCTGTTCTAACTTCCCCCCAATAGCTAGTTTCTTGACACTTTCTTTTGGAATCCTTTTCCTGGCTTCTTTCCTAATGACTTCTTTCATCCTGCCTAGAAAGCCTTTATTCTTTGTGGTAAATGAAGGGCAAAAGGGTAATCCTCCAAGTCTTTCATCTTTATCCAAATGGAAGATTACCTTGCTTTTATAGCACTCAAAATGGAAGACCCCCTCAGGCAAGAACACTGGCCTAGCACACAGAGCCTGTAGGTCAACTTGATTGGTCAGTGACCATATTTACTTCTTAGATCAACATATTCCCCAGGAAACTGTCGTGGCAAACT
The DNA here is from genome assembly GCF_053574225.1 of Canis aureus. Taxonomy (NCBI): domain Eukaryota; kingdom Metazoa; phylum Chordata; class Mammalia; order Carnivora; family Canidae; genus Canis; species Canis aureus. Next base: position 20,335,340 of record NC_135618.1, read on the forward strand.
ATTAGCTCTGCTTATTTACTGTCAAAACCTCTTAGGAAAACTGCTTTTAATTCTCTCCTGGTGTATTTGTACCTAGAGGGCAAATCAAATTGGCTTTGATCACCTGACATCCTATTTCCTACAAGGGTCTCAACTCTCCATGAGATGTAGAATATCATTTGACTCCAAGATTGGCAGGGCCACTCCACTTGGGCAGATTCTGACTGTAACAAATACAGCTAATTGTTCTAGTTAACTGGAGCTAGCTTAAGAAAAGAAGAATCAATTTTTAAAGATGAACACGAGGTATCATGAAATCAGGAATTGTATAGGAATTCAAGAGCAGAAGCTATAGTATGGCTGAGCCCCATGGGAAAAGGAACCAGGAACTAGAAATCTATAAGGAGCAGAGGCCACTTTCCTCAGGCATCTGCTTTTCTGAATTACTGCACCATTTTATTCTATAAGCTGACTGGCTTCCTCTGCTTACTCTTTTTTTAAAGGCTTTGTTTATTCATTCATTAAAGAGAGAGGGAGAGAGGGAGAGAGAAAGCAACCAGCAGAAGGGAGAGGGACAAGCAGACTGAGCTACATATGAGGGCTTTGTGCAGGGGATTGGTACAGGGGCTCAATCCCATGACCCTGAGATCATGACCCCGGCTGAAATCAAGAGTCAGGTGCTCAACTGACTAAGCTACCCAGCCACCTCATTCTTTTAAATCCCTCATATCTTTGGCATGTCTATGGCTTATCATGGCTACCCAGGATCATACCTAATGGCATAATAAAGATTTTGATAAAGATATTTGGCTTTTTTCCCTCACTGTTCATTGGCTTAGTTTTATAATAGCAACTTCTTTCAAGACATGTCTCCTGTGGCAAGAGAAACAAGAGCAAAAACAAACTATTGGGACTACACCAAAATAAAAAGCTTCTGCACAGCAAAGGAAACAAGAAAACTAAAAGCCTATGGAATGGGAGAAGATATTTGCAAATGACATATCTGATAAAGGGTTAGTATTCAAAATATATAAAGAACTGATGGGAGCCTGGGTGGCTCAGTTGGTTAAATGTCTACCTTTGACTCAGGTCGTTATCCCAGGGCCTTGGGACATGAATAGACATTTCTCCAAAGAAGACATACAGATGGCCAACAGACACATGAAAGGATGCTCATCACTTATCATCAGGGAAATGGAAATCAAAACTATGAGGGGCACCTGGGTGGTACAGTCAGTTGAGCGTCTGACTCTTGGTTTTGGCTCAGGTTGTTACATCAGGATTGTGAGATCAAGCCCTTCATCAGGTTCTGCACTCAGTGTGGAGTCTGCTTGAGATTCTCTTTCCCTCCCGCTCTGGTCCTCCTACTCATTCTCTCTCAGTCTCAAATAAATAAATCTCTAAAGAAACTATGAGATATCACCTCACACCTGTCAGAATGGCTGAAATCAACAATACAAGAAACAACAGGTGTTTATAAGGATGTAGAGAAAGGGGAACCCTCTTGCACTTTGGTGGGAATGCAAAATGGGGCAGCCACTGTGGGAAACAGTATGGAGGATCCTCAAAAAGCTAAAAATAGAATTACCTTATTTTTTTTTAAGATTTTATTTATTTATTCATGAGAGGCAGGCAGAGACAGAGGCAGAAGGAGAAGCAGGCTCCATGCTGGGAGCCAGATGTGGGACTCGATGCCGGGACTATGGGATCACGCAACTGTGTGATCACGCCCTGAGCCGAAGACAGACGCTCAACCACTGAGCCACTCAGGCATCCCTGGTACAGGGTATTTACTGTAAGACTACAAGAATGCTAATTCAAAGGGATATGTGCACTCACATGTTTATAGCAGCCTTATTTCTAATGGCTAAGATATGGAAGCTGCCCAAGTGTTCATTGATTGATGAATGAATAAAGAAGCAGTGTGTGTGTGTGTGTGTGTGCGCGCGCGTGTGTGTGTGTATTATTTGGCCATAGAAAAGAAAAGAATGAAATCTTGCCATTTGCAACAACATGAATGGAGCTAGAGAAAATCATGCTAATCAAAACAATTCAGGCAGAGAAAGACAAATACCATATGATTTCACTCATATGTGAAATTTTAAAAACAAAACAAGCAAAGGGGAAAAATGAGACACAAATCAAGAACCACACTCTTAACTAGAGAGAATAAACGGATAGTCACCAGAGGGGAGGTAGGTGGGGGATGAAATAGGCAGGTGGTGGGGATTAAGGAGGCCATTTGAACTAATGTAACCCTGTATGTTAACTCAGTTAGTTAAATTAAAATAAAAACTTAAAAAAATAAATACAATTGAATAGTTCAAATATATGTATAAAAAAAGAATGGAGAACTGTAGTCATTGACACAAAATGACTCCTATGATACTGCTTCTCCACAAGGTCAAGGGTGGAACAGTTTTCTATATAAGGGGTTCAGACCTGGTACACATTGATTAAATCATCACTGGATCACAGAGTCACCAACCAGAGCCAGGATTAGGGTGAGGCAAGTGAGGAACTTGCCTCAGTCAGGCACAATATTTAGGGAAACCCAAAAACTTAGTAATCAAGACAAATAATATTTTAATGCAATGTTTTAAAGAATCAAACTACCTTTAGAAAATACATGATGAAAAAAATATCAAAATGTTAAGTAAGGATAGGCTCCACCACAAGAGTAATAAACATCCTACATCTAATGGTTGTCTTGTATATTTCAGGTACTTTATATTCATTAGAACATTTACTCCTCATGCTAACACCATTGGGGGGTACAATTAAATATCTTATTAAAATTACTTATTTCAAATTATATTTTCAATCTATTTTTAATAAAAAGAATTTATCGGTAAAATTAAATGTAAGGCAGCAGAAACTCTGTCAAGACATATACAATAAAGTAACCATAGTTTCTGTTTTTAAAATGTCTTCTTTAATTTTCCCTTTTCCCGGTATGCCCAGTTTAATGACCTAACTTGCTTAGAAAAATAACAAGCCGTTTCCAAGAGAAACAACATTTAAATCAAAGAAAATCCTTAAAACAACAGTGTTTTTAAACATGATTGTTTTAAGACTCTGATATTTCCGACAGGCTGAGTTTTTGGAACCTTGAATTGGGTGCTTCATTACTCAGGGGACTAATCCTTCAGGGGGCGTTTTATAGCTGCGTTTTGGAAGTTGCTAGGAGAGGTTATTTTGCCTTTGAACTATGCTATGTCTTCCACAAAAAGGCGGTTTCCATTATTATTATTTACAGTGGAACCTTAGTGATAGGCAGTGACTACTAATCATTTATTTATTCAACAACTATTCATTGGGCGCCTACATTGTACAAAGCACTCTGTTTGGGACAGTTATCAGCTAAAACAATAAAAATCTGCCCTCGTGGAGCTAACACTTGATTTTTGGTATTATGGTAGAGCTCAGAATGACATATCTGATTTAGAACCTGGTTTTCCCATACTTGATAGGAATAGGTAATTTTAATTTGTGCAATTATAAGAAAAATAGGTAATACATTCAACTTCAACGGTTATATTTTGAATGCACTGGAATATCCCCTAATCAGTAACAATTCTTAGACCCATATTACCATTCTCCTACATGTTCTAGCTCATTCCCAAATAAAGGCTTATCAATCCTAGCTGGATATTTAATAATTAACAGCTTTGCTTGTGCTACATGGTTTGTGTAAATTGAGAAGCCTTAAGATTTTTCCTTCCTTCTTCTAACCTGCCTTTCTGAAAACAATTCAAGAAAGCAACAAGGAGTTAGTGAATTCTGGCCTTCGAGATTTTACCATGGATGTGAATAAGGATGGTTAATTTTATGACAACTTTAACCTCCTTTTTAAATTATTTCTACCCATGAAATGTTTCCATATGTTGTCAGATAATTCCCAGCTGCTCTGTGTGCTGATTCATGCCTTTTCTGGTCATGTCATGAGACTCCTGATACACTGAGATGCTCTCTCTGACCAGGAAAGTCAGACTTCCTTTGATTTTCCCAGTCTGCAGGACAGTTTCTAGGAATTGAAGCCTGCATTGCAGGAACAAACCCTCATTAAGGTAAGTCATCTCACTGGTTCCATAGCTTAAATGAGTCCCTTAGAAATCTTACTAATTTCCAGACACTTGGTTTTCCTGAATAAAAATATCTCAAGGCTCTATAGTTATACATTATCTTTGCATTAAAACAAAATCGCAGCTCCAGTGGGGAATGAAAGAGGAGACATCTCTACTGATTTGAAAAACAAAAAGGATTGTAAGAGAATACTATGAACAACAATATAGGTTCAATATAGCAACAATATGCTACCTATAAGATATTCACTTTAGCTTTAAGCACACACATAGACCAAAAGTAAAAAGATGGTAAAAGATACTCTATGCAAATGGCAACCCAAAGAGAGGAGAATGGGTATACTTATTTCAGATAAAATAGACCGCAAGTCAAAAACTTTCAAAAGAAAGAAAGGTTGCTATGTAATGATAAAGGGGTCAATTGGAGCACCTAAATATATAAAGCAAATATTAACAGGCTGAAGGGATAAATAGCAACATAATTAAAAGTAGAGGACTTCAATATCGCGTTTCCAACAATGGATAGACCATTCAGACAGAAAATCATCTAACACATTCTTCTTAAGCACACATGACACATTCTCCAAGACAGATCCTATGTTAGGCCGCAAAACATGTCTTAGCAAGTTGAAGAAAATTGAAATCATACCAACTATCTTTTCTGACTACAATAGCATGAAGCTAGAAATCAAGAACAAGAGGAAAATTGGAAAATTCACAACTAGGTGGAAATTAAACAACATACATCTGAATAACCAATAGATCAGAGAAGAAATCAAAAGGGAAATCTAAAAAATATATTTCAAGACAAATGGAAGTGGAAATATAACAAACCAAAATTTATGAGATGCAGCAGTCCTAAGAGGGACATTTATAGCAATAAATGCCTACATTAAGAAAAGGAAGAAAAGATCTACCTTCACATCTCAAGGAATTAGAAAAAGAAGAACAAATTAAATCTAAGATTAGCATATAGAAGGAAACTATAAAGATTAGAACAGAAATAAATGAAATAGAGACTAGAAAAACAATAGAAATAAAACACAGTTTTTTGAAAAGATGAAACAGACAAACCTTTACCTGGGATAATTAAGAAAAAAAAAGATTCAAATGAATAAAATTACAAATGACACAGGAAACATTGTAACTGACCACAGAAATACAAAGGCTCATAAGAGATTACCATGAACATTTATACACCAACAAATTGGACAACCTAGAAGAAAGGGGTAAATTCCAAGAAACACACAACCTACCAGTTATGAGAAAGCAAAGTCTGAATGGATCAATAACAAGTAAGGAGATTGCTTTAGTAATCAAAACCTCCCAGCAAATAAAAGCCTAGAACCTGATGACTTCACCAGTGAATTTTACCAAACTTTTAGTGAAAAATTAATACAAAAAGCTTCCAAAATATTAAACAGGAGGGAACATTTCCAAACTCATTTGGAAACCAGTATACCCTGATACTAAAGCCAGACAAGGACACTACAAGTAAGGAAAATTATAGGCCAATATCCTTGATGAACATAGATGCAAAAGTCCTCAACAAAATCCTAGCAAACAGAATTCAGTGGCACATTAAAAGGATCAGACATCATAATCAAGTGGGATTTATCCCTATGCAAGGATGGCTCAACATATGCAAGTTAATAAATGTGAGAGACCACATTAACAGGATGAAGGATAAAAATCATAGGATCATCTTAATAGGTGCAGGAACAGCATTTGACAGAATTCAATACCTTTTCATGATAGTAACTCTCAACAGATTAGACGTAGAAGGAATGTATCTCAACACAAGAAAACCTATATATGACAAACCCACAGCTAATACTATACTCAATGGTAAAAAACTGAAAGTTTTTCCTTCACGATAAGGATGCCCACTCTCACCACCCTAGTTCGACATAGTATTGGAAGTCCAAACCACAGCAATTAGGCAAGAAAGAGAAATAAAAGACATCACATTGAAAAAGAAGAGCTAAAACTATCTGTTTGCAGATGACGTGATATAGAAAATCTTAAAAACCCCTTCAAAAATCTATTATAACTAATCAATGAATTCAGTACAATTGCAGGATATAGAATCAATATACAAAAATAAGTGACATTTTTATACACTAACAATGAACAATCAGAAAGATACATTAAAGAAACAATCCCATTTACAATAGCTTCAAAAAATAAAATACTTAGGAATAAATTTAATCAAGACAGTAAAAGATCTGGGGTGCCTGGGTGGCTCAATTGGTTAAGATCCAACTTTTGATTTTGGCTGAGGTCATGATCTCAGGGTCATGAGAATGAGCCTGTATCAGGCTCTGCACTGGGTGTGGGGCCTGCTTAAGATTCTCTCTCTTCCTCTCCCTCTGCCCCTCCCCTGCATGCATGTATGTGTTCTCTTTCTCTCTCTCTCAAAAAAAAAAAAAAAAAAGGTGGTAAAAGATCTGTACACTAAAAACAAAAATATTGATGAAATAAGTTGAAGACAACACAATAAGTGGAAAGATATACCACAAGGATTGGAAGAATTAGTACTACTAAAATGCCCATATAACCCAAAACTATCTACAGATTCAATGCATCCCTATCAAAATTTCAATGGCATTTTTCATAGAAATGGAAAAACAACCCTAAAATTCATAGGGAACCATAAAAGACTATGAATAAACCATCTTGAGCAAAAAGAAAAAAATTGGAAGCATCACACTACCTAATATAAAAATATACTACAAAACTATAGTAATCAAAGTAGCATGGCATTGGCATAAAAACCAATGGAGCAGAATAGAAACCCCGGAAATAAATCCACACCTTTATGGTCAATTGGTCTTTGACAAAAGTGCCAAGAATACACAGTGGGGAAAGGACAGTCTCTTCAATAAATGATACTGGAAAAACTGGCAGAGGAATAAAATCGGATCCTTATCTCACACCACATACAAAAATCAACTCAAGGGCAGCCCGGGTGGCTCAGCTGTTTAGCTCCACCTTCAGCCCAGGGTGTGGTCCTGGAGCCCCGGGATGGAGTCCCACATAGAGCTCCCTGCATGGAGCCTGCTGCTCTCTCCGCTTGTGTCTCTGTTTCGCTCTCTGGTGTGTCTCTCATGAATAAATAAATAAAATATTTTAAAAACCCAAAAAAACAAAAATCGACTCAAAAAGGATTAAAGACTTAAATGTAAGGCCTCAAACAATAAAACTATTAGAAGAAAACATAGGTGATGAGCTTCTTGAGATTGGTCTAGGCAATGATTTTTTTAGATATGACCCTAAAGGCACAGGCAGCAAAAGGAAATATAGACAGGTTAGGACTCTATTTAACTAGAATCTTCTGCACAGCAAAGGAAGCCATCAAAAGTGAGAACTGATTACTTACAGAACAGGAGAAGATATTTTCATACCATATGTCTGCTAAGAGGTTAATATTCAAAATACATAAGGAACTCAATAGCAAGAAAACAACCTAGTTTTAAAAAAGATGGACAAAGAAACTGGATATACGTTTTTCCAAGGAAGACATATAAATGGCCAAAAGATGTATGAAAAGGTGCACAACATCACTAATCATCAGGGAGAAGCAAATCAAAACCACAATGAGATACCACCGTACACCTGTTAGGATGACTATTATTAAAAGGACAAGAGATAGCAACTGTTGCTAAAGGGGTGGAGAAAAAGGAACTCTTTATACTGTTGATGGGAAAGTAAACTGTTACAACCATTATGGAAAACAGTATAGAGATTCCTCAAAAAATTAAAAATAGAATTACTATATGATTCAGCTACCCCACGTCTGGGTATAGAGCCAAAGGAAATGAAATCAGAATCTTGAAGAGATATCTGGACTCCTTTGTTTATTGTGCCATCCAAGATTTGGAAACAACCTGAATCCACCAATGGATGAATGGATACAGTAGATATGAGATACACACACACACACACATACACATACACACACGATGGAGTATTATTCAGCTCCAAGAAAGGAGGAAATGCTGCCATTTATAACAACACCAATGAACTTCTAAGACATTATGCTAAGTGAAATAGGCCAGACAAAGACAAATGCTGTACAGTCTCACTTATATGTAGGATTAATAACGACAACAACAACAAAGATCAAACTCACAGAATCATAGAGTAGAAAGGTGGTTGCAGGTCTGGGGAAGTTGAGGAGGGTAGAATGAGGAGGTACTGGTCAACGGGCACAAAGTTGCAATCATATAGGATGAATAGGTATAGAGGTGTAGTATGCAAGCATGTTGACTGTACTTTGTAAAACTGTACTGAACACTGGGAATGTGCAAGAGAGTAGATATTAAGGGCACTCATCACACACATAAAAAATGACAATTAGGGGATCCCTGGGTGGCGCAGCGGTTTGGCGCCTGCCTTTGGCCCAGGGCGCGATCCTGGAGACCCGGGATCGAATCCCACGTCGGGCTCCCGGTGCATGGAGCCTGCTTCTCCCTCTGCCTGTGTCTCTGCCTCTCTCTGTGTGTCTGTCATGAATAAATAAAATCTTTTTTAAAAAATGACAACTAGGTGAGGATATGTTAATTAGCCTGTCTGTAGTAATCATTTCACTATGAGTAAGTATATCAAATCACCACATTTTATACCTTTAAAACTATAAATTTTTAAAAAGATGTATTTATATATTCATGAGAGACACAGAGAGACAGAGACAGAGACATAGGCAGAGGAAGAAGCAGGCTCCTTGCAGAGAGCTCGATGTGGGACTTGATCTTGGATCCTGGGATCACACCCTGAGCTGAAGGCAGACACTCAACTGCTGAGCCACCCAGGCGTCCCGAAACTATGTATATTTTTAAAAGAAGAAAAGAAAGCCAGTTCAGAACAAAGCTAAGTGATACGGATGTAGGATAAAAGATGATGAGGTCAGCGGGTAAGGTGATTTATTTCGGGGCGCACAAAGGAAGAGTGGGAAAGATCACATAGAGCCTTATAGATTGTTATAGGGGATTTGGCTCTTCTTCTGAGCAGAAAGGGGAGACATCACAAGATTTTGAGCAAATTACTAAAATTATGTGATTTACATTTTAACACACTGCTCTGTTGAAAAAGACTGCAGAGAAGTTGCAGCAGGAAGACCAATTGGGAGGCCCAGTGTGTTCAGGCTCAAAAGAAGCAGGTGGCTTCAAGTGGCTGTGGAGGAGGTGGTGAGGAATGATTAGCATTTATACATACTGTGAAGGAGGAATTGACCCAATATCCACTGCTGACAGATCCACTGGGACATGTGAGAAAAAGGGAGGAGTCAATAAAGGAGAAATAAACGTGATTGGATAGATGTTAACATGCTTAACATAGTGCCTGGTAAATAGAAACCAGTAAATCAATATCAGCTATTATTATTGTCATTAGTTGACATGACATTATAAGTGTCATAACACTTCCTGTTACGCATGTCATGGTAGGTAATGTATGGAACCTGCAAGTAGTACCTAACATACAGTGTTCATAAAACTATTAAACTCTGAGAGGTCCCAGGGAGTCTGTGGCCTCACTCCAAGGCTGGGTGATGGGCGGGTGAAGAAGCTTTAAGCCTAGGAGACAAATTAAATGACTTATCCAGGTCCTTGCTAGGGCTGTTGAGTAAGATCTGCAATTGGCCATGCTCTTTCTCACCCAGGACTTACAATCTGTTATCTTCTAGAATACTGTTTTTGTAACATGTACTGTATATTTTTAGTAAGAACAAACACATATTTAATGCAGAGAATTTAGAAAACATAAAGAAAAACTTTAAACTTCCCAGGAATAATATCACCCTAATATTTTTCTGAGACATAGACATCTTTTCTTTTTGTTTCTTTTCTTTTTTTTTTTTTTTTGACATAGACACCTTTTAAAAGCTAAAACTAGGGTCATACTACACATACGGCCTCATTCACTTAACAATACCTTGCTTGTTTGACAATATACTTCCACAGCATCATTTTCAATGGTACATCATGGATGAATCACAATTATGTATTCCCTATTGTTCAACATTCAGGCTATGTCTAATTTTTTGGTATCATAAGTGGCCCTGTGATGAACATCATTACCAGTATCTTTGCTCACAGCTCTCATCAGTTTCCCAGAAGAGCTTTCTAGAAGTGGCGCTGCTAGGTCCAAGTTCATTTTTAAAGCTTTCGCTGTATGTTGCCACAAACCTGACATCGATCATCTGGGATCACACATATTACAACTGAGGACCCATCCAGTCCCCTGGGCTCCTCCTGGAGGAATATGATAGAATGATAAACTATAAGGAACTGCAAGTCCAGTCTTTATTTCTTATTGGAAGCTGTGAAATCGTTTTACCTCTATTTGCCAATGCTTCCATTTGCTAAATGAAGCTACAGCACCTTCCTCCGGGCAGTGAAAACTAACCTTTGAAAAGATAATGACTTCCCAAAGCACACATTATTTAAATCAAAGAATTCTTAGAGACCAGCCCGTGTCCTTATAATTATTCTTCATCTAGAGAAGCGGGGACAAATCTCCTTCATCTTCCAAGCCATGTTTTTCCTGTTTTACTTTTAATCCCATCTGGAGCTGTACTGACCTCAGAACTGAGAACAAGGAATCCCAGGGCTCGGGAACTAATTGTCAAGAACAGCACACTGACCCCCTGTCTAGTGTGAGTGAGCATTTTTAGCCGGGAGGCCGGGGAAGGAGGCAGAGGGCTCTTTCAGCCGCAAGCACTTAGCCTGGTGTTGAATAATGGATGTGTTGAACTTTGAGATGGTGGGCTGGGCTGAGCCAGCCAACCCAGGGGGGATGCCCCTCATGCTCACCCCAGACAGGGGAAGGTGGTGTTGGGCCACCTCCAAAGGGGCGCCAGGAGACAGAAGGGAGGAGGAAAGCAGAGGCGGCAGTGTTCTCAGTAACCATGGGAGCGGCCCTTCCTATACCTCACCCCTGGGCCACCCTTGAGCCTGAGACCCAAGTGAGTCGACATCATTGGGCATCCAACTTTTCTGCATCTGGCTGACAAAGCAGGCCTCACAGAGTAAGCCAAATTTCCTCATCGTGGTTGAAATGAAGCCATTTACTTGGATGAAGCAGAACTGGAGTCCAGGACTGGACATTTTCCTTGTCCAGGTCACATGACCTCCAAGGACTTGCTGGATAGCAGGGCTTCTCCAACACTCAGAGTCACCCCAGGGCTCGTAGGCCGTGAACTTCACAAACCCTGAGCAGATCATGTGAGGCATGGGAAGAAGACTCCCTAGCCCAAACTCAGAAGTTTCTAGGAAATCTCTTGGAAGATAAATTTGGATTCCCTTGGTAACCCTCTGAGTTCACCCAAGCACATGGCTTTTATAGGATTCTAATGGGACCCACAGTTGTTTTTTTTCAGGTGGAGACCACAGAGGCACCTGCTTGCATGAGGTCACTTCACCCAAGGGTGCGATAGATGGCTCCTCTGACTGCATAGCTGCCATCTTTTCCTGAGGAGTGCTCAGTATCCTCCCTTTTGGGTTCTCACATGGACCATATCCTGGGGGTATTGCTCCTTGAAGCACAACCAGTGGTCCTGAATGTGACCCAAGGTCCTGTGGAGACCACAGAGACTGCAGAGATCTGAGGAGCCACAGGCATCCATGTCATCATGACCTCAGGGATCCGTCCCTCAGGGAGGCTGGCTGGATGTCATAAAAATTAATTAAATCACTTAAATTGACTGTTGGGGTGTTAACCTAGAGCAAGCACTGACAATTCCTCAGACTTTGAAGGCAGTGAGAGGTCATCTGAGTCATTGTACAATGGGTCTCGGTGGAAACTAAGTAAAAACAGGGAGGTGCAAGTCTGGCCCACTCCCCACTGAGTCAGAGCAGGCCTCCCTCTGGGGGTCCATCAGATGTGGGTACTCCTTCTCCCCTGTGGGGCCTCACATCCCACAGCAGCTCACTCTCCTACATGAGAGGACAGAGTGAAGACTGCTCAGGAATCACCGGGGGGGGGGGGGGGGGGGGGAGGGGGGGCCTAGCTCTTTCTTTGTTGGTTTTATTCTCACAACTCCATTTCTGAGCAAATGCACTTTTCTTCCTCCGTCTACTTCCCCTCCTTTCTTTTACTGTGCTTTCTCTTTTTCCACATCCTACTTGAGAAGTAAAAGTTGGCAAAACCCAATTACCCAGTAGGCAGATGGTTATATTCTAGAAAAGTCAGAACCACCCAAGAATTGTTCGGAAAGACTCTGCTATCCTATCATATATATTATCACATACACAGAGATACATATCAGGAAACTCATACCATTGTTTAACTTGTTGATACTCTCTTAGTGATTTAGTTTTTCATTTGAAATATAGAAGTGTTTATGGAAACAAATACTATCATCTTTTCTGAACTTAGAGCCATTAAAGTCCTTTGGGCAAGGGTGGTGAGTTTTGAGAAGCTGAGGTCAGGGTTGGTAGAGACAGGAGACAAGCTTTCAGACCTAAAGGTATGCCCGAAAACTACAATACTAGTAGGGATTGCTGCTAGATCTGAATGTGGCAGCTTCTTTGGGAGGCAGCAGTGCAGTGTGGGGTTAAAAACACATATTTTGTGGTCACACAGGCTGCGTTCAAAACCCAGCTCTGACATTTATATCCGGAGTGATCTCAGTGAGTTATTCAGCCTCTCTGAGGATCAATTTTGTCATTTATAAAATAGGTGGTCCTGAGGACTAAATGAGCTCACATGAGTAAACCACTTGATACGTAAGTATTAGTAAATGATAGCTAGTATTTTGCAACATCAATTTTAAAAGCAATTCTGTTTGTGTTATTAAGACTTGCACATGATAAATTATGCCTCCTTTAAAATGTTTTCTTGTATCGTTTTATTTTTTTAAATCCTTTTGCTCTTTAGCAACATAGAAAGGCCTGCCTATTTAGGACTGTTAAATAAGCCCAAAATAAGCTCTTAGATGAAGAACTTAAACCTCAATACAGGTATAATTTATTAATTTGCTGAGTTGATGGAATTATTATCATCATCCTGGAAGCCAATTCAGTTAATATATCAATTTCACCCATAATTTCAACAAAGAAAAAAAAAAAGACCAGAAAGAGTGAAAACACTGTCCCTACCTCGGCTCTGTTAATTATCACTTTAAGTTGACTTAGACCGGAAGCTGGAAAGGATGGGAAGTGAAAGGTAGCTGACCCATGATGACAGAGGGGTAGGAAGCTGGGGGAAGGGTTTCCGTCTTGGAAAAGACCGAAACAAGAGCTTCCACGGAAGTAAAGATTCACACAGGAAAGGCCTGGAAAACCAAAAACTAAGGAGTGGGCTCCCACCGTGGTCCTGATCCCCCGATGGTGACTGATAACCTCCATTGTGTCCAGGCCTAGTGCTTCCGGGCAGGAAGTCCCAGCCCCCACGCCAGGATCAGGCCAGCCTGGGAGCAGGTCCTGTGGGGGCATCTCACCATCACTTCTCAACCTCCTGAGTGGGGTCGAGTTCAGGCTGCCTTTCCCAGGACCTCAGGGGGTTCTGGGGTCAGGGCTGGTGCAGGCTGGTGTGGAATCTGGCTTCATCTGTGTGGACGCCAGTGGTTAAAGCTGGGCCTGGAGGGGAGAGTGAGGGTGCTGCCTGAGAGAAGGGGTGTGAGGAGGGTGAGGAATGAAAAGTGAGAGAGAAGATACAGATTTTCAGTTTCACAAGGTGGCTTATGTTTGGAGGACACAGTGAGGTCAAGGGTCAGAGCAGAAAGAGATTTGAAAGTTAAGACAGAAGTCTCTTTCCCCCATATTTCAATTTTTTTCCTCATTTTAACTTTAGATTTGGGCTAATTTGGTTAATAACTTAGGACAAAATCAATCTTGAGTTTCCACCAAATCTGGTTACTTTAGTGACAGTGATGGTGAACCTTGGAAGCCCAGGTGAGCCTCTTCCGGGGGTCCTGTTGGTATATCTTAGACACATATTTGGACTAGAATCCCAAATAAATAGGCATTAAAATGCTTGACCTACGTTCACCTCTGCCTATGCATTTTTAGAGATTAGATAAGAGAATTTGAGGGAATTTTTATCAATAAAAGTAATGAAGATAACAATAATAGTAACAAACATAGACAATATTGTTCTAACTGCTTTAAATATATATAAGAACCCATTTAATCCTCATACCAACTCTTTGAGATAATGAGTAATATTTCTGATATATCATCAATAATATCATATATGACATATATATATATATAGACATAGAATCACAAGAGTCACATGCTCCACCAACTGAGCCAGTCAGGAGCTCCTCATATCTTAATTTTAAAACAAGAATCAGGGGTACCCAGCTGGCTCAGTTGGTGGAGCATGTGACTCTTAATCTCAGGGCTGTAAGTTTGAGCCCCATGTTGAGTGGAGAGATAGCTTAAAATAAAATCTTAAAAAAATTTTTTTTAATAAATAAATAAACAAGAATCAAACTTTGATAACTGCTTTTTAAAAATGACGTTATTGTTTTTTCTGATTAAAATTTATAGTTGTAGGGAATTCAAAAAAAAAATTTAAAACATCACCAAGAATTAAAACTGCCTATACTCTTGCCACACAGAAATAAGTACTATTAACACCTTAATGTATTTTCTTTCAGACTTTTTTCTATGCATAAATGTATATACATTACTGAGCTAACACTCTACATATTATTTTGTAACCTGCTTTTTCCCCTGGACAGTATATCAATAATGTGTTTTTATGCCATGTGGTATGCCATCATGGCGTTTCCATAATTTATTTAACCAACTCCCTACTGTTGGACATTCAGTAATTACCCTCTTTTCACTCTTAAAAATAACTCTGTGATAACCACAGTAATCACCACTTCTTTTTTTTTAATCACCACTTCTTAAATATGTATTTTTATCCTGCTAAAAAAAAGGAGGGGGCATTAATGTGACAATTATCCAAGAAATTCTAAGTTTGAACAGGAGGTTCTAAGAGATTCGAAAGGCCATCTAAATGCAGCTTTCAGGTCTCCCTGGCTTACTCAGAATGCTCACCCTGACGCAGGCCGAGGCGGCATGAAGTTTTTATACATTCAGCCAGCTTGTTTTTGCAGAGGCACCTACTGTCTGCCAATCACTATTTCAGGAGTAAGGTATATCCAGAGTATTCCCGGAGTCCAAGCAGTCCAGCTGTGTGACTCTGGGTAAGTAATTTTACTACTCTGAACCTCGGTCTCCTCATCTGTGAAATGAAGATAATGGTACCTGCCTGGTGGATTGTTAGGAGGAAGACATGAGATAATACAGAGATGCCCTATAGTGCCTGATACATGTCAAGTGCTCTACCTACTACTATTAGTTCCAACCTGCCCCTTTTGCTTTTAGTGAAGACCATCTGAAGCTCCAGTTCCATCCCTCAATAGTTGCAAGCTTCTGGGCAGCCCGGGTGGCTCAGCGCCGCCTTCAGCCCAGGGCCTGATCCTGGAGACCCGGGATCGAGTCCCACGTCGGGCTCCCTGCTTGGAGCCTGCTTCTCCCTCTGCCTGTGTCTCTGCTCCCCCCTCCCCTCTCTCTCTCCCTGTGTGTGTCTCTCAGGAATAAATAAATAAAATCCTAAAAATAAAAAAAAAAATAGTTGCAAGCTTCTCTTTCCACACTTAAAAAAATTCTTCTACTCTCCTCCCACCAGCAGCCTAACTGAGGCAACTGCCCGGCCTATTATGGCTTGAGTGGTGCACACTGTCAAGGAAAAAAGAAACACAAAGTTGACCGATAAGAATACAGAGTTGAGCGGGTAGCCTTCCAAGTTATAGTAGATACTTGATTAGTCTTGAAACTTAGAGTCAACAAAACCCAATTGCTTCAGTTTACTCTGGACATCGAGATTTCCTCTGCGACAGAAAAGCCTGCCCCGTGCCTCACAGTCCTTAGAGTTCAGTTTACATTTTGAAACTCTAAACCTTCCAGTTACTCCTCTACAAATTGCATCTGCTGTGACCCACACAGTGACGCGTCCCTGACGCTAAGTGAGAACAGCGGGAGGAGCACAGGCCGCCTCCTGGCAGTCAGGGAATTTTCCATCTCCCGCGGTCAGGAGCTAGCGGGGAAGGCGCGAGGGCCACGCGCGACGCCGAGCCACCGAGCCACCGGCACGGGGCAGGGTTCCCTGTCTCCCCCTGCAGCATGCCAGCCCCTTGCCCGCTGCAAAATGTTCATTCTCATTCCTTGACAGGCCTTCAGGGATAATCTCCTTTTTTTTTTTTCCTTCTTTTTTTTTTTTTTTTTACCGTAACTTGTATTATTTAAATGGCCAGAGTCAGCCCAGTCCCCAGCTAGCTGCAAGGTGCTGCTGGGGGGATGCCAAGAGGCTAGCATGAGGTCACAAGGGGCCTCAAATTAGCTTAAAACCTTCTCCGCTATTTATCCTCACTCTTTTAAAAACGCTGCAAACTGTGGGAAAATCAAAGGGGCTCTCTGTAATCCCTGAACATGTCAATGAGGCAGAAAATGTGACTTTGGGGGAACCAGACTGCGGAGTGATCGAAGAGGCAGCACGATCTAACAGGTGGAGGATCAAACTGAATTTTCTGTTCCTTCATCCACCACCAGCAGGGTTCTAAGCTGCCGGACACCTCACTTGCCAATGCTTGTCTTTTTTTTTTTTTTTTAGTTGTCTTTTTTGTAAAATGAGAATCACACTACTAGGTCCTCTCTAAAGTCCTGTACAGGGTTTGATGAAATATTTTTTTAAATGTGTTTTTACATCTTTATTGGAACTGAGACAGCTAAGTGCATTTATTAATAATATGGGATTAATGCCCATTATTAATGTCCATTAATAATATGGGCAGAGAGTACGAACAGACAATTCATAATAAAAAATACACATAGCTAATGAACATTTTCAAAGAAAGTCAATCTTACTAATAATTATGATTTTCAACTTGTCCAAACAATAAATCTTTTTTAAAAATGTTTATGCCAAAGAGGTTTTTTAAAAAAAAAAAAAAAAGTTCCATGGAGAGTTGAGATCATCCTGCTTACTTGGAAGGTCATGGAAATACAGGTAAACCTCTAAATGAGGCAGGGCCTAAGCCGCGGGGGACCTGCTGTCCACAACCTGCCAGGCCCTGTACTTCCTGGGGACTCAGCTGGTTTTGTTTGCTCAGAGCACCAGTCCTTTCTACTGACAGCACTGCTTCGGCACCCACTCACCCCTGACCCTCAGGCCATTTGTTTGGGGGATGCTGGCCAAGCCCTGGTCAGCTCAATGGAACCTGATCCTGGGATTTTGTCAGAATTATCAGGAAAGTGAGGTTTCCTTCTGTAGGCACTAAAAACTGTAAGAAAACATCAGAAAGTAGAATGGTGCCTGCCAGGAGGTGGGGGTGGGGGTGGGAGCCAGGAAATAAAAGGTTGTTGCTGAATGAGTATAGAGTTCCCATTCTGCAAGATGACAAAGTTCTGGGGATCTGTTGCACAACAATGTGAGTACACACTATGTGAATATACATGACTAAATTGTACAATTAAGATGATTAAGATGGCAAATATCATGTTTTTAACCACAGTTAAAAACTTTTTTAATTACAAAAGAAGAGGGGCACCTGGGTGGCTCAGTGGTTGAGCATCTGCCTTGGGGTCGTGATTCCGGGGTTCTCAGGGAGCCTGCTTCCCTCTGCCTATGTCTCTGCCTCTCTCTCTGTGTCTCTCATGAATATTAAATAAAATCTTTAAAAATAATTTTTTTTAATAAAAATTTTTAAAAAAGAAAGAAGGAGGGGGCACAGGAGGAGGGGAGGCAGGAAGGCAGGTAGGAAGGATCGAAGGAAAAGAAAACCCAGGGCCAGGAGGTCCAATGCCCCATGCAGAAGGTTTAACTAAAAAACAGAGCCAATACAGGGAAAGCGAAGCTGAGAAATTGAGTCCTGATAACTTTGTATGAGTTTCTGAATCCAGTCATGCCTGAAGCTCATTCTATCTGTGGACTTTTTGTCATTATTTTGGAAGTGACACCTGTACAAGGTTTTAAAAGTCAAATCATATTACAAGATTTATAAACAACAACCACAGAAGTCCCCTGCATATGCCTTCCCATCTCCTTGATCTTCCTCTTAAGTGTTATCTGAGAGTCTGTATAGTATTTATTTCCATATTTCTAACCAGTAGGGTTATATTGCTACCTCCCAGGTCTATACTTTCACATGTGATCTACTGACTTTTTCTACAGAAGGTGAGGATTTAGCACTATTGCTCATTACCCTCCATCCTACTCCATCCTTCCAAAATAAAGTTTTGCACTAGTTTTCCTCTTACTATGCAATGTAACGTGGTTACATTTCCTTCTTTCACCGTTCTTTCTATACGTAGTACTTTCCTCCCCTTTATCCGTTGCTCATTTTTCACTACCGTAATTTCTTCCTACAGTCACAAAAGCATTGTAAAAGCCTCCGAATTCAACTTCCTTTTTTAGTTAAATGCCTGATATTTTTTCAGTTCCTTTTTTTTTCCTACAGATGTTCCTTCCTGGAAACTTCCATCTGCCTGTTTCAATCCAGACTAGTTAACTTCCAGGCCTGCTGTGAAGCTTCCTCGACTTTCTTTTCAGCCTTTCCTGTGGCAGTCACTTCAACGTGGCCCTCAAAACTGATCCTTCTTCTCAAACACAAAGCTAGCTGATTGGTTTATCAGTTTTAGCTGTTGGGATGTAAGCAGAAATGATGCTCATCACTTACAGAGCTGATCCGTAAAACCTTCTAGAGAGATCCTCTTTCTCTTCCCCAGGCTGACGTTGGAAGCCATGCACTGAAGTTGGCAAAGTCTTTTCCGAGCCCAGAATAACTTTGTGGAGCAGAGACCTGTCCCACTCTGCCATCTTTTATTACAGATTGCATTTTATGAACAAGAGTTCACTTTTTTTTTAATTCCGTTTAATTATTCCTTTTTAAAGCATCTGTTTTTCATTTCATTAATGCAATATCATCTATTACCCCTTTGAGGACATTGAAAGGTTTTGGGTTTTGGTTTCCTTTTGCTTTCTGCACTCTCTGTTTCCTCCATATTCTTTTTGCCATTTACCTGCTTTCATAACTGTCTTTCAGTTTGAGTTTATCCCCGGGTATGTGAGTATCATCATTGACTCTGACCATATTTGAGAGTAAGGCACTAAAAAACTGACTAAAAGCTATGTGACCACAGGTGAGGTATATTGCCTGGTAATCTGCATACAAATGATAAGGCAACTGGCTGGCCTTTTTAGTTGAGAACCCCCAAATCCCAGTATGGTGGGGCTGTTGGGGGGGAACAATCTCCCTAGAGATGAATTTCCTGTACAAGGCATTGAAGATGAACACGTGTATTCAATCTATTGTGTTTAACCAGAAGTGTGAACACATATTCATAACATCATGGAAAATAGAAATCTCAACTTCCTATAGGTCATGTGAAAATTATTAAAATTAAGTCCATTTTTTTAGCACCATTTGCAAAGAGCCTGTAATATGAACAACAGCATCGCTACCAATACTTATATTTTAGGAATTTCCTGTCTTGACTCCTGCTTAGTCTCTGTAAGCCCAACTGCAGGAGTTCTGTGAGCTGAGGGGTGGGGAGGGTGGGTGGCTGGAGGTCTCACCATTCCGAATATGAAATCGCCCCTGTTAAGAAATGAGAAACCATAGGGTATATCTGACAGATCCAAATCATCAGTGAAAAAGCTAGAGAGTAGCACCCACGCTTTCCTGACACACTCCTATCCCACCTTTAGACTCTGCTCTCCTCCCCCTTCCTGGAAGAGGCCACTAAAGCCACAACAAGTTCTGAGGAGCATTCTCTTTCCTCTCCAGGCCTTTGCACATGTTGTATTCCTGGCTAGGAATGCCCTTTCCTCATTTCATCTGGCCAAATCCTCCTAATCTTGTGGAATCCAGCAGAGAACACCATCAAGCCCCACACCCAGCATCAGGCCAGATACCTCCCCGGTGTATCCAAAGCACCTCACATCTACCTTCATAATATCACTTAAATACCAGGATTATCATTGCCTGTGACTTTGAGCTCCCTGAGCATAGGAACTGAGCATTTTTCATCATTTTAGAACCAGTATTTCTCACAGTGCCTGACATATAGTAGATGTTCAATAGTGTGTGTGGAATAAATGGATCAATGGATGGATGATTCAATCAGGCTTTCCCTGGGGTCAGTCATGGAAGGCAAGCCCTCGTGTCTGGGGAGAAAAGAAGACCTGGAGTCTATCCAAGCCTTCACCCATACCCTGATGAACCAGAGCCTAGAGGTGCAAGAGCAACGGAATCAGCATAACCAAGTGCTAACTGATCTGGGTTGGCAGAAATGGGGGGTGGGGGGAAGATGTCAGAATAGCTATTTTGGATATTGATCCTAAAAAGGCAGAAAAGGGGAGACCACACAAAAAAAATCATTATTACCAACCTGACATTGCAAAAACTTACAAAAAGGAATTTTGCAAAGAGCCTGTAATATGAACAACAGCATCGCTACCAATACTTATATTTTAGGAATTTCTTAAAAATCTGTACATGTTTTATCTCATTTTATTTTCACAATGTCTTATGGATTGGGTGCTTATTTATATTTTCCTTTAGATGAGAAAATCGAGGTGCAGAAAATTGCCCCAGGCCTTTCAGCTAGGAAGTGAGAGTACTAGGATTTGAATCCAGTCTCTTAGCCATACGATAATAACTCCCTCTCCTCTCATGTCCAGATCTCATCAACTCAACGCCTGCCCCAAGTTGACAGAAAGGAAATTCACCCCTTTGAATAGAACAGCAAGATTTCTGCCTTGGCAGCATTCCCAGCTGTGTTCAGTCCCACGGCCCAGGTACCACGAAATTTCGGTGAAGAGAGCTGAGAAGAAGGATCCAGTGGGAGGATGCTTTTACCCTCATCCCTTAACAAGTGAACTGGGAGACAGAATCAATGTAAAGGGAAAGGGGGAGAAAAAGGAGCCCTGGAGGGCAGGGCCACCCAGGCTAGCTATGCCTCACTGCAGAGCTGTCCCCTCCAGGCCTGCCCCCAGGGACTTGTTGGGATCAGATGGCTCTCAGATGACGGGCTTGGGTTTGTGGACCCAGGACCCAGGAAGAAGGGGCCAATAGCAGCAGGGAGCAAGTCAGAGCCAGTGACTCACCCCACATGGGGGCTGAGGTTCAGGAACACATCACAAGATGCTGAGACACGTCTCAAACACTTGCCAGCTGAGTCCATCTGGAACATGAGTTGGGAGCATGAAGGAGTGGGGAGACGAGGGGAGGAGCCCTAACCCTGCGGGTCACCGACAGCTGACTCAGAGCTGACTTCCAAGGCCAACGGGGATGGCCCGGCCGGCGGACCCTCCCCAAAGTGAGAGGTCATGAGAGCAGCCGGGCTGTACCTCCGGATACTTTCCCAAGGAGGGAGGGGGGAGGCAGCTCCTGGACGCCCCGCGGCTCCCTCCCCTCCCCCTCCCCTCTCCCTTCTCCTGTCAGGGCCTCCATTTGCTCAGGATGGCCCACCCCTAAATGTGGGCGGCCTAAGAAAGGAACTGCCACCAAAAATCCCTGGGGGCCAGCTTGTTGCTTTTCCTCTGAATCCTTTCAAAAGATTCAAAGCTAGGCCATGAAATCGTTCCCACTTGCCTGAAAACTTTCACACTTGTAATTACTGAATCTGTGAGGTGGAATTATTTATTTCAGGCCTGTCTTTCCCCCCTGGGGAAGCCATTTCACCAGGGGGTTTAGTCTTGTTCACCAGTGCCTGGGAGAGTGCCCAGTACACAGGTGGTGCTCAATACGTGTTTGATAAGTGATAAACTGTGCATGGATTTCTTGCCGCCCTTACAGGTTGGTATGAACAAAACTACCCCCACACGCATATCTCCATGCACGGGCCTTCAGATGCATCAGATGCTCTGGTTGCCCCCCCCACCCCCCACCCCCCCTCGCTCCTTCCCCACCCCCTCATGCCCCCTGACTAGGGCTTGGTTCTGCATTTGCAGAAACTGTAATTAAAGCTCCCCCAAGAGCCTGAGAGCTCCAGCCCATCATGTGGCTTGGGCCCCAGTTACAGCTCAGGTGTCAGGGGCCAGCCAGGCTGGGAGGGCAAGATCTCTGGAAATCATCTGGGGACTGAACGACTCGGATGAAGAATTTGAGAAGTTGGGGGAATCAGCTTTTGAAAGGAAATGTCTGTAACTCAGGGGAAAAAACAACGAGGATGAAGGGCGAACTGCTTGGCTATGAGAAAGTGTACTGGCTCCGAGTCAAACTGGCTCTCTTCCAGATTTTTATTTCTGGTGTTTGGTGGTTAAATAAAAAAAGCTTATAAACTTAACTCCAGTGAAGAAAAAATACAACTATTTCAAATATTGATCCTGAATAATCCCTTCAAACCCGGAGGGGGGCGGTGGGGAGTGGAAAGACCACCTGGTGTGCAGGGAGGGAGGGACCCAGTGGGGGAGGGCTGGGGCCAACCACAGTTCTGGCTGCAGAATTGGGATAG